>NW_006408530.1:12324324-12343128 GCF_000296735.1 Chrysochloris asiatica
AAAAAAAAAAAACTAGAAAAAAGAACCCAAAAAACAAATAAGCTGAATAATGGGCACTCATAGATATTATATTTTCTATGTTGTAATCCCTGTAAACTTTGGAGTTGGTTCTGACTCACAGTGACCATGCATAGGGTTTCCGATGCTGTAAATCTTCATTGGAGCAGAAAGACTCATCTTTCTCTCGTGGAACAGCTTACCATAATTAATTTTTCTTTTTAGAACCTGTCACTCTTTGAAATTGCATTATACACACACACACACACACACACACACACACATATTTTTTTCCTTTCCAATGTGTTTATTTTATGTATTAGCTCTCTCAGTAGATATCAAGCTTCATGAAGGTAGAAATTTGGTCTTCTTCACTGCTTATGTCACCTCTTAGAACAATTCCAGGTAAGTAACTGGTATGCAAAACATTTTTTTAAATGTATGAATAAGGAAATGAACAAATGAGTGAAGCTATCAATGCATAATTAAAAAAAAAAAATCTAAGGGATTTCTTGCAAGATGGTGCATTTAGATAGACAAGCTACCCAGTCCCTTTACAACAAAGATATGAGAAACCAAATGAAACAGAGATCGGTAATGATCCTGGTATAAGGAACTTCATTGGAAAGAATAAAGACGTTGACTGAAACCAACTACAAGAAGAAACTAAACTAACTCCAACTGTTATTTCAACAGAACCAAGGACAAAGACCACCATAGGGATGGTAATGCTATATCCATTGCTCCACACTACCAGAAAATAAATATCCAAAAACATACAACATATTATTATAAAACATTAACAAAAATACAGGGATCCAAGTGGGGGAAATGCAAAAAGAATACGAAAAAGCAACTTCAGAAGAGGATAAACAAAAGACTAACACGTATATGAAGAGATATTCAAATTCCTTAGAGAGAAGAGAAATACAGATGAAAACAATGAACTTTAAGATTACACCCAGAATTCTACAAACATGAGCACACTGGAAAACACCAAGGGTACAGATGAAAAGTGAATACTGCTGGGAATGTTGACCAATGTATCTATTTGGGGGAGCAACTGGGAGTACTGGATCAAATTAAGTATAAATGGATACTCTCAAATCCAGTAACTCTGCATCCAGCTATAGTGTGCTACTGTAGGATTAGCATTCGACCTCAAGGTTGGTTTGGACCACATGGTTGGTGGTTTAAACTCATCAGCAGCTCCTCAGAAACCCCATTCAGGGTTGCTGTGAGTTGGACCTGACTTGATGGCACTGAACAATATACATCCTTAAGAAACCCTCAGAACACTCCAGGGAGGATAAGAATGAGGATGTTCATCATGGCATTGTTTATGGTGACTGGGCTCTAGAATCAATCTGGGTGACAATTACTAGGGAAAATGTAACTGTCAGACCATGGAATACTATTATGCAACATCTGTTAGAAACAGTGTAAATGTGGCAATGTAAATAAATGTTTAAAAAACAAAAACAAAGTGGTGAAAAACAAAATGCGATATATAGTGCAATACCATTTAGTTCCAATTAAATTTTTATGTAATAAATGGGGTGGGTGGGGAAGAAAAGTGTGGAAATAAAGGTAAAAAACATGCTTGGCCAGGAGACCATAAACTGTTGAAGTTGAGAGGTACACACGGAAGTTCATAATATTATTCTCCATTTCCTTTTTAATTAACTTGAAATCTTCCATATAAATAAAAAAAATAAAAACATCACATTATAAAAATACATACAAAAAAGAGAACAGTTCAGTGGTTATTACTTTATTACTTTTTTGAAAGAAAATACTTCAATCACAGGTTTAATTAAAGAAAAAAATGAACTTACATAAGGATTTTGAAAGTTAGAAATTGTATACCTATCTAAGCAATAAAGAAAATACACAGACTTTCAAAGGCTTATAGAAGAGACAGTATATAAACAATTTTGGAAAAGGGTTAAGGAAAAAGTAAAAAATCCTTTACAAAGAAAGTCAGGAGGCAGAAACTGCTTCTAGAGACATACTCTCAGAAATTGCTCTGGAATACTGCTTCAATTGTGTTGATATCATGCTCCTGGTCCAATTTCTTGAATTCCAGTACTTGGAAGAAGATGTCCTAGATGATTTTCAAGCACAACCTTGTTGTTCCTTTGGTAGTATACTGGTTACTCCAAGAATGTCACCATATTTCTGGACATAGAATTCTAGGTCTTCCTCGGTACACTTACTGGTAATTTGAGCAAGCCATGCCTTCTCAGAGAATGTTTCATCTAAGTCAACAGAGAAGGAAGTGGTAATTCCCAAAACTAGGAGGGAAATAGCTGGCTGCAGGGCTGGCAGCAGCATTTTAAACTACAGGGTTAATGTTTCATGTTAGGCTGTTCATGAGCCTTGATGACCATGGTGAGGGAGGTGGTATCCAGCTGGTATATGGACAGGCTGAAGAGTGTGGTGAAGTCCTGTGGGTTCTCATCCCACTTATAGCAGACACAGTAGAAGTTGTGTTGGGCAACATCATGTAGTCAGAAATTTGGTTTTCAGCATCAGTCTGGTTTAGGTGGCTGTCTCCTGTTGTGAGCCACTAGAAAACAACATCCATGATTTTGCTGTTTTCTTCTTTATCCAAATATTGGTCACTGAACAAGTGGCACGAGTCAAACACTGCCAGCTTCCCACCTGGTTCTTAAGAGTGATAGAAAGCCAGAATGGTTCTGTTCAGTGAGAAGCAGACAGAGCCTGTGGACAGAACAGACACTGCTGGTTTCATGACATTCAGTGTGGCACTGAAAGTACAGACAAAGGGGAGAGCTGTTTCTACCACTCTCCCTACCCATGATTTCAAGCATGGCTTTGCCCTCCCTGCTGCTTGGTTAATTCCCCTGTTCAAGACTCCATTGGAAACCAGGACTTCTTTAGAATGAGAATGTTTGTAATATATATTTCTAACCACAGAATCATTATTAACCATGATTCCATACTCTTCAAGTACAAACTTAATCTGGTGTCAAATCTGCATTCTCCATCTTCTCCAAGCATAACAAGGACATCTCCACCACCATCAAGATAGTGCTTCAAGACTTCAAACTCAGCTTCAGCAAAATTTCCCCTTGATCCAGCTGTAATCCACAGTTTGCCCCAATTCGCTTCTCAAATGTAATTTCCAATTAAATTCCTAATCTTCCAATTATTCCGAAGTCTTTTCTGCATGGATTTATAACCACTGTTGGTGGTAAAGAGCTCCTTTTTGGAAACATTGAAAGAATGGTGTTCTGAAACTTTTTCTCTATTGTTACCTGAGACCTAGTGACCACCATCTTTCCCTGACACACCACTCAGCATCCAGGTAACCAAGGAGTGCTTAGTAATGGTGTGCACACTTAAGACATGCTGGGAGGGCGTGGTGTTATTATTTTAGAATGTCATGTTATAATGGCTTCCTAGCAGTGAGGGTCAGGAGGATGAGAGTAGAAAATGGAATAATACAAAAAAATGTTAAAAAAAAAAATAAACTAAGAGCCTTGCATGGGCCAATGATCACAGTGCACCAGGAGGAGTCCTGTCATTGTTACTCTCTCTACACAAAGGGTCCACAGAATCAAAACAAAACAAAAAGAAAGAACATATTTTTTTCAATCAGAAGGATCTGATTTAGATTGTGGGGATGCAGGCACTATAAAAATAATGATCTAATCATGATAACTCAAGGAAACAAAGGAATAGCTGTTCCAAGTAACGAACTTACCATATATAACTATAAAAATGAATTCAAAACAAGTAAAATCACTTATCTTTTCATGAGAAGTCATTTCTGACAATAATATTCATCAGAGAAAACTAGCAAAATTACTAAGTTGCTAACCACAAATTAAGGAGAAAAAAATAGGTGCCAAGCACTTGTGCTCTAAAAGAAAAAAACAGAACAAAGGAAACAAAAAATTCCAGCCCCAGAGGCTGTAAACTGTTTAATTTGGCTCATCTAATGGAAAAAGTAGATTTTTTTCATAGGCAAAATGTTATGCAAGACACTGAAAAATATACATTTTTCATTTTATAAAATCTGCATTTCTGATTTCTTCTGAAAAAAAAAAAAATCCTAAGATTTGATTTTATTGGCCCTTCATTCCCACTTTGCAAGGATCAGAGAGCTGAAAGGAGTGTTTCATTCATAAACCACATACTCTCATTTTCTATTATCCCACCCTACCTGATAAACAATTATCTAAAAGACCTAGTTTTTGTCATTTAAGGACCCTGAATTTAAGTACTTCCTGTACTTTAACTCAATATTTTACCAAAAGGTAGTGATAACTTAATCATGTAAGCATGTAAATAGTTATGGAAATGAGGAATAGGAAATGCTAAGTGAATGATATGCTAGGTTAAAAGAAGTATGTTGGTAGTTACAACATAGAGAAAGGAGACTTTGTATTCAGAGGTAATAGCACGAATATATAAGACTGTAACAGAGTTATTGAAGGTGGGTACAGAATAATAACATGGTTAAAGGCACTGATCATGAACACGTTTTTTAAAAAACAACAGAGCAGTGGAAAGTAATTTTTGATAATTATTTTTAAGTTAACCTTTATTGACTGAGTTGTGCTCACAGGTTTGATGGAAGGGTGTTGTTTCTTCTACTTCTTAGCTGGTTTGTTGTTGTTAGGTGACATCAAGCTGGTTTTTGTTATTAAGTGCCATAGAGTCAGTTTTGGCTCATAGCTACCCTGCATAGGGTTTCCAAGGAGCAGCTGGTGGATATTACCTGGTTGTTGTGAAGTGCCATCAAGTCGGTTCCGACCCATATCAACCCTGTATAGGGTTTCCAAGGAGCAGCTGGTGAGCTTGAACCACCAACCTTGCAGTTCAAATGGCTTTGCAGTCTGGTGTGTTAACCTACAGTGCCACACCGGGACTCCCTTAGGACTCTTTTATATTAATGTATCTTTTTTTTTTTAAAAGGAAAGCAACTGCCAGTAATAAATGAAATCTGATACCTCTGTCTGGATGGTATTAGGATGCAAAAATGTGTGTCTGAATATGTATGAATGTGGTTGTGAGGTAGCCTAAGCAGGGCCAGTTTACATAAATAAGCAATTTTACAAAGTCAAATTATGATATGGAAATTCTTAGCATTTAAATGAACTTATTTATGAGGCTACAGCTATGGCTTACCTTGAGTGTTTAACTTTTATAGATCTTGTTTGTCAACCATCTAACCTTCAATATCTACATTCCACACAAAGAAACTGACATCTTCAATGAGCATCTAAAAGAGAAAAGAAGAAATTTCATTAATTTGAGATTAGAGGTATTATTTCATTTATTTTAAATATAAAAGCAGATCTTGTCATTATTTTTTATGATTGACTTTAATAAGTTTAGCAAATGGAGGTAGGTATTATATGACATTATAAAAATATATGACATATTTTTATAAATAAACAACAATAATATGATTTCCCCTATAGAAGAATTTAAAAAAAAATCTCTGGAACATTTTTTTGGTATCATGTCATGACGTTGAATACTTTTTATAGTGTAAATTGTATTTGGTTACCTAGTTGCTATGCAAAAAATTTTTTTAAATTACATTGATTTGATACCTCATAAAATATAACCCCACTTTAGAAAATATTTTCTTGTTCAAAATAGATAATTATAAAAATGTATTCTTGATTATACTGGAGTTACCTAAATGAGCCAAATTAGTAGGATTCATTTTTTAACCTCTATGAAAGCTTCAAAACTTCATTCCTCTCATCACTTAAACTACCCAATCAATATTTTACACCAACCCAATAAAGCATAGCAAGAGCTCTGGTAGCGTATTGGTTACGAGTCGGGCTGCTAACCTCAAAGTCAGCAGTTCGAAACTACCAGCAGTTCCATGGGAGAAGGATGAGGCATTCTACTCCCATAAAGATTTACAGCCTCGGAAACTCTGTACAGGGTCACTATGAGTCGGAACTGACTCCACCGCACATTACCACCACAATAAAGCATAGCAGAGTAAGTCTTTCAAGAAAAATTGCTTCTAAGAGAAAAATGAGGGTTACTCAGAGAAAACATTCTTTGCTGAAAGAACTTTTATTCTCACCAGAGGGAATACACAAGAATCAAATCAACTATATCTGTGGAGAAACACAACAGAGAAACTCCTTATCATCAGCTACAACTGTTTCTCAATAACAGCTGTACATTTAAAGTACTCCGCATAAGGAGTCCTTTTCTTAGATGATAATATTATTATTTAACTGGTATGAGGTGGAGCCAAGATCAAGGGATTTCTTCACAACATTAAAGAAGGATATCTATGTTTCTGTTAAAAAACAGTCTCACTGCAACTCTCTGGCTTAATTTCAATAGACTAGTGAAACACCTTCTGACAGGGACTGTGATGCCAATTGACTTCAATTTGACATTTCAAGGAGAGCAGACTATATGTTTGTCCAATTCAAAGCAAAAATTTCACAATATATCCTGAAGTACAAAGCTGTCAATGATGGTATAATATCCACATGCCTACATGGAATATGATGATTGTCCACATTGAAGTTTTTGGGGTTTTGTTGGTACCAACTTGCACAGTCTGAAAACTTGCATAGTTCAAACATGCCATAAAGATGCACCGATCAAATACTGGTGATTGCAATGCAAAAGTGGGAAACAAGGAAGAATCAGTAGCTGGGAAATTTGGCCTTGGTGATAGAAATAATGCCTGAGATCACATGATAGAATTTTGCCAACAAACAACTTACTTGTGGCAAATACCTTTCCTTCAACAATATAAATGATGACCATACACGTGGATGTCACCAGATGGAATACACAAGAATCAAATCAATTATATCTATGGAAATACATAATGGAGAAGCTCAGTGTCATCAACTGGAACAAGGCCAGAGGCCAACTGAAGAACAGACCATCAGTAACTCATGCAAATCCAAGTCAATGCTGAAAAAATTCTAAAAGTCCACAATAGCCAACGTATGACCTTGACTTCATTCCATCTGAATTTAGAGACCATCTCAAGAACAGATTTGATGCCTTAAAAACCAATAACCAAAGACCAAACAAGTTGTAGGTTGACAATCAGGAGATTATACAAGATAGCAAAAAGTCATTAAAAAGAAAGGAAGGGAAGATAAGACTTCAATGCTGTCAAAAGAGACTCTGAAATTTGCTCTAGAACACAGAGTAGCTAAAGCAAATGAAAGAAATGATAAGTGAAAGAGCTGAACAAAAAGACCTCAAAGGACAGCTCAAGAAGATAAAAGTACAAACTGAAATGCCCAGAGACTTTGGAGTTTGAACATGAAAAGAAAAGAACATACTCAGCATTTCTTAAGCTGAAAGAACTGAAGAAAAAAATCAAGCCTTGAGTTTCAATACTGAAGGACTGACTGTAAAGGCAAAAGCTACCATTTGTCTATAGTTTGTCCTCATGTGGTGGCTTATGTGTTGCTGTGATGCTATAAGCATGTCACCTATATTTTAAATACTGGCAGAGTCTCCTATGGTGGACAGATTTCAGCAAAACTTTGAGACTAAACCAGACTAGGAAGAACTGGCAGACCACTTGTGAATGGTCACTGGACCTTATGATCAGCAATGGAAAACTGAATCATGTAGCACCAGAATATAAGCCATTCAGGATGAAAGGCACTCAAAGTAAGACTGGGGAAGAGCTGCCTCCTCAAAGTATAAAGTTGACCTTAATGATATGGAAGGAGCAGAGCTTTTAGGACATTCATTTTTTTATGGAGCACAACTCAAAATGAAAAAAACAAAAAAAACCAGTTGCAAACATCCATTAATAATCATGTGAAATATACAAAATATGAATCTAGGAAAATCAGAAGTAGTCAAAAATGAAATAGAATGCACAACAATTGATATCCTAGGTATCACTGAGCTGAAATGAACACATATTGGCCATTTTTTATCAAACAATAATATGGTTTACTATGTCAGAATTGTCAAATTGAAGAGGAATGGCATTGTATTCATAATTTAAAAAAGAGCATTTTGAGATCTATCTTGATGTACAATGCTGTCTGTGATAGCATAACATCCATACACCCACAAGGAAGACTGTGGAGCTCAGTAGGATAAACAATGGACTGTGAACCACAGATTGGTGGTACAAGCCCACTTGTCACTCCTTCTGAGAAAGATGAGGCTTTCTGCTCCTGCAAAGATTTACAGCCTCAGAAACCCTACACAGGTCACTATGAGTCGAAACCGACTTGATGACACTTAACAACAACTACAAGGAAGACCAATTTTTAATAGTATTATTCAAAATTATGCAGCAACTACTAAAGCCAATGATGATGAAATTGACGAATTTTATAAACTTCTTCCATTGGAATTGATCAAACATAGATCAAGATGCACTGATAATTATTGGAGACAGGAATGTGGAAAGTAGAAACAGAAAGGACCAGTAGCTGGAAAGTATGACTTTTGTGATAGAAATGGTGCTGGAAATAGCATGACAGAATTTTGAAAGACCAATGACTTATTCATTGTAAATATCTCTTTTTCAATAACATGAAAGGCAACTAACTATACATGTGTACATGACCATATGCAATACACAGGGATCAAACGGACTACATAAGAAATAACGGAGGAGCTTAATATCCTCAGGCAAAAAGAGACCAGGGGCCAAATGTGGAACAGACCATCAATTGGACATATGTAAGTTAAGGGGAAAGATTAAGAAAAAATTTTAAAAGTCCAAAAAAGTCAAAATAGGATCTTGAATATATCCTACTTGTATTTAAAGGTCATATCAAGAATAGATCTGATGCATTAGACATTAACGATTGAAAACCAGAAGGGTTGTGAGATAATATCAAAAACAGTGCACATGAAGAAACCAAAGGGTTACTGAAAAAGACAGGGAAAAAAGAATAAAGTGGATGTCAGAAGAGACTCTGAAACTTGCACTTGAACACAGAGAAGCTGGAAGAAATAAGGAAGTAAAAGAGTTGAACAAGAAAAATTCAAAGGGCAGCTCAAAAAGACAAAGTCAAGTATTATAATGAAATGTGCAAAAGTCTCAAGTTAACTGAATAGTTTTTATCTTGTCTAGATGGGTATGGTGAAAGGAGATGGGGATAGGATTTTTTTGATGCAATAGTGAGTAACTATTATCAAGACTAACTGCAATTGTCACAACTGTAATGGTAGGAGTTGTATAACAAAAAGTGGGAAATAGTTAATCTTAAATTCCAAGAATAGAGGACCCTAGGACCATCAAGACGGAAGAGTATGAGTAGCACAGGGGATCCTAACCAGAGAAGCAGACACCAGAGAAGCAGGCAGAGGTGATGGCAGGGGAGATAGAGCAACTGAGAACTCTAGACTCAAGGAATGAGAAAGACTATGTGCTGGCGGACAGGAGGATGGCTTGAAAAATGTGCCCTTTGGCTGTTTAAATGATTACATGTTCCTGCATGTTTTTGTGTACACACACACACAAACAAAAACAAAAAAACAAAGCAGGAATAGAGACAAATACTGTTAACTGCAATGAAACAAAGTACAACTGGTTGAATGTAAAACCTATGTTTTGCCATGTAAACTATCATTCAATTGACAATAAAAGCTTTATAAAAACAAAACAACAACAACAACAACAACAAAACCAACAAAAACCTGGAGTCAGAAAACCAAAAGGGCAGAACATGCTCAGCATTTCTCAAGCTGAAAGAACTGAAGAAAAAAAATTCAATCCTTAGTTTGCAATACTGAAGGATCCTATAGGCAAAACACTGAACTACACAAAACATTAGAAGAAGATAAAGGGAATACATGGAGTCTTTGTGTCAAAAACAACTGGCCAATGGTCAACCATTTTAAGAGGCAGCATATGATTAATAACAGATGGTGTCGAATGAAGAAGTCCAACCTGTACTGAAAGCACTGGTGAAAAACAAGGCTACAAGAATTGATGGGATACAAATTGAAATGTTTCAACAAACTGATGCAGAGTTGGAGGCACTCACTCATCTAGGAAAAGAAATTTGAAAAATAGTAGCTGCCTGGTCAATTGACTGGAAGTGATTAATATTTGTGTGCATTGTGACCAAACAGAATGCAGAAATCAATGAATAATAAATAATAGCACATAAAAGTAAAATATGGTAGAAGACAATTCAAAAATAGTTGCTTTAGTACACTGACAGGGAGCTTCAAGACATTCAAGCTGGATTCAGAAGAGATGAAATGAGGGACAGATCTTGGATAAAAGCAACGAATACCAAGATATCTACTTGTGCTTTACTGACTATGCAAAGACATTGACTGTATGGATCAAAAACTATGGATAAAATTGCAAAGAATGGGTATTCCAAAGCACTCAATTGTTGTCATGAAGAACCTGTACATATACCAAGGAGCAATTGTTTAAACAGAACAAGAGGATACTGAGTGGTTTAAATTCAGAAATGGTATGCACCAGGGTTGTATCCTATCACCATACTTATTGAATCTTATGCTGAACAAATGATCTGAATATGAAGAAAAACATGTCATCAGGTTTAGAGGAAGATTCATTAACAACCTGTGATATGTAGATGACACAGCCTTGCTTGCTGGAAGCAAAGAAGATATAAAATACTTATTGATGAAAATCAAACACTACAGCCTTCTGTACTGATTGCACTTCCAAGTAAAGAAAACAAAAATTCTTACACTTGAACCAATATAAATGACATCATGATAAATGGAGAAAATATTGAAGTTTTCAAAGACTTCACTTTGCTTAGATCCACAATTAAACACGTATAGACATAGCATTCAAGAAATCAAACAAAATATTACTATAAACAATATGTTGCAATGGAAGTCTTTAAAGAGTTCAAGAGCAAAAATGTCAGTTTGAAGACTAAGGTATGCCTGACCCAATGGTATTTTCAATCACATCATATACATGTGAAAGTTGGAAATTTAATAAGGAAGACAGTAGAAGAACTGATGTATTTGAATTACAGTGTTGGTGAAGAATATTGAAAGTACCATGGACTACCAGAAGAACCACCAAATCTGTTTTGGAAGAAATACAACCAGAATCCTCCTTGAAGTGAGGATGGCAAGATTTTTGTCTCTCATATTTTGGATATGTTGTCAGGGGGTACAAGTCCCTGGAGAAGGACATCATACTGGCAAAGTGGAGGGATGCACTGACACAGTGGCAGCAACAATGGGCTCAAGTATGACAACAATTGTGAGGACGGAGCAGGTCCAGGCAATGTTTAGTTCTGTTGTACATTGAATTAAGTTGCTATGAATTAAGATCAACTCTACATCACCAAACAACAACAACAATAACAAAGGGGAAAAGATCGAACACAGACAGTATCAAAAAAAGAACATGTAGTCACTGTATGTAAAAGAAGTGGCCAAAGTTCAACCATTTCAGGAGATTGCATATAATCAAGAAACCATGGTATTGAAGGAAAAAGTCCAAGGTGCAGTGAATGCACCACTGAAATAACCAGGCTCCAGCAGTTGATGAAACACCAACTGAGATACATCATAGATGTGCTCACTCATCTAAGCCAAGATATTTGGAAGATAGTTACCTGGCCAACCAAATGGAAGAGATGCCTATTTTTATCCATTTCAAAGAAAGGTGGCACAACAGAATGCTGAAATTACTGAGAAGTATCACTGATATCACATGCAAGTAAAATTTTGCTGTACTAAATTCCAAAATGGTTGCAACAGTACACTGACACGTTGTTGTTGTAGTAGTAAGTGCCATAATTTGTTCCAAATCACAGCGACTCTATATAGGGTTTCTGAGGCTTTAAATCTTCAAGGGAGCAGAAAGCCCCATCTTTCTCACACAGAGCAGCTGGTGGGTTTGAATTGTGGACGTTTTAGGCCTTTCGCAGTGCAGTTAGCTTATATAGTATGGAGCCACAGCACTCCCACACTGAGAGGTAATGGTCAGAAATTCAAGTGGCTTCAGAAGAGGACACAGACCCAGGGATATCACTGTTGATATCAGATGGATCTTGACTGAAAGTAGAGAATACCAGAAAAGATGTTTCCTGGTAACATGTTTTATTAATGATGCAAAGGCATTCCACTGTGTGGATCATAACAAATTATGGCTAACATTAGAAAGAAGGAGAATTCTAGAACACTTAATCATGCTCATTCAGAATCTTTGCAGAGACAACGAGGTAGCGTTTTAGTACAAGTGATGGTTTGAAAGCAGGACAGGTTTGTATCAAGGATTGTATCCTTTCACCATACCTATTCAGTCTGCATGCTGAGCAAATAAACCAAGATCCTGGACTATATGAAGAAGAATGCAACCTTACAATTGGAAGAAGACTCACTAACAAGCAAATGACACAACTTTATGTGCTGAAAATGAAGAGGACTGAAAGTTCTTACTGATGAAGATCAAAGGGTACAGTCTTCAGTATGGATTACAACTAAATACAAAGAAAATAAAAATCCTCTTAACTAGACCAGTAAGCATCATCATGATAAATGGAGAAAACACTAAAGTTGTTAAAGATTTGATTTCACTTCTCTCCATAATCAGTGGAAGCAGCAGTCATGAAATCAAGGGATAGACTGTATTGTGCAAATGTGCTACAAAACACCTCTTTTACGTGTTTAAAAAAAACCAAACGGCCTTGAGGACTACAATGCACTTCATAGTAGATATTTTTTTTTCAATTTCCTCATATAAATGCAAAAGCTGGACAGTAAATTCGGAAGACTGAAGAATTAGTACCTTTGAATTATGGTGTTGGCATAGAATATACCATGGACCTTCAGAAAAATTAGCAAAACTGTCTTGAAGAAGTACAGCCAGAATAGTCCTTAGAAATGAGGCTTACAAAGACTTTGGCTCACTTTGGGTGTATCAGCAGTAAGAACCAGTTTCTGGAGAAGGATATCATTCTTGTTCAAGTTGGGGGTCAGCGAAAAAGAAGACCTTCAGCAAGTTTGATTGATAAAGTGGCTATAACACCAGGCTCAAACATAGAAATAATTGTAAGGATGGTGCCAGACTAGGAATTGCTGAACTCTGCTGTACGCAGTATGGCTGTAAGTCTGAACTGACGTGATGGCACCTAACAAGTATTGCTGCTGTTGTTGTTGTTGTTAAATGCCATCGATTTGGTTCCATGACACACACAAAGACATAAACATACAAGAGGGCTTTAAAATTTTTGTGGAAAATGAAAAGATAATAAAAATTTCACGAACTTTCACAGCAGCCATATAACAATTTAGGTACAACATGATGGATACAAACATGATGCAAATGATAGTTGCAGGGAATCTCAAGTTAGAACATACTTAAGGAACAAAGGTGGTGGTGGTGGCTGTGTGCCACGGAGTCGGTTCTGACTCATAGCGACCCTGTACAGGGTTTCCAAGGCTGTAAATCTTTATGGGAGCAGAAAGCCTCATATTTCTCCCGCGGAACAGCTGGTAGTTTCAAACTGCTAACCTTGCAGTTCACAGCCTGATTCATAACCACTATACTACCTGAGCTCCTTAAGGAACAAAGGTACTACTATTAAATGTAGCTTCCCAGATTCTGATTCAGAAGGACTAAGATGAGGACATGGACCTTTATTTTTATAGGAATCCCAAATAATTCTAATACAGAAGGATCTACCCACTACAACCAAACCAAACCCATAGCTGTGTCTGTCAATTCTAACTCATAGCAACCCTATGACAGAGTAGAAGTCCCCCTATAGTAGTTTTCCAAGGTAGTAAATCTTTATGAAAGCAGATTGCCACATCTTTCTCCCACTGAACTGCTGGTGGGTTTGAATTGTTAACCTTTCAATTAACAGTGGGGAGTTTAACCACTGTGCCCACAGATGCTATAAAACAGTGCTCTAAGGAGTTATGACCACTGTTGATTATTAAGTTTTCATTGCTAGCATTTGTAACAATATGACTCAAATATTTTTTGAGTTTCATTGCCAAGATTATGAATCTAGTGTTAATGTCGTTCTTGTTAAGTGTTGCCTAAGGAGCTCTGGTAGCGTAGTGGTTACGAATCGGGCTGCGAACCTTAAGGTCAGCGGTTCGAAACTACCAGCCGCTCCGCGGGAGAAAGATGAGGCTTTCTACTCCCGTAAAGATTTACACCCTCGGAAACCCTGTACAGGGTCGCTATGGGTTGGACCCGACTCGATGGCACTCAACAACAACAACAACAGTCAGTTCTAACTCATAGCGACCCTGTATAGGTTTCCAAGGAGCAGCAGGTGGTTTTGAACTGTTGACTTTGTAGTTATCAGTCCAGTACTTATCCTACAGCACCAGGCCAGAACTCCTCATTACCCACTGTTTTATGGAAGAACTTTAAACATGTAGTAAAAAGAACTTCAGCAATACATAAATGTAATCTAAAACAATGCTTATGGAATATAAATGTTGTCAACTGGGTTTTTCTCCTGAATAAACAGATTATGTATGTAAACAATAATAAAAAAAATTCTTACAGCAAAAAAGAGGAAGCTAGTTTGTATATTATAATATAATTTTTAACCTAAAGCCTCATATATAAGCAGAAACACCACTTTCTCAAAAGTTAAACTTTTTTTTTTTTGTCCTGCACTAGTGAGGGAAAAAAGCTCTTCTAGCATCATTTACTGTGTTTAAACACAAAGCCAAATTAAAAAAAAAAAAAAAAAAAAAAAAGTCTTGAAATATTTCCCTCAAAATCACAAACTAATATAACTTTCTAAAAATAAAATGAAATAGGCTGTTAACATTTTAGTTTTTACAATTCTTATAAACGGGTCCAGAAATACTTTGCAATAAAAATAATATATTCACACACACACATAATATTTAAGATTCTCTTTGAAAAAGAAAAGTCTAAGAAATAGAGGTAAGTATATGAGTCGTTGTTATATATAATAAAGATGGTGACCTCAATATCTTTTAAACCTTAAAACTATACTTTAGCTTTCATCTTCCTTTCCCAGTTTGGAACTAGTATTATTGATGAACTTGGTCTGGATACATAAATTGCTTAAGATTTAAGGTTTTTCTATAAGTTAAAATCAATGTATAATTATGATTAGAGTTGACCTTTGCCTAAATTTAGACCAAAGATGTCACTAGGAGGACTAAGGTCACCTGACGTAAACTAAGATATTTTCAATTGCCTGACATGTATGTGAAAGCTGGACAATGAATAAGAAAGATGTTGGAAGAATCAATGCAGTTGAATTACAGTATTGGTGAAGATTAAGTACCATGGCAACCAGAAAAAGAAACTAATTTGTCTTGGAAGAAGTACAGCCAAGACAAATAGTGAACAGAGAATGAACTAACTGTGTTCATACTTCCAGTCTCTACCACATCCACCCAGAGACAGGTAGTGAGTGTCTGAGAATATACCAATATACAATCAATTAAACATAAATACAACACCACAACGTCTCAGAGAAAACACACAATTTCAGCTTATACAAAGAAACAAGACAGCATGTCCCCAACAACTGACCAAAATACAGATTAAGAAAACAAAACACCAGAGATGGTATCTGAACTACCTGGTAAGGAATTTAAAAGAATACTAATTAGGGAGCTTCAACAAATTATAAGAAAGATGGAGCTATCCAAAATGGGGGTGGGGGTCTACAAAGGCAAGAGGTGACTGGCTTACAAGCTTTCAAGAGGGAGCCTAGATCCAGAGGGCGTGGAGGAAGGTAGAATCTCCACTGAGTAGTATCCAATCTGTCTAGGCGGGACTGATGAAAGGAGATGTGGATAGGTCTCTTGTGATACAATAGTGAATAATTGTTATCAGGACTGACTGTGAGGGTTGAAAATGTAAAGCTGGACGTTTTGTAGCAAAAGGAGGGGAGTGATTGACTTTGTAGTCTAGGAGCAGAGTGCAGGACCCTACACAGAGAAACAGCAACGCCATAGATGGAGGCAGAGATGATGATGTGGAGAGATGGAGCAGCTGGGCTAGACCCAGAGAGGGAGAAGGGCTGTGTACTGACAACCATGGGGCAGACTTGCAAGGTATACACTTTGGTTGTTTGATGATGCATGGAGGGGATTGTAACCATGGCAATGAAACAACATATAATAGGATGAATGTAAAACGAATGTTCTCCCATGTAAACTATCACATAATTCATAATAAAACATTAAAAAAAAAGATAGAGAAAACTACCGATGAAATTAAGGAAAAAACAGATAAAACTGAAAAAAATTCATGAAACAAAGTAAAATAATTGAATAAAATGGAAACTATACAAAAACAGCAATTAGAAAGTCAGAAGATTAACACTAAGATTTCAGAAATACATAGTACACTGAAAGGGCAAAGAAATAGAATTGAATCAATGGAAGGTGAAATGAGTAAGCTTGAAAAATCTCTCAATATTCATCTGCTACAGGAACAAAGAGAAAAAAAAAGCACAAAAAAATCCAAAGGAAGTCTAAGATTTATGTGGGATAAGTACCAAGAGGAATAACTTAAATGTGATAGGAATTCCAGAATAGGAACAACCAAAAACAAAAACCCATACCCAGAGAGAGTTCAAGATTGTTAGAAAACTTTCCTAACATCATGAAAGATGAGAAGTAGCCATTCAAGAAGTTGAATGAACTACAAACAGAACAAATCCCAGAAGACAATTACCAAGACATATTATAATCAAACGTTTCAAAACCAAAGATAAGGAAAGAATCCAGGGAGCAGCTTAGGAAAAATGAAAAGTACCTACCAAGGAGAACTAAAAGGATTAGTCTTTGATTTCTCAGCAGAAATCAAGACAAGAAGACAATGGAATGACATATAAAACTCTGAAAGAAACAAATCGCCAATCAAGAATCATATATCCAGCAAAACTGTCCATCAAATAAGATAATCAAATTAAGTCATTTTCAGATAAACAGAAATTAAAAGAATTTGTAAAAACCAGACCAACCTCACAAATAAATACTAAAGGGAGTTCTTTGGATAGAGAGCCAACAACAGAAGACAACAAACTAAGAGTAATATACATGACAATATCACCCTGACTCAGTCCAAATAAACAAGTATGCAGAGTCAAATAGCCCTAGAAAGACTGAAAACAGAGAACCAGAGATACAATTGCAGCAACAACAGCAAGAAAAACCTATTAAGTAAAAAGTGGTGGTAATATAGTTAAAGAATTTCTAAAAGAAGAGGAAATCAAATAGATGTCAAGAAAAAAAAATTGAATAAAAATAAACCTAACTGTAATCCTATAAACTAGACCACGCAGTATTCGTAGACTTAGCCAAACCCTTATCCTTAACATTAACCCTAGTTCTAACCATAACCCTGATAATAAAGGAAGTCCTAGGCTTTTCCTAGACTTAGCCATAGTCCCAATCCTAACCCTCACTCCTACCCACCAAAGGCACACCCTCCTCCCACAAAAAAAGAAATACAGCCAGAATGCGTCTTATAAGTGAGTATGGTGAGATTTCATTTCTCGTACTTCAGACATGTTATCAGGAGGCACAAGTCCCTAAAGAAGGAGATCATACTTGGAAAAGTGGAGGGTCAGTGAAAAAGAGGAGAAGCCCCAGAGAGACGGACTGACACAGTGACAATAATGAACTCAAACATAACAACACTTGTGAGGATGGCACAGGATTGGGCAATGTTTCCTTCTGTTGTGCACAGAACCAACTTGATGACACAAAACAAGTGCTGCTTACTAAGTAATAAACTAAACAGTCATGGACTTCAATTTCATTAACAGAATGCTGTTCCATCTCTCAAATTTGTAGGCTTGACTTCAGTCTGCCTTTATAGTGTAGCACTAAAACTATGAAATGGAATCTCAATGCTTTTTGACAAAACTCTTGGATTTTCCACTATTTGACTGCAGCTATCTTTCACTGTTTATTTCTTTTCTATTGGTCAGTCAAAAGCTAGCCTAAATATTGCTTTCCCCTTTGAAGGTAATTCTGATCAACAGAATAACAAGTCTTCTTTTTCTTCTGGTTTCGTACACCATATTGCAATGGATTTAGCTAGTTGATCAGGTCCTCATTATGATACCTTATTTATTATTTATTTTATATTTAAGACTTGACATGCTTGTCTTTTTCCTTCAACTAGAATATAGCTTCCCCAAAAGCCTCAGCCTGAAAGAGTTTAGTAAATAAATATTTGATGATTTTCTGTGTGGCTATTTCTAGTAATTAAGTATAACACTGTATAATGATAGGGCAAGGCAACCTGAGTTTTCTCTTTAGACTTTAAGACTGAAAATGATTTAAAAATTGTAATCTCCCTGTACTGTATGAATGCACCCGTGTGTCCTCAGGACTACCACAGCTAAAACTCTCTTAATTTAGCCAATTTTAGTTAGCTGAGAGTATGGTGTAATTATTGCTGCCATTATTAACTTTAACAGAGTCCTACCCTGGCACTAAACTTCTAACTTCAACGTCAGTGGTTCCCACCTGCCAACCACTCCTATAAAACATTTATACAGGGTCGCTATGAGTCGAAACTATCTCTATGGCACATGATAACAATAATGTGTCTTGTCCTGATGTGGGATCTTCTTTATATGCACTCTATATGATTTTATTTAAGTTCTCAATGTTCTTTCTGATATTCTTATGTGGCAATAATAAATTCCTACCATACACTCTAGAATCTTTCAGGAACTTCAGTGACAGCGTTAAACAAATACTTGATGATGATGTCAGGTGCCATCGAGTCGGAACCAACTCATAGCGATCCCATGCACAGCAGAAAGAAACAATGTCCCATCCTGGGCCAACCTCACTACC
>NW_006408530.1:12344243-12345698 GCF_000296735.1 Chrysochloris asiatica
TTTCTACTCCCGTAAAGATTTACACCCTTGGAAACCCTGTACAGGGTCGCTATGGGTCGGAACCGACTCGATGGCACTTAACAACAACAACAACAACATCTCCTTCTGAAGGTATACTAGAGAAATTATTAAGCACTTTAATAGCTAATTTTCTAAATGCTAACACAACATGATAAAAACATAAGCACTAGCTGTATCAATTAGCAATCTATTACTGAACATATTTACTTGACCCCAAGGTTAAAACACACAAAACATTACAAACTAATGGTGAACTAACCTGAAAGAACAAAACAAAAACTTTGGGAGTGAAGCCAGCAAATTAAAAAATTAGAATTTAGCCCTAACCAAGAAATGAAGTTCCTATTGATTAAAAAAAAAAAAAAAAAGACCAAGGAAAGACAGACAGAGTTATGTTTTAAAAGCAAAAATATTAAAAGGCCCTAGTGCTACAGTAGTAAAAGTATGCTTGGCTGTTAACCTAAAGTTCAGCAGCTGAACCCACCAACAGCTTCCCAGGAAGAAAGATGCAGCAGTCAGCTTCCACAAATATTACAGCCTTGGTAAACCTTGGGGAAGTTCTACTCTATCCTTTAGGGTCACCACAAGTCAGACATATGCAGCAGTCTGCTTGCACAAAGCTACAGCCTTGTAAGTTCTATTGCATAGTACAACTCTATCATATATGGTAGCTCTGAGTGGAAATCGATTCAATGGCAATGGTACTGATAAAAACAAACAAACAAAAAACTTTTACATACTTAAAAATATTTAATGGTGCTTTAATAACACTTTGTGAGCCCTGGTGTGGTGCTGTAGGATACATATTGGATTGGTAACCACAAGGCTGGCAGTTTAAACCCAAAGACACTGTTTGAAACCCTATACAGAGTTCCTATTAATTGAAATCAGTTCAACAGCACACAAAAGTAAATACCACTTTTGGGCATCTGAATATAAGACGCTACCATTTCACATTCAAGTTTCATTTAGGGATCTGAAATTTACATCAGTGCCTAAATAGAAAACCAGAACCGGAATATGCACCACAATCCTTTATTTACAAAGATAATAACAGGTCTAAAAGGATTCCACTGTATTGAGCTAAATAAATTACTAGGGTGCTATAGGAGTTCATGCAAAAAATATTGAGTCAGAAATTGGGAAGCTCAGAAAAACTCTTCTTAGAAAATGTTTTCTATGTAAGAACAAAAGCAAATCATGTGAACAAAAAAAATAAGAAGATATGGTAGACTCATTAATTAGCACTTGCTAATTAAGACTACATTGAGGAAAATCTAATTAGAGGCAAGATAAATTTGAATTAACTTATAGAATTTTTTTTTTGAAGTTTAAAGCATGTGCATATGGATGAAAAATCCCTTTCTTGTAGAGATCTTTAAAGGAGTAGCTTCAAAACATAGGCATGGATTATTAAAATTATATAATGTTAAA
>NW_006408530.1:12347158-12349603 GCF_000296735.1 Chrysochloris asiatica
TTCAGTATCATTGGCTCTTGATCATATGCCACCTCTTGAAACGGTTTAAAAAGCATATAAACTACTTAAATGCAAACACCAAACATTATGTCAAAAGATATTCTAAATGTTCTGCAATATTTACATACCCTTCTTCCAATATTTGTGACATCGAAATACAATCTTTTTATAAAATGCATACTTCAGTTGAAGAAACTTTGCAAACTATCTTCCCTGTGCCCTTGAAAAAAAAAAAAAATAGAATCCTGGTAGCATAGTGGGTTATGCATTGGGCTGCTAATTGCAAGGTTAGTAGTTCAAACTTATGAGCCCTTCCTCGGGAGAAAGACCAGGCTTTCTGCTCCCATAAAGATTTCTAGCTGACTCCATAGCACACCACCATCACTATCACCACACCCCAAAAATCCCAAATGAAGAATCTTCAAGAATGGAATTAAAACCTCAAAGGACTACCTAAAAGAAGAGAAATTTTAGATAGCATAACTGACAAAAAGGCAACAAGTAGCTACATCTTGGGAAAATGTTAAAAAAGCTATAAAGGAAAGAAAGATGGGAAAACAATGAAATGAAAATTTCCTACATAACCAAAATAAATTCTTCTGTAATTTCCAATAATTTCAAAAATATGGGAGACAGGAGTGTGTGCCTCCCGTGGAAGAAGTGATAGAAATCTGTGTAAGGAGGTGCAAGAGTCCCTACATGTCAACAAACTGAAATAACAAAATGACAAACCAAGAGAATGCAAATGCACAAAAGAACAGGAGTCTCATCCTCAGGGAAAGATGCAAAGGAGGTTACTGTGATGAAAGCATAAAAGCGGCTAGCACTTGGGAAAAATACTAGAAACCTGACTTTCTGCAGATTTTTGATGCAGGCACTCATAACAGCAGAAGGCACCATGTTACATGAGGAATTCTGCGATCCAGCAGTAATGTCTGATTTTATGCTGTCTGAAAACAGCTATCTTTTACAAAAGAAAATAATATTTTAAATCCTAGCATATACAGCTCAATATTATGGCAACTTGCCAAATAATGACTAGTTTTGATAGTGAAAACACAGTAACAGGGTATAAAATCCTTATAAACAAAAATGATTTCTGGATTACACAAATTATCTCCAGCAGTAAACAAAGATGAAGTCATTATAGATTCAGTGGTAGATAATTAGATAATAAAAAAATTAAATCTGAATGTGAGCAAGTAGAATCATAAAGACCTGAGTCACTCTTGTTTATTACAGAGATTTCTCAGGTTTTTATATGATTGCCCTGTCAGTTTTTTTTTTGTTTTTTTTTTTCCTTAGCTGTACAAAAATAAATGGAATATCATTTAAAATCTTTTGAAGGTGACAAATCAAACGCAATACATAAAAATGCAAAGTGTTTCCAGAAACCCGCTTAATCCTCTCTGTTCATAATGAACTGAAATGACAATGCAGAAAAATAACTACGCAAATATTTAAACCAAAATCTCATCGGCCATTTTGCTCTATATGAGTGATTTCAGTCTTAATACTACATCTCACATATACCTCCAGTACTACTGAAAATGAATCCAATATTAATTGTTCCCTGTATAATCACGGGCACTTCATAACACTGTAATTTTCAGGTGATTCCTTAGTACAGAAAATATACATGCAGATACCATTGCAGACTTAAAGATATTATAACAAAATCTATATAAATATATATAATACAGAATTTTAAATTGGGTACAAAAAACTGCAAATCAATATGTAAAAGTAAAACTTAGTAACATGGGTTCTTTTCAGTAGGATTAAGTATAAAAAATATTTAAAAATATCTACTGACAGACTATAACAGAGAATACTTAACCATTAACAACCAAAGCAAGCAAAGTATGTCATTAATTTCATACATACACAAATTAATAAAAACAAATTACCTCAAAGCAGTCAATATACTAGCAATGCCTTTATATTAGGTCAACCCAGGTGAAATTGTCCTTTTTATTGTTCAAAAAATGTCAAATATTGGTAATTTCATAAGGCCCAAACCAAAAGCACTGGAGTTAATATATTTAACTCAATGAAATACTGCAACATCAAATCAGGAAATAAACTACTACTGAACAGAATCTACCACACTAAAAAAGGTCAAAGTAGAATAAATATTATCAATGATTTCTGCTCTCCTAGATTATGAAATTAAGAGATAGGGTTTTTAACAAATCTAAACATACATTATGTGACCTATTATGTACATTTCTTGGATGTGGAAACAGAATATATAACAAGGGGAACTTTGAAATGAGAGAAAATTCACATTTGGGAAAAAAACCAACCAACAAAGTCCTTTGTGGTATCTGTAATGGATTAATAAATATCTTGACCAAAGTAAGGTAGGGTTAGAGCTCCCTTCCCCCAAATTACTTCATGTTCACGTTTTAAAAAGCAGCTGAGTACAGTTTATGTTAAGAA
>NW_006408530.1:12350978-12351983 GCF_000296735.1 Chrysochloris asiatica
GGCACAGAACAACAATAACAACAACAACATAGTAAAATAATTTCATACGGGTTTGAAAATGTTTACTGCTTTAACTTCTCATGTCCCCCTCATTCTCTCCAGGGATTGGGCCTCATCCCTCAGACATCACCATGGTCTAACCACTAAGGAGGTGATACTTGGAACACAACGGACCTCTAAGAATCTGGCAGCATCACCCTAATTGATTGGTGCCTATGCCATACCAATTGTTTATATATCTATATGTTACTATAGTTTTTAGTATCGTTGAGTCAACTCTGACTCATAAAGTTCCTGTACAGGGTTTCCAAGGAGCAGCTGGTGGGTTTGAACCGCCAACCTTGTGGTTAGCAGTTCAGTACTTATCTTACAGTGCCACACCAAGACTCCTATATATGTGTGCATAAAAAATACCTTAAAATATGCTCAGCAGAACATACACCAATTCAACAATATTTACATATAAAATTTAGTGATCATGATCACATTCTTGAGCGTGTACAGCCATTCTTACTCCTTTTCTCAGTTGGTCCTCGCCCATTAACAAAAATTCACTGCCTCCTAAGTTTCTTATCTAATCTTTCCAGTGAGTTACTCTTGTCAATGTGATCTCATACAGATAACTTTAAGAGAGCACAGTGCTCAAGCAAGACACACTACAGGAACCCTCTGCAACAAAGACACAAGAGACACAAGGAATGTTTTTGCTTTAAGGTTAAAGATTATCTGCAGGCAATAGTTTCAGGGGTTTATCCAGCTTCTGTGGCTCTCAAATGTGTTCAGTTCATGAGAATTAGAAATTATGCTCTTTATTTCCCCCCTTTTGATCAGGAATAGTCTACTGAATCTGTGATCAAAATGTTCAATAATTGCAAAGGTGGAGGTTATTCATGGAGGTACATAGTCAGACATTTCACATCCTCTTTCTGCCTCTTGTTTCAGGTGAATAGAAATCAATTATTGTTACTTGCATGACTGCTTGCAAGTTTTTAAGATCCCAGAAAC
>NW_006408530.1:12357748-12360846 GCF_000296735.1 Chrysochloris asiatica
ATTAACTACAAAGCAAAAAGAGAGAATAGTATAGTTATAAAATTTCCAAATGACAAGGAAATCAAGTAAATTGCAAGATTAACAGACTGTTTCAAGCAAGGATAAAAATGATGTTATAGGTAACCTCAAAGGAAAATAATATACCTGCACATCAAAATAAAAAATTAGGAAAATCAGAAAGATTTAGTAAGCACTAACCCAACAGAAATGAAAATGAAAGGAAAACCAACAAGCAAAATGAACTTGTTGCAGAAAATTATATAGAACAAAAACTCCAACAACACCACAATAAAACACACAGAAAATTACAGCAACCTATTCAAATCTATTGATAGTTACACTGAATGTAAATAGATTTAAATGTACCAGTGAAGAGATACAGTAAGCAGAATGGCTAAGAAAACAGGATCTTTAAAGATGCTGTTTTCAAGAGACTTACCAAAAAGATGGAGACACAGTCTAAATGTCCATCAGCAGAAGAATGGTTACACAAACTTTGGTACATACACAAAAAGGAATACTACAAAATGTTGAAGAACAATGATAAACCTGCGAAACATCTCACAACATAGTTGAATAGGGAGGATACTACATTGAGTGAAATTAGTGAATCATCAAAGGAAAAACATTGCATGAATCGGGCTGCTAACCTCAAGGTCGGCAGTTTGAAACTACCAGCTGTTGCATGGGAGAAAGACGAGGCTTTCTGCTCCCATAAAGATTTACAGCCTTGGAAACCCTGTACACGGTTCTTAAGAACCGACTCCACGGTACTTAAGAACAACAACTGTTCTCATGCATGGACAAAAAGTAACTTAAAATTTATTGAGCATCAACTATAAAGCTAGGCCTTATTTTAAACATTTTACATTGAACTTAATTCTAAAAATATTATTAAGGGTTATACATTTTTATCATGAGGAATCAAGGTAAAAAGGTAAAGTAACATGGCTTAGGTTGCACTGTGAAGTTGTGACATGCCATTGGGTCTGTTCTGACTCAGAGCTACCTTGTATAGGGTTCTGAGGAGTTGCTGGTGGGTTTGAATCGATGTCCTTGCAGTTAGCAGTCTGTGCTTATCTTACAGCACCACATCAGAACTCCTTAAATTACACAACTAGCTAATAACATAGAGCCTAGCTTGAGTCTAATGAATTAGGTTCCAGGGCCTGTGTTCCTAATCCCAATGTCTCTGGTATTACTTGAATCATAAACACACACACATATATACATACATATGTATATCTATATGCATATACAGGGAGCTCTGGTAGCATAGTGGTTACGAATTGGGCTGCTAACCTCAAGGTCGGCAGTTCGAAACTACCAGTGGTTCTTAACAACAATAATATGCATATATATATATACATACATGTAAGGAATATGAAAGAAAGAGACAAGGAGAGAGTCTTGGCTTCAACAGCAGGCAGGTTATTGAGAGTAAACCTGGGAGAGGGTACTCTAAGTCACCAAAGGAGACCAAGAGACCATTTGTTCTCTTACAGACTTGGGTATTTAAGGCGGTGTGGTCCTGATACAGTTCTGAGTTTACAATGGGTGGGGGTATGGAGATTTTCCTGAAACCTGGAATTACCAGGGGGAGAACTCTAGGTGTAAGAAAGACTTAAGTTTTCTGGAGACAGAAAGCTCAAGTGGGACTTTATTCAGTGTTAATTGGGGGTAGTTGCAATGCCATTTTGTTGATCAGGCGCAGGGTCCTTCAATACACATATACACACATACACATATATATACACATACATATATATGTATATAAGGAGCTCTCGTAGCGTAGTAGCTACGAATTGGGCTGTGAACTGCAAGGTCAGCAGTTTGAAACTACCAGCTGTTCCACGGGAGAAAGATGAGGCTTTCTGCTCTCGTAAAGATTTACAGCCTCGGAAACCCTGTACTGGGTCGCTATGAGTCGGAACCGACTCCACGGCACATCATCACCACCACCATATATGTATATGGGAGTGTGGTAGCTCTATAGATAAGCACTGGACTGTGAACCATCAGCAATTCGAGCCCACCAGCTGCTCTGTAGAAGAAAGATAGGGCTTTCTGCTCCTGCAAAGATGTATAGCCTCAGAAACCTATGCAGGGCTGTTATAAATGGCAAAGGACTGAATGGCACATGACAACAAAAAATATAGTAAATACTTGGTAGTTTCTCAACTTGTGACATAATGTTGTTGTTGTTAAGTGCCATCGAGTCGATTCTGACCCACAGCAACCCTGTATAGGGTTTTCAGGGAGCAGTTGGTGAGCTTGAACCACCAAGCTTGTTGCTCAAACGACTCTGCAGTCTGATGCATTAGCCCACAGCACCACACCAGGACTCCTGTGACATAAATAAAACTGGTCAAACTGAGTGAAAAGGTATAATGAAATTATCTTGCATGCCTGTGGCTTGGGGAAAAGCAAACTGGGAAGACAGATAAGACTTGTAGGGACATACACTCTTTACTGCCAACAGCATTCAATGCTGGTTGTTATTGGTTCTTTCTCACAGCTAATGTTTTTAGTTTATTTTTCCTTTTCTTATTCACATTATCTATTACTGGCCAGTGTTATTTAAAGGGTAATAAATATAACAGTAAGTCCCTGACATGTACTTGATTTCACTCTCTTCTTTCAGAAGAATTATTACACCAGTACTGACCTGGGATCCCAACACTGGGCTATCAGGAGGTCCAGATACCTCCCAATTTTCACATCATATTCCTTTTACTCTTAGACTCGTTTGCTTTGTGACCATCTCTGGATTTGGAAGATTGCTTTACATTTTGGTGGGCTAAAATTGCATCTATTCTAATGTTCTTAGTATTTTTAGATTTTTTGTTTGAAATATGTTCTTTTTCCTTCTGTTAAGAATTTTTCCTTACTTCCATTGTTAAAACTTTACCATTCATAATGATTTTAATATCTTAAACTATGTTCAAAATTTTAGTAAATGGGTGACTATATAAGATCCTTTTACTTACAACTCTTCTTTGTTGATTTGTACTACTATTTGATATGATAGGTAGTAATTGATGCAGGAGATCTGGTAGTGTAGTGGTTACGAATTGGGCTGCTATCCTCAGGGTCAG
>NW_006408530.1:12362356-12374180 GCF_000296735.1 Chrysochloris asiatica
TCCAAAGTATGAGAGACGAAGCTAAGCTAACAATATCTAAGTATTATTAGTAACAAGGTAGTTTGCAATTTCTCAATTCAAGAAGTTAACAATTAGGAACCTGGTAAAAGGATACTAGAAAACATAGATAAATTTAAGAAATAATGTCACTCTGCAATCTAAATCTTTCAAGAAATAATCTGCATAGATTCCTATGTTGGTCCGAATTATAGCATGGACAGAATGAGGGACAAGTATGTGATCCTCAATAATTAGCCTGGTTATTCCTCTGGTAAATGGTTACATCATTACTGGAGCTTGAAGGCAGATGTGATACAAACCCAGATATGGATTAAAGTCATCTGGATATCCACACATACTTACACTGAGTAGGCAATTATTCTCCAACCTGACCAAGTGAAACTGAAACCAAAATTTCAAAATTTCCCTTACTCAATTTTCCCCAGCTCTGAAGGCTTTCAGGCTTGCCATCAGTACATTTCTGACTTGAACCCTAGGGCCTCCTTCCTTTGGACTACTCCATAGTATATATGGTTCTCAGAGACAGAGACTGGGACTGACTAGGAAGTCCAGGCTTCCAGTATGTTAACCCTAGCAGAGATTCTCTGGTCAACGGACTCCAAATCTGATTAGTTATTTCTGGATTTCCATTCTGCTCTAAAGAAACTCTGGTACCATAGTGGTTATGAATCGGGCTGTGAGCCGCAAGGTCAGCAGTTAGAAACTACGAGCTGTTCTGCAGGAGAAAGATGAGGTTTTCTGCTCCCGTAAAGATTTATAGCCTCGGAAACCCTGTACAGGGTCGCTATGAGTTGGAACTGACTCCATGGCACATAACCACCACCACCATTCTGCTCTGTGTCTCACTCTGGATTAGAGGTTATATCCACATGAATGGATACAGACTGGAAGGTTACCTTTTGAGTCCTATGGGCTAGATAGGGGCATGTCTGATCACATAGTGTCCATTTTTGTTGTTGTTGTTATGCAATCGGGTTTGCAGCCCGATTCGTAACCACTATGCTACCAGAGTTCCTTAATGTGGGCTTATTAAAGAGTATTGATCCTTTGACTCGATGGCTTCATAATCAGAACTTGACTAAAGGAGGATAAAAAAAAAACAACCCCACAATTTTTGATAAAGGAAACAAGGGTAAATTGCTACAATTTGATGAACCTGACCTATACTCATGGAGGTAATAATTCTAAATACCAACAGAGAAGGAAGGAGTCTTCACATCATGTATCAATGCTATCCCCTCTGTACACAGGGTAGATAGGGACAGGCAACTTAGACCTTGGCTACCTAAAATGAGGGGGCGATAAAGGCACAAAGTGACTGGCTTACAAGGTTTCAAGAGGAAGTTTAGTTTAAGAGTGTGGGGGTGGGGAGAAAGAGTCCCTACTGAATAGTTTTCATCTTGTCTAGATGGGTCTGGTGAAAAGAGATGAGGATAAGATTCTTATGATTCAACAGTGAGTAACTGTTATCATGACTAATTGCAACTGTCACAATTATAAATGTAGAAGTTTTGTAACAAAACCTGGGGAGTAGTTAATCTTACAGTCCAGAAACAGAGGACCCTAGGACCATCAAAGAGGAGTATAAGCGGAATGTAAGACCTTATCCAGAGGAGCAGCTACACCGAGATGGAGGCAGAGATGGGGACAGGGAGAGGGGGAGTGTCTGAGGACTCTAGATTCATGGGAAGAGAGGGACTAAGAGATAGTGCCTAGGAGGCAGACTTGCAGAATGTGCCCTTTGGTGGTGTAAATTATTATATATGCCTGAGCGGTTATTTATTCATTTTTTTAAAAAGAGCTAAAGTGAATAGAGAGAAATACTGTGAACTGATGGTACATGGAGGGGATTGTAATCATTGTGAAGAAATAAGCTGTGTGATTTGTTGAATGTAAAATTGATGACCTGCCCTGTAAACTTTCACTCAATCCACAACAAAACTTAAAGGGAAAAAAAAAAAGAGAACTGATCCTTTGAAAGTTAAACATATCAGTGAAAAAGCTAAGTGTATGGAATCTATGCATCAGTACCAGATCAGTATTTGTAGCTGTAAAACTGATTTGTGGTTGTAATTATTTTTTGTAGAAAAGGGGGAGGGGGCATGGGGAGAGGAGGAGAAGGTGGGAAGCAGGTATATGTGATAGAAGAAATGACATTTCCTTAACTGTGCTATGCTATAAATCATACTATTTGGTACTATTATGCCTGCACTTACTTACTGTGAATTATATTTTCAAAATAAAGTTGCCAAGGATTTGTCTATTGCTACAGCAGAGAGATGTTGTTGTTAAGTGCCATCAAGTCAGTTCCAACCCACAGTGACTCTGTATAGGGTTTCCAAGGAGCGGCTGGTGAGCTTGAACTGCTGACCTTGCAGTTCAAATGGCTTTGCAGTCTGCGCATTAACCCACAGCGACTCTGTATAGGGTTTCCAAGGAGCGGCTGGTGAGCTTGAACTGCTGACCTTGCAGTTCAAATGGCTTTGCAGTCTGCGCATTAACCCACAGCACCATATTTGTCAGGGCATCTCTGCTATTACTCTCTCTGTAAGTTTCTGTGATTATCAGTTACATAATGGAGTCCTGGTGTGGCGCTGTGGGCTAATGCGCTGGACTACAAAGTTGGTTTAAACCACAAGGTCAGTGGTTCAAACTCTCTGAAAACCCTATACAGGATCGCTATGGGTCGGAACCAACTCAACAGCACTTAACAACAACAACAACAACAGTGTGGACATATGGGTGTGGTTGGGGTGTAGATTTGGTTGGTTGTGTTTACAGGAGAGAGGTAGCAACAAATGAGAAGGATGGGAGATTTACATAAGAAAATAACTGTTTCATTCTAAAAATTAAGAAATCCACACGAAATACAGTACATAAAGTAGTAAATACTTACAAAAACTGTCAAATTGGATTTTTGTATATGTATTCTAAAAAGACCAGTTAGCAACATAAATTTCTATAATACTTATCAACAACTCCTGAGTACAAAAGCCATTCCATGTGACTAATTTCTTACCATTTCAAATTGGAATAACAAGAATAACAGAAATGCAGTGCTACAGGACCCTTAGCTATCTCCCAGACACCGCTTCATTTCCAAGATGAGACCACAGTCCAGTAAAGAAGGCCTAGGACCTGTGTTCTCATTTCTTTTTCATTATAATTTAAAAATACTACCATAGTTTTCTTTTTCTGTAATTTGCAAAGCTTTCCAACTGAGCTCAACAGCACAGAATCGTCACATAAATAATACTGAGGAGACATTAGTAATACTGTACTACCTTCCAACATGAACATATGAGTATATCCTACATTTATTTTTTTTTACTAACAGAATACCTGAGAAAAGATGTTTGAATCTGACTAAAGATTAAAAACTGTGCCTTTATTGTATTCTTATCAATTCCATTAACATGAAATATATCTGAATTAATGCAGTTTTTTTAAAAAATAAATTCAGAGCAGGTTACTAGTATTAAAAGTATACTCACATTTTGACAGGGATACCATCTAAAATTTAGTAAACTGAGGAAAAGAGGGGAGGTGGGTATGACACAACTTTTTAAGCATTACCCTTACATGCTAACCCAGAACCTCCCTCATCATACTATTTCTATTATTTCAGAACTTTTTAATCCTTTCCAAATCTACAGAAAAATAATACTGGAAAATCACATCTGTTGTTCCTTATTAACTCATAAAAGGTTTTGAACAACAATATAATACTACTTTAACAAATCTGTGGAGTGCACTGCACAATGGCTTGGACATGAAGCAGGTTGAAACAAGTTCCAGCCTTCTAAGAGTTGGAGCAAAATGAAAGTCAAAATGGGCAAGGCAGCTTTCCATAAAGCCTCAGAAACCCTATATGGGGTTACTATGAATCAGAACTGACACAATTACAATGAACAACTCCTGGTATGGTTCAAGCTCACCAGCCACTCTTTGGAAACCCTATACAGAGTTGCTATGAGTCAGGACCAACTCGACAGCACTTTATAAACATTTTATAATTGTTCTAACATCACTGCCTATGTTTTTTCTATTTGTTCCAACACATTAAAATACATGCCTATACCTTTTCTTCATGTTCTAACATATTAATCCCATTGTTTCCTAGAGAATTCCTTTCAGCAGAACACTGTCAGTTATAGCAGCAGAATATGAAAATATTACGAATAGCACCAGAATATTGTCAGTCATAATTCCAGAACATTCACCCCACAGGTTGGAAGGCACTCAAAATATGACTGGGGAAGAGTTGTCTTCTCAAAATAGAATTGACCGAAATGAAGCAAATGAAATAAAGCTTTCTGGACCTTCATTTGCTGAGAGGGCACAAGTCAAAATAAGGAGCAAGAGCTGCAGGCATGTATTAATAATAGGATTGTGAAACATACTATGTATGAATCTAGGAAAATTGGAAATTGTCAAAAAATGAAATGGATCACAAAAAAGCCAGTATCCCAGGCATTCGTGAGCTGAAATGGACAGGTATTGGCCATTTTGAATCTAGCAGTCATATAGTTTACTATGCTGGGAACAACAAATGGAAAAGGAATGGCATTAAATTCATTACCAAAAAGAACATTTCAAGATTTATTTTGAAGTACAATTCTGTCTGTGACAGGGTAATACCCATACATCTACACGAAAGACCAGTTAACACCACTATTATCATCAAGAACATCATACAGGAATAAAATAAAAAGTTAATTAAAAACACAGGAAAGAATGAAAAGACCAAAATGGATGTCAGAAGAGATTCTGAAATCTGATCTTCAGCATAGAGATGCTAGAGCAAATTGAAGAAATGAGGAGACAAAAGAGCTGAAAAGAAAAATTTAAAGGGCAACTTGAGAAGACAAAGTAAAAATATAATGAAATATTCAAAGACCTTGAGTTAGAAAACCAAAAGGGAGGAAAATAAAGCACATTGGACATTTCTCAAGCTGAAAGAACTGCAAAAAAAAAATCAAGCCTCAACTAGCTTTACTGAAGGATTCTTTAGGCAAAATATTGAATGATGCAGAAACCATCAAAAGTTTATGAAAGTAATGCACAGTCACCATACTAAAAAGAAATGGTCAATGTTCAACCATTTCGAGAGGCATCATATGGAAAAAGTCCACAGTGCACTGAAGGGATTGGTGAAGAAAAAGGCTACAGAGGTATTGATGGAATACAAACTGCAATCTTTCAACAAATATATGCAGCACTCACCTGTGCCAAGAAATTTGGAAGACAGCTACCTGGCTCACTGAAGAGATCCATATTTATGACCATTCCAAAGAAAGCTGACCCAAAAGAATGCAGAAATCACTGACAATATCATTAATATCACATGCAAATAAAATTCATTGGAGATAATTCAAAAACATGTGCAACAATATGTCAGTAGGGAACTTCCAGAGGTTCAAGCCAGACCGAGATGAGGACACGGAACAAGAGCCAGATGGCTCTTGGCTGAAAGCAGAGACTACCATAGGATGATTACCTGTACTATATCAACTATGCAAAGACTTTCAAAAGTGTGGATCATGAAAAGCTATGGATAACATTGTGAAAAATAGGTATTCCAGAAAACGTCATTGTACTCATGAGGAACTGGTACATTGATCAATAGGCAGTCTTTCAAATAAAACAAGGGGACAATAAATGGATTAAAATCAGGAAAGGTGTGAATCATCAGGGTTGCATCCTTCTACCATACTCATTCTGTCTGTATGCTGAGCAAATAATCAGAGATGCTGGATTATATGAAAAAGAACATGGCTTTGGGACTGAAGGTAGATTCATTAATAACCTGCGATATGCAAATGATGCAAACTTGCTTTCCGAAAGTGAAAGGACTTAAAATACTGATGAAGATCAAGGGCCATAGCCTTCAGTATGGGTTGTACCACAATGTAAAGAAAATAAAAATCCTCACCACTGGACCAATAAACAACATCATAATGAGTGGAGAAAAGACTGAAGTTGTCAAAGATTTAGCTTGGATCCACTTAGCTTGGATCTACTATCAACATTCATGGAAGCATCAAGAATTCAAATGATGTATTGAATTAGGCAAAGTTGCTACAAAAAACCTCTCTCTAAAGTGTTCAACAGCAAAAATGTCAGTTTGAGAACTAAGGTGTTCCTGACGCAAGCCATGGTATTTTCAATAGTCTTATAGGCATGTGAAAGTTAGACAATGAATAAGGAAGATCATAGAAGAATTGATGCATTTGAATTATGGTGTTGAAGAAAAATATTAAAAGTACAATGCTCCCATGTAAACTATCACTTAATTCACAATAAAAACTGAAAAAAAGTACAATGGACTTCCAAAGAACAAATAAATCTGTGTTTGAAGAAGGACAGCCCAAATGCTCCTTAGAAGTTAAGATGGCAAGAGTCTGTCTCTCATACTTCATACATGTTGTCAGGAGGGACAAGTCCCTAGAGAAGAACATCATTCTTGGTAAAATGGAAGGTCAGTGAAGGAGAGGAACACCTCCAATTAGATGGATTAGAACAGTGGCAGCAGCAATGGGCTCAAAAATGACAATTGTGAGGATGGTGCAGGACAGGGCAGTGTTTTGTTCTGTTGTGCCTAGGGTCGCTATGAATCAGTAATGACTGGACTGTACTTAACGTGAGTTGAACCCAACTCTATGGCGCTTAACAAAAACACTAAAAGTTAAATACTTATGTATAGTCAAAGACTTCTCTAATAGAATAAAGAGAGAGCCTACAGACTGGGAAATGTTTTTTAGTAATGACATATTTAACAAAAGAACTAATTTCTAAAATTTGTAGAAATCTTCAACAACTCAACACCAAAAAAGGGCAAACAATCCAATTTTAAAATGAGTAGAGGATATGAACAACAGACATTTCACCAAAAGAAGGCACTGTTTCAGCCAACAAACACATGAAGAAATTCTCAAGATCATTATCTGTCAGAGAGATGAAAAACAAAACAATAATATAGCATCCTACCCCAGCAAAAACAGCAAAGTTAGAACAAACAAACCAAAACCAGAAGTAACAAACACTAATGAGGGTCTGGAGAGACCAGAGTTTGTACCAGAGTCTATCTGGTATAAACACACAATGCTAAACAATAATGGAGTAATCCATGAAATACCTCATAACATGGATGAATCTGGAGTGTAACAAGCTGAGTGAAATAAGTCAATCACAAAAAGACAAATAATACATGAGAACAATATTATTAAAAGATAAGAAAATGTTTACACACAGAAAGAAATATTCTTCATGACTGCTAGTGAAGGGAAAAACAGAAAGGGTAAATCACTAACTAAAGAATAAACACGAACTACCTCAGCAGTTCAAAACTACCAGCCAATCTAAAGATTTACAGACTCGGAAACCCTATACAGGGTCGCTATGAGTCCGGAACTGACTTCACTGCACACCACCACAACCATCACCACCGCCTTGGAGTCCTGGTGTGGCACCATAGTATATAGCACATTCTTCCCTAGTGTCGCTATTAATTTATAGGCTTACCTAGTGGCTGAAAGTTGATTCCCATGGATGGATCATTTTCAGGTTTGGAAAGTACTTAATGGCTACTATGTCTGTCAGACCAAGTAAGTCTGGTCTGCTTTATGATATTGCATTTTTCTTCTATGTTTTTTTTCTCCTTCTAAGTGCAGGGTCTTCTACTGTGATCCCAATCAGAGTGGTGAGTTGTGGTATCCATTTACTTCTTCTGGTTTCAGAGTCATGGAGCCTGTGGTTCCCATTGTCCTTTAGTGCTCTGGACTAGTTATTTCCTTGTGTCTTTTGTCTTTTCTCCAGATGAAGAAAGACCAACAGTTTCATCTAAGATGGCCACTGGCAAGATTTTAAGTCCTCCAGGATGTAGAACATTGTTTTTGTGGGCTATGTTATACCTTAAATAACCAAAATTTCTACTTCTTTTTTTCTGTTTATAACTTGTCTATGATTATTCCTTTTTTTGGGATACAAATTCACTCTGAATGTTTAGAAACACAGAATATAGTTTCTTGCTTCAAGTATTTCATTTGTAAAAAAAGATATAACTAGAATACCATGATTCTGAAGTTCTCAGAGAAAGTTAAGATCAAATAAACTCCTACTAAAAATTGACTACCTGAGTGTGCCCAATACCTTCATAGTTTAATCCTAGTACACCTCCCTCTGATGTACCGGATTGATGATCAGACAGCTAAGAGATGTACAAGGTCATGGGGCATGCTGGGATTGCAGAAGAAAGAATCAGGTACTGAGTTATTATTCCCCTCTGGGGTTGACAGAGGCTGGAGAGACTGTGGCTGAGGGACCAGAGGCTGTTATCTCAATTCCCAGTGTTTTCAGCAATTTTTATCTTTGCTGAAAAGTGTCTGTTCATGGGGTGTGGTCCTAGGAAACCTAGAAGACCTTCCAAGCAGACACAAAGATGGTCAGAGTTGCCTCCAAGAAAGTACTCAAACCAAAAGATGTATGACTGAGAATGGAATTCTCAAGATAAAGGAACATGAAGCGAAAACAGTGTGTAATAAGCCTTTCAATATACAATGTTAACAGTAAATGCATAACGATTGACTGGCAATTTGTAATATAACTGCTAAGTAAGGATTCTTAAAATAGAAAACACATATGGCAAAGGAAAAATCTAATAAATCTTAGAAACAAAAGTTCTGAGCTAGGTCAGCAAAATCAAGAAGTTGGGAGGGGATGGAGGAAAAGTAGAATCACCCGACAGCACTCATTTGGAAGGAGGGGTAAAATGGGGAATTACGACATTCTGAAGTTTTCAACTGTGAAAGGAGAACAGAGTACTTTGGGTTTATTTGGTATGTGGTTTTCATATTGTTGCAGAGGAATACTCACATATGTATTAGAATAAAAAGCACAGAATTTATATATTTTTTAATATTTTCAGAGGACAAAGAGGATTAATTTTGCAAATAATGAAATGAATAGTAATTTAAGGAAACCAGCAAAAATTAAGAAAAGGAAAAAGGGCAAACAAAATAATAAAAATTGAACAGAAAATAAGATTGGGTTTAAAAAAAATCCAACTATAGATATTTTTAAAAATCACACCTAAAAGGAAGTACTGAATATATTCCTTGTTTTAGTGTCAAAGATTTGAACAATGCATACATGTGGTGGTTGGTGGTTATGTGCCGTGGAATCAGTTCTGGTTCATAGCGACTCTGTACAGGGTTTCTGAGGTTGTAAATCTTTACGGGAGTAGAAAGCCTTATCTGTCTCCCATGGAACAGCTGGTAGTTTCAAACTGCTGATCTTGTGGTTTGTAACCTGATTCATAACCACTACGCTACCAGAGCTCCACATACATACATACACGCAGAAAGATAAAACTGACGATGGTTGGCAGTATAATCAATTTACTTAAGAGCTCAGATGACACATGACATTATCAGAAAAACATCTTTTTTTCATACAGTAAATATTCCCAAAAATTCTTTTGGGAATGTCAATATAATCCATGGCAATAGACTTGATTCCTGTCCTCATTATTCCTGATATGAAAATAAATGTTCTTAATGGAAATTTTTTGACAGTAATTTTTCTTTTTAAAACAAGTTAAAAATAATAAGTTCACCTTGTTTTTTTTTTTTATTCTTGAAAATAATACAGTTTTATTCTTAAATGCCATTTCTATATTTGACAACTAAAATGAAAAGGAAACCAAAGATGACAACTAAGTGAAGGCAGAAATGGTAAAGGCTTTATCCAAACAGAAATCAAAAGTTATGAATAAAAAAGTGTAAACTCATATCTCAGTATTCCACTGAGAATAATTTAGTATGGTATAATTTTAAAATCCAAGGTTTATAAGGTAAATGGCAATAGCCAAATTCTTCAAATAAGAGGGAAAAAACAAGAAAAATACTATATTATTATAAGAATTTGGGCAATGGCATGTTAAACATGGATAATTTTTAATCCGTGTAAGTAGCAAGGGCAGAATATGAAAGCACAAGCTATATATTATATTACTAAGTTATCCTTCAGACGAAATGTTACTGCTTCACGTATTTCATGGTAAATGATCAAAACAAAATGAACACTAGCTGTAGCCTACTTAAGCTCTAGTTAAAAAGAAATCGTATCAGATTTTAATATCTTAAGCATAACTTCCTTATGATAAGCACTGGACTGTTAACCAGAAGTTCTGTGGTTTGAGTCCGCCAGCTGCATAGGCGGGAGAAAGATGAGGCTTTCTGTTCCCTCAAAGATTTACAAAGTCTTGGAAACCCTATACAGAATTGCTATATGTCGTAACCAACTCAAAGGCACTTAACAGCGTTAACAACTAAGTACTTTAAAAAATGATTTGTGACTAATTTATATTTTTTAAATTTGCCATTCTATCCTCATTGGACTAACCTAGATTAGGAGACCAATTATAGCTGAAATCTTACTTTCATTCCTGCACAACTTTCTCAAAGATTTGTTTGGGAACTGTCTCATGCTTAGTCACCTTCTAAATATGATTTTTAAGGAATGAAAGCTATTTTTATATTATGCAAGATGGGAAAAATGTATGAGTATTCCCTTTTAAGCAACATATTTTGATTTTTATGCTTATTCAATATTAAAAAAGCAGCTCATTTTTATGTTTCAGAATTGCCATATGGATATAACTTCATTGAAGATCCATTCCTATTGAAAGCCAGAACTTATATTTACAGTAAGAGTTAAAACAACAGAGGATAATTTATGCATTGTCTATATATATTTTATTTTCATTTCAGTATTTTGAACAGTAGACTGTAGGTTTATAGAAAAATAGAAACATGAAGGAGCAGATCCTAACAAAAACTAGCACTGTGTACCTCCCAAGTAAGAGAAAGTTTGCTTTATATTCTTTTGGTGGTGGTGGTGGTGATGTGCTAGAGTGGGTTCTGACTCACAGCGACATGGTATAGGGTTTCTGAGACTAATTCTTTACGGGATCAGAAAGCCTCATTTTTCTGCTTTGGAGAAGTAGATTCAAACTACTGACCTTGAGGTTAGCAGCCCAACTTATAACCCTTAAGAACAACAACACTTTTGGGAGCACCGTGGCTCCATAGGATAAGCAATGGACTGTGAGCCACACATTGATGATTTGAACTCAACAGCTGATCCATGGGAGAAAGATGAAGTTTTCTGCCCCCTCAAAGATTACAGCCTCAGACACCCGCTATGAATTGGAGCTGACTCCACAGCACTAATAACAATGATAATACTTTTGACTACTTACTGAATGAACACTTTAAATATGCCAGGCATTGTGATCAGTGCATTATATTATTTGATCTTCATAACAGATTTTTGAGGCAACATAAATATTCCCATTCTACTATTGAAGAAACAAATTGGGAGAGATCATATGGGCAGGATCTTAGCTCAAGTCTGACTTAAAAGCTATTTCCTTTCAAATAAAACCCACTGTCATCAAGTTAATTTGAACTCATAGCAACTGTATAGGACAAGTTAGAAGTGCTCCACAGGGTTTCTGAGACTCTAAGTTTCTGAGACTCTAAATCTTTACGGAAGCAGACAGCCTCATCTTTCTCTTGTGGAGTTACTGGTAGATTCGAACTGCTGGCTTTGCGGTTAGCAGCCCAATGAGTAACCACTACACTACCAAGGCTCTTCTTATTCATCATATTTAAGGAAATTTTTCTAAGTGGGTATAGTATATTTTATTAAGAAAATAAACAGAGAACAAACAACACAGTGGATCACGTAAAAGTGCAGTGAGGAGCTCCGTCAGCAAAAACACAGAATACTGGACCAC
>NW_006408530.1:12377453-12392395 GCF_000296735.1 Chrysochloris asiatica
ATGATTTGTTGAATGTAAAACTAATGATCTGCCCTGTAAACTTTCACTCAATCCATAATAAGAACTTAAAGAATAAAAAAGAAAATAGACATACATAATTTTTCTTAATAATACAAGTTTACTCTTAACAAATTCAATCAGTGTGATATAATTACAGTGATGACCTGTCAGTGTTATCTGTCCTATTGTAATAGGACCCAGGACCATGGTTTCTGATTTCTTAAATCATTTCTAACAACTTTATAGTTGCTTTTATTAGTTGACTATTAGCATAGTGATTATAAGTCGGGTCACTCTCACGGTCAGCAGTTCTAAACTACCAGCAGTCCCGTGGGAGAAAGATGAAGCTTTCTGCTCCCACAGAGATTTACAGCCTCGGAAACCCAATACAGGGTCACTATGAATCGGAACTGACTCCATGGTACATAACCCTCACCACCACCATAGGCTTGCCTATCCTCAACCTAGCATGACTCTTACTCCATTAAAACAAGATAATACAAAATAACTTTTTCTGGGAAAGCAGAAAAAGTTTATTTCAACTTTCTTATTTTCCTCTTGTCTTCTGTCCATTCATTCACTAAATCTTCTGTGAATACTTTAGGTACTCCTGGTGTAGTGCTGAAGGAGAAGCACTGGACTGTCAAACATAAGGTGGCAGTTCAAACCCACTAGCTGCTCTTTAGAAACTCTATACAGGGGTCACTATGAGTCAGAACCAACTTGACGGCACTTAACAACAAAATAACAACACTTTAGATACAAGGCTCTCTTGTACAATAAACAGCAGACTGCTACCCTCAACGTCGGCAGTTCAAACTCCTCCAGGGAAAATGATAAGGCTTTCAGCTCCCATAAAGATTTAAAGCCCCAGAAACCCTTCACAGGGTCATTATGTATCAGAACTGACTAGATGGCAGTGGGGTTCCTTTAGGTGCCAGGCATTCTTGTTGTTGTTGTTAAGTGCCATCAAGTCGGTTCCAACCCATAGTGACCCTGAACAGGGTTTCCAAGGCTGTAAATCTTTACGGGAGCAGAAAGCCTCATCTTTCTCCCACAGAGCAGCTGGTAGTTTCGAACTGCTGACCTTGCGGTTCGCAGCCTGATTTGTAACCACTACGCTACCAGAGCTCCTTGCCAGACATTCTACTAGATGTTAATTAGAATTATATTTAATATTTTAACAATGAATAAAATGACTGATAAATGATAATTTCTCTAAAATATTAATTCCTTTGTCATCTTTAAGTCACATAGTTCCTGATTAGAGAGGGTATCTTGTACAGCTACCAAGAGGAATGAGTTTAAAAAGTATCTACAAAATTAAGCTTTACATTTCTTTAAGTGTATAGAAGATGTATTTCATTTCAGGTGGAAAGACATTATGATGACATATAAGGACAAGGTGCAAATGTAGTCTTACAGGTAGAGGCATCTCAAATAAAGTGTTAGAAACGAAGATAAGCTATATATGCAAAAGTAAGGGGAGCAAAGAAAGCCAATGAAAATGGTATTAGGATCTAAAGGTAAGTCAGGAACCACAACACTAGACAGTCAGATCCCTGGACTACTAGGTCCCATCCCCAGACTTGTCTTTTTTTAAATCATCCAGGTGATTCTGATGCTAGGGGTTCAGGTTCCATACTTTGTTAAATACAATATTATAGGAATTGGGGGTGGATGTGGGATAAAATCAGTTTTATTATTTCAAATATTTACTGATGAAAATCAAAGACCACAGCCTTCAGTATGAATTACATCTCAGTGTAAAGAAAACAAAAATCTTCACAACAGAACAGATAAATAACATCATGGTAAATGGAGAAAAGATTGAAGTTGTCTAAGACTTCATTTTGTTTGGATCCACAATCAATGTTCATGGAAGCAGCACTCAAGAAATCGTACGGTATGTTACGTTAGGTAAATAGGCTGACCTAAGCCATGGTATTTTTCAGAAGCCTCTAAAACATGTGATAGCTGGACAATGAATAAGGAAGACCTTAGAAGAATTGATGAATTTGAATAATAGTGTTGCAGAGGAATACTGAAAGTACCATGCACTACCAGAACAACAAATAAATTTGTCTCGGAAGAAGTACAGCCTGAACGCTCCTTTGATGTGAGGATGGTGAGACTTTGTCTCTTACTTTGGACATATTGAAAGGAGGAAACAGTTTTTGGAAAAGGATACTATGCTTGAAAAAGAGGAGGGTTTGCAAAAAAGAAGAGGACTCCAATGAGACGGATTTGCACAGTGGCAGCAACAATTTGGCCAAACATAACAATTGTAAGGATGGTACAGGATAGGGCACTGTTTCTTTCTATTGTGCATAGGGTCGCTCTGAGTTGGATCTAAGTGGAACTTAAGAAAACTAACAACATTCGAAAAAGCAAGGTTTGCATTTATATGAATTGGGAAAAGAGAGAAGGGTTCTGGCATTTTAGATTTGAGCTAGGGTTTGGGTAGTGTTATCAGCCAGGTGACATCAATGATGGCGTCAAGTGTGGCAGTGGTAGTGAGGTTGGCCCAGGATCGGACATTGTTTCGTTCTGCTGTGCATGGGATCGCTATGAGTCGGTTCCGACTCGATGGCACCTGACAACAACAACAACAGCAACTCAGTGTTGTTGCCCCAAACACCTGGATGATAATCCCCCAGAGTGCTAATACAATGTGAATTCCAGATCCTTGCCCCTATCAACTGCATTTAGAATCTCTGAGGCCTAAACCTTAGAACTCCATTCTTAAGAAACTAACTTCAAAGGATCTACGTATAGTCCTTACAACAGTTTTCACTGTAATGTGGTACCTATATATTAAAGAATGGAGTTCTAAGGTTTAGGTTAGGCCTCAGAGATTCTAATGCAGTTGATAGGGACAAGGATCTGGAATTCACATTGTATTAGCACTCTGGGGGATTATCATCCATGTACTTGGGGGAATCTGGTGTGGTGCTGTAGGCTAATGCGCCAGACTGCAAAGTTGTTTGAACTGTAAGGTCGGTGGTTCAAACTCACCAGCTGCTCCTTGAAAACCCTATACAGGTTCGGTATGGGTCAAAGGCACTTAACAACAACAACATATTAAAAAAAAAACACAAAAAGAAAGAAAAGGCCCAAACAAACTCACTACCAACTTTTAATTCAGACTCACAGCAATGCTGTGTAGGGCTTATGAAGCTGTATATCCTTACAGGAACAGAAAGCCTCATCTGTCTCCCGTGGAATGGCTTGAACTGTCCACCCTTTGGTTATTAGTTCAGTGCCACCAAGGCTCCTTTGGTAGTTATACTCAAACCAAGACCACTAACATCTAGTCGATTCCAACTCATAGTGACCCTACATAGGATTTGCAGGCTGTAAATCTTTATAGGAGCAGAATGTCTCATCTCCCCTCTAACCTCTGCAATGCTGGTAGGTTAGAACTGTAATGCTATAATGCCACCAAGGGTCCTTTGGAAACTATGCTGTTGCTAGCACCATCTAGACCATTCCAACTCAGCAATACTGTATAGTGTTTTCAAGAAGCAGCTGCTGGGTTTGAACCTCCAACCTTGTTGTTAGCAGTCAGTACTTATTCTGCAGCAATGCAAAAATACTAATATAACCAACTTAAAAGACATCTTCTACTTACCTACATACAAAGCTCATTCATTCATTACTCAAGAATTATGGAACACTTATAAGATGCTGGGAGTATAAAGATGACCAAGAGATAGTCCCTTTAACTCAAATAGCTCAGAATCTCTGAGCAATCTCTTCAACTAATAAATCCTACCTATTTTCTAAATTAGAATACAGCCAAGTGATCACTGCAATTAGTCAATACTATAATCCATATATCAGTTTTATAAAAACAGCAACATAATAAATCCTTTTGAATGACCTCTATAGTGCATTTTATGATAATCTCTCTTTCATGTATTATTATCAGGAAATAAGATGCTATGGATGAATGGAGTGTTCAGTTACTTGAAGCTTATTAAGTGTCCAGATTATTTTGAATCACTACCCCTGTCAGTTTGTCGTAAGAAAACAAAAATCCTCATTACTGGACCAATAAATAACATCAGATAAATGGAGAAAATTTGAAGTTATCACAGACTTCATTTTGTTTGAATCCACGATCAAAATTCTTGGAAGCAGCAGTCAAGAAATCAAAGGACATATTTATTGCATCAGACAAACATGCTGCACAAGACCTCTTTCTTTAAAGTATTTAACATCACAGATATCAGACTGAGGACTAACGTGCACCATATACAAACCATGCTATTTTCAGTAGCCTCATACGAATGTACTGGTGGGGTGCTGTGGGTTAATGAGCCAGACTGCAAAGCCGTTTGAACTGCAAGGTCAGCAGTTTAAGCTCACCAGCTGCTCCTCGGAAACCCTATATAGGGTCGCTATGGGTTGGAACCGAATTGAAGGCACTTCACAACACAACAACATACGAATGCCATGGACAACAAATAAGGATGATCATGGAACAATTGATGCATTTCAATTATGGTATTGAAGAATATTAAAAGTACCATGGACTGCCTGAAAAACAAACTAATCTGTGTTGGAAGAAGCACAGCCAGAATGCTTCTTAAAGGCCAGAATGGTGAGATTTCATCTCTTATATATCAGACATATTATCAGGAGGGACCAGCCCCTGAAGAAGGACATCATGCTTAGTAAAGTGAAGGATCAGTAGAAAACAGGAAGGCCCCCAAGGAGATGGACTGCCACCATGGCAGCAGAAATGTCCTCATGTGTCTCAACGATTGTGAGGATGGCACAGAGCCAGGCAGTGTTTCATTCTGTTGTGCACAGGATTGTTACAGTCTTAGAAAAAGGTCCTTGTTTCCCTTCAGTATCTGTAGGCCGAGCATTCCTGGTAGATCTCCATGTGTCTTGGCATCAATTTTCCCTGAATCCAGGAGCTTTACAGTGTAGGGACCCAGGTCCAAAGGATGCACTCCACTCCTGGCTCTTCGTTCTTGATGGTAGAAGGTCCCTTTTGGTGAGCTTTCTAAAATATACTTTATATGAGTTCCTCAACCTTGCCCAGGAGAACGATTAGCCATCATTAAATGAGTATATGCCTCCTCCTACTCATACTGCAGCATGCTATATGAAAAGCAGCTGGATTGCAAATCAAGGCTTTCATTTTTGACAGCCTTGCATAGATGGAGATTCATATCTAACACTGTTGTTTTCTCCTTTCAGTGTTCTAATACTCGTTTGTCTCTCCTAATCAGGAGTCATCAGAATCTCTTTGGTAAGGCTATTTAAATAGTCTGTGGGATAGGTTACTTTGAACCATTTCAGACCAGTTCAGACGTGGCCAATGAAGTGTCATCTGAAGAATGTTAAATATGGGTAAACTAGAATGCTAACCAGAACAGGAAAGTTAGGGGTCAAAGCCCTACTAGAATTATAATCTCCCACTTAGAAAATAAGAGCAGCTTGTGTAGGACATAGCAACCAAATTTCTTGCCCAGCTGAGTCAAAAACAACAGTGCCAGGCTCAAAGATGGCAGTGCATCACATCTCTTTGAATGTGTGTCATTGTCCACAGTCCTGACAATAATAGACTGTAATGCATCAGGCTCTGGAAAGGGCTCACTCAATCTTCTTACTCCCACTTTAGGGCTCTGAACCCTTGTTTTACCTGTTTGGTCAACATTTTGTATTGCCTCGATATTAAGAAATTTTGGTCTATTTTGCTAACACTTTGTAGGCCATGGCTAAACCAGTTTGAAATGGCTTGAAGTCCTGCACACAGGTTCTATTTTCAGCAAGACAACTGCAAAGAAAAGCTGTAATTAGGCTGGAGACTTTGTAGATATTTGTAGATGTTTTATGATAACAAACAGAAATGTCCCAGTCATTGTAAACAGCGTTTCAAAAATAATTTTGCATGGTTTCAATTACCTCATTCAGTACTAACTGTACCATAAAAGAATGATACTCTTTAGTTTAGGTAACTGACATTTAGAATCACTGTTATACTATGCCAGTTTCTAGAAGTATAGTGACTATATCCAAGATTATGAACATCCAATTTATGGACATAGCTTAACAAAAAACCCAAACTTACTGTTGTTGAGTTGATTCCAACTCATAGCAAACCTACAGGACAAGAACAGCCTCACAGGGATTCCAAAACTGGAAATCTTTACAGTGCAGACTGCCACATCTTTCTCCTGCAAAGCTGCTGGTATTTACTAAGCGCTGACCTTTGTTTTCATAGCCAAGTGCTTTAACCGCTATGCCACCAGATCCTTGTTCTATAATGGAGTTGTTTTAAGGCCTACAGAAGCCACCAAAATTGTTTGCCAAGTTATAAAATTACTTAAATATGAACACTGTATTTGAATCATCAAGATTACAACAAAAGAAACATCTTATTAACTAAAAACATTTAGATGATGTCAATTAGAGGAAGTATGGACTACCTCAATTCAGAATGCTATTAAATTATTTTTAAGTATTTTGTAGATGGAAATTAGTATGTTGCTGTTATTAAACGCAGTCAAGTTGGTTCTGACTCATAGTGGCCCTACATAGTATTTCCGAGGAGCATCTGGTGGGTTTGAACCATTAACCTTGTGGTTTGAAGTTCCAGTGCTAATCCTACAGTGTCACACCAGAAGTCCAGGAATAAGTACAAAAAGTACATAATAACAAATTGTGGTTGTTGTTGTTGTTAAGTACTGACTCATAGCGACTCTCTATATTGTTTCACATACTGTAAATCTTTATGTGAGCAGAAAGACTCATCTTTCTTCATGGAGCAGTTGGTGGGCTCGAGTCATTGACCTTGTGTTTAGCAGTCCAGCGCTTATCTCATAGCAGTCCCCAACAAACATCATTTATTTATAATAATTCAGATATTACATATAAATTTTACTGAATAATTTAATAGGCAAAAGCACTGTAGATAAATACTGGACCACAAGGGTGGTTTGAACCACAGGGTCAGTGGTTCAAACTCACCAGCTGCTCTCGGAAACTCTATACAAGGTTACTATGATTTGGAGTTGAAACTGACTTGACGGCACTTAACAACAACATATGGAAAATAATGCATAATGTTTATGTTTTCAGTATATTACATGGAAATATGACCCACAATGCAAGAAACTTAATTTCTTTATGTGGGTCTTCGGACAACTGCTTATTACTGGTCTTCAGGATACAAGGGTCTACACTACCAAAAGTACAGGGCTATTGTAATAATCAATGCTCATGGAAACAACAATCAAGAAAGCAAACAACATACTACAGTGGGTAAAACTGCTGCAAAAGATCTCTTCAAAGTGTTAAGGAGCAAATATGTGAGGACTACGACTGCAAAGTCGTTTTAACTGCAAAGTCGGCAGTTCAATCTCACCAGCCACTCCTCGGAAACCCTATACAGGGTCACTATGGGTTGAAACTGACTCAATGGCACTTAACAACAATAAGGTGCACCTGGTCAATACCGTGGTATTTACTAGTGATTCATATGCATGTGAAAGCTGGACAATGCATACTGAAGAACAGAGAATTGATACCCATGAATTTCGTGTTGGCAAAGAACACTGAATATACTGGGGACTTCCAGAAGAATAACAAATCTACCATGGAAGAGCATGCAACCAGAATGCTCCTAAAAGATGAGGATAGCGAGATTTGTCTCTTGTACTTTGGGCATGTCATCACAAAGGACCAGTCACTGGAAAGAGACATCATGCTTGGTAAAGTACAGGGTCAGTGAAAAAGAGGAAGATCTTCAACAAGATGGACTGGTATAGCGGCTACAACAATGGGATGAAACATGGCAATAATTGTGAGGATGGTACAGAACTAAGCAGTGTTTTATTACATTGTAGACAGGGTCACTATGAATTGAAACCAACTAGACAGTACTTATGAACAACAACACAGGTGACTTTAAAGAATAAAGTAACAGTGAAAAAAAGCAGAATGTAGCCTTGAAGGGGATAAAAACTGCCAAGAATGAACCTCTAGGCATAGCACATTACAGTTTATAAAAAAAACTTTCAAAACTAGTGCTTTTAGCATTATGACTGTTTACTTGATATTCTGAGTCTAACATAGTTTACTGAATACAGACAAAAGATAGCCAACTTAATGAATGGATAGTGGTATCTGTTATTTCTATCAAGCCATCCTGAGGAAACAAGAAAATTATCTATCTCATATGTAGTTTTTAGGAAATAGAAGTATTAACTAATTTTCTAATAAAGATCTTCAAATGTGAAAATCTATTTTTAAAATCTCATTTGAATAAAAGCATTCTAAGAAATATCATACACATTCTTGCCGCTATAAGTACAAAAGTATATAATAATTTACTAAATAATTGCAGTTTATCTATTTTGATAAACTGCCATTGAATTAGTTTTTGTATCATTTTATAGATTCCTCTCTTAATGAAAACCATCTCTTTTATATCAAAATACCTCCATAAATCTTTATATTCAGGTATTGCTTCCAAACATTTATTCAATGGACGACTAGAAAACTCACTTAAGAATCAATGAAGTTAGTGAGGACATAACGGAAATCTAAAAGTTTTGTGATAACTATTTTCTGCGCTATGGGACTTCACATTATTCTCCCTAAATATTAGGAATTGTGCTCAAATTTAATTACTGTCTAAATTTGGGAGGTGTCATTCAAATCTAGTTACTCTACACAATAAAAAAGATTCAAAAATGGCATTTAAGTTTTTTAAGATGAGAATCAATCACATGTAATGATTATCTAAAATGTAAGAAAATTAATATGCTAAAATTAGTCATTTCATGGCTGACATAAAAAAATGCAAACAATTTCATTGAGAAACTCCTCATACTTGTGTGTTGAACTCATATGTAATAAGATAACATTTTATCAGTGTTCTACTTCTCTTTGAATTAACATTCAAAGGAAATATCAGAAAACTATCATTTTTACTCTGAAATAAAAAAAAGGCTAGAAAATTCTTTTAAGTTTTACAACAGCTAAAAAAAGTGTGGAGTCCTGATGTGGTGCTGTAGGATAAGCACTGGACTGCTAACCACAAGATAAGTGGTTTAACCCACCAGTCACTTCTCAAAAACCCTACACAAGGTCAGTTTGAGCTGGAACTGACTGGACTGCACTTAGAAACAACATAAACAACTAAGAATGTAGCTTTTCATAGATACTAATTCTTGTTTTCTTATAAAGTAACTTAGTTAATTAAATCAAAATCAGGAAGATGCCTCTCAAACTTTAAAAAAAAAGCCATACAAACATGAATAAAGACAGTTATAGTAATAGTTTAGGAATTAAACACAAAACACAATAATTTAAAAACATCCCCAAAACTGAACAGGGATTTTTGAGTCTCCTTCGGAACTTTTTTAAAGTGTTGAAGAGCAAAGATGTCAGCTTGACGACTAAGATGCGTCTGACCCAAGCCATGGCATTTTCAATAACCTCATATGCATGCGAAAGCTGGACAGTGAATAAGGAAGACTGGTCAGAGGTTCGAGGCCCTATAGGCCCAAGTGTAACAGATCTAGCCACCTGGCAGTTAATAACAAATTATTTTTAATCTTAATATCCAGTTATGTTTTATTAATTGCAGACATGAAGCTCTTGAAATACACAGATAAATGTAATATTTTCCTAAAAGTCAAGACTGTAAAATTCTAAACAAAGTTCTTCCCTCAGAGAATTCATTAAAGGTAAATTGGGTGGCTCCCTGGTTTTTTCCAAGGACAATAAGAATGCCCTCCCTAAAGTGTTTCCAGGTGCTGCCTATTCACCCAGGCGCCTCTTTTCCTGAAGAACCTAGGCTGGGCAGCTGACACAATAGGAATCCTCTAGATCCTCCCTCCATTTGAGGCTAGGTGCTAAAAGGTATGTTAATTAAGCTTGAGAAACCAATTTGCGGTGGTGAGATTCGAACCTGCAAAGTATGATGTAAAGTTGCCTGAATGTCTGGAAAAATAAGATTGACAGCTCTATCTTGTCTTAGTCCCCTCCTAGCTTTGTGTAAAGTACCTCCCCTAGATAAAAGGAAGGCACAGAACGAATCCAGGTGCATTACGACTGGCAAGGCGTGCGGTACAGCATGCGAGGGGCACAGTCCAGCCTTGCAACCATACTGCCTGTTTAGCTAAGATGTTTACTATGCAGGATATTACGGCCTTCGTGGCTGGGATGTTTTCAATGCAGGATCTGCCTGATGCCAGTCCAGCATTCACTCTAGTTTCGGAGTGTCTCATTGTCTCTCTCTTTGCGTCTCTGTGTCTCTTTTGCTATCTCTATCGCTGATGGATCTCCCCTCCTCGTGAACCAAACACTCGTGAACAACACAACTATGTCGAGGCAAGTCCCCGGCAGAAGGTCTTCAGAAGAATTGATATTTTTGAGTTATGGTGTTGGAGGAGAATATTGAAAGTGCCATGGGCTGCCAAAAGAACCAATAGATCTGTTTTGGAAGAAGTGCAGCCAGAGTGCTCCTTAGAGGCCAAGATGGCCAAACTTCATCTTTCATACTTTGGACATGTTTTCAGGACGGACCAGTCACTGGAGAAGGATATCACGTTTGGTAAGGTAGAGGGTCAGAAGAAAAGAGGAAGACTCCCAATGAGATGGACTGGCCAAGTGGCAGTATCGATGGACACAAGCGTGGCAACAAGAGTGAGGTTGGCCCAGGATCAGGCAAGTGTTTCGTTCTGCTGTGCATAAGGTCGCTATGGGTTGGAACCGACTTGATGGCACTTAACAACAATTACCTTATTTTGTAGCTGCCAGAGATGTAACCATAAACAAGTTTGCGTGAATATTCTAATTACTAAGAGAAATAGGTATCACTATAAAAAAAACAAAAACAAAAACAACAGAAGTGAATCTTTGAATAAAAAAGTTATTTCCTTAAAGCAATGCGTTTCTAAATAAACTGTATATGTGAAAAAAATATATTGAGATTATTGTATTCATAAACTAAACATTTAATGAAAATTAACATATATCAGTACTTACAATGAGCCAAGTGCTGTTTTGAATTTACTTATAAATGGTTTAATCTTAAAAAAGACCTATGATGTAGGTTTTAATATCAGACTTAATTTTGTAGAGGATGAAATTCAGGTGCACAACAGTTAAAGTTGCCCAAATTCTTTTGGCTAAATATAGAAGCAGCAGGCCATGCTGCTAATATAATGGATGGACAGTTTACTTACCACAATTTCTGCGGAATCTGGGTATGGCACTATAGGTTAATCACTGCAAGATCAGCACTTCAAACCCACCAGCCACTCCTCAGAAACACTATACAGAGTCACTATGAGTCACAACCGACTGGAGAGCAAATAATAACAAAAATAACTGTTTCTGTATGATGAAGTTTCAAAATGCTGAATTCTATTGAAAATGGTGTAATGCGTATTTTTAAGTCTATGATTTAAATGTCACACTCAACAAACTAGACATGGAAGGGATATTCTTCAAAGTGATAAAGGATATCTATGAAAAAGCCACAGGTAACAACAGGGGGTGTCATGAGTCAGAATTGACTCAATGGTAACTAATGAGAAAACATACTTGAAAGAGGCGGACTGAATGAATGCATTCCCTCCTCATATCAGGACCACGACAAGTATGTGCACTTTAACCATCTCTATCCAACATTGTACAGGGGAGTCTAGCCAGAAACATTAGGAAAGGGGGTGGGAGGAGAAATTAATATGGGAATACAAGAAGTAAAACTATATTTGCAAATGACATGATCTTGTATATGGAAAATACTCAAAGTCCTTAGAAAAATTATTAGAACTAATAAACAAGCTTATCAAAGTTATAAGATACAAGTTAAATATATAAAAACCAACTGTACTTTAATACACTAGCAATGAAAATTATAGAAACAATTTCATTTACAATATAATGATAAAAAAACAACAGAAGATAATAAAACAACTCTGAAAACTATAAAACAGTGTTGAAAGAAATTGAAGAAGACCTAAATAAATGGAAAGATATCTCATGCTTATGAATCAAATTTAATTTTGTTAAAATGACAATAAAACTTAATTTTGTTAAAATGACAATAATTCCCAAGCTGATCAACATATTCACTGCAATCCCTATCAAAATCTCAGGTGGTGATTTCATAGAAATTGAAAAGCTGATCCTAAAATTCACATGTATATGTTTTGGATATTTTCCCAAAAGAATCTTGAAAAAGAAAAAACACATAGAGAGCTCATACTTCACAATTCAAGACACATTACAAAGCTACAATAATCAAGACAATGTGGTATTGGAATAACAATATGCTTATCGGTCAATAAAACAGAACAAAGAGTCAATAGATAAATCTTTACATTTATGAACAATTGATTTTGACAAAGGAGCTATAACCATTCAATGCAGGAAAGAACAATCTTTTCAACAAATGATACTGGGACAACTAGATGTTCACATGCAAAAGAAAAAAAAATATACAAAATTTAATTAAAAATGGATCACTGATCTAAACATAAGAGCTAAGTCTATAAAACTCTTAAACTTCATCAAATACAGAACCATTTATTCTGCAAATCATGTATCTGATAAGAAACTTGTACCTAGAATATATAAAGAACTCCTAACTAAATAATAAAAAGATGACCCAATTAAAAATGGGCAAACATTCTGAAGAGACACTTCTCCAAGATAATACACAAATTTATGACACCTACACTGACAGCAAAATATAGACAGGAATCCTGGTTTGGCACTGAAGGATAAGCACTCAACCATAAGGTTGGTTTGAACCACATGGTCAGTGGTTCAAAATCACCAGCTATTCCTCGAGAGCCCTATACAGAGTTGCTATGAGTCAGAACTAACTCAACGGACTTAACAACAAAAACAACAATACACAAATGGCCAGTGATCACAAAAAATCATGCTAGACATCATTACAAATTAGAAAATGCAACTCACAACCCTCACGCGTTACTGTGAGAATGTAAAGTGTGTAGTTTCTTTGGGAAAGAATTTGGCAATTCTTCAAATGTAAATAAGATTTCTGACAATTCCATTCTTGGGTATATATATCCAAGAGAAAAACAGCAAAAAAAAAAAAAAAAAAGTGCACAAAAATGTCTTGCACACAATATCCTTATCAATATTATTCAAAATAGCTACAATTGGAAATGATCTAAATGTCCAGAAATGGATTAATGGATAAACAAGATTAATGGATAAACAAGATCAATAAAAAGAACCGATGTTCTGAAAAATGTTGCACATACAAACCTTGAAAACACTATGCTAAGTGAAAGTCAGTGACAGAAAACCATATATTCATACATATTTGTACGAAATATCAAAGAGGCAAATCTACAGAAACAGAGAGTAGATCAATGGTTTACAGAGAGGTGGGGTGGGGAAAAATGGGGAATGACTACTAATGAATGGATACAGTGTTTCTTTTGGAGTTAAGAAAACATTAAAAAACTGTGGTGATTTCCAAAAAAATCAGAAGATACGAAATATCATTCAGTAGAACAATTTAAATGGTTGAAGTCGATTTTACCTGAAACATATCTCAAAAAAACTGCAAAAAAATAACATTAAGATCATCTTGTTCACCTTATGTAAAATACTGGTAAATGAAGCCTGTACTTTTCCCCCATGTGTTAATATAGACCTAGAAGTCTTTTTTCACTGAAGATGCAGTAGCTATCAGCATGGGCTTTTTATTCACTGTGTGTGGATTTCCCCTAACCCCCACCCCAACCCCAGTTATGAGACCCAGAGCAAATTACTTAGGTTCTCTATGCCCCAGTTTCCACATCAAAAAAAATGGACATAATCCTATCTATTTTACTAGGTTCTTGTGGGAATGAAATGAGGTAATCCCTATAAAGCTCTCAGACTAGTGCTTGCCAGATATTAAGTACTCAATAAGCTTGATGACAATGATGATAATGATGGAGGTGGCATCAGCAGTGGTGGTTTAAATATAGGTCTTCCTGTGTGTACAGAGGCAAATTATTTCTCCATGCAGGTGTGTATTCTGGTTAGTTGCTCCAATTATCTAAGAGCACTTTAACTTTACCTTTTATTTATCTGGCTTTCAAAACTATATAGACATGCAAACAAAGGAAGAGGTGAGTCAGGAATAGGAGAAGGAAATGGAATTCATGGCTAACTATCTCCATGACCAAATGCCTCCTTTGCCATCTGACCAGAAGAACTGATGGTGCTTCACTAACATTACTCAAAGTTTTCATCAAAAATCCTATAGAGGAATTCTCAACAAAAGAGAAAAATGTAGAAGAGAATTTCAAATTCTCATGAACTCAACTTTCTAAAACCACTGAGGGTGGGTGAACCCTCAAAATTATTGTCTTGAGATAATCTTTAAATTTTAGACCAAAAGTAGCTCCTGAAGTCTTCTTTAAAGTAAACAATTGTTGTTACATGCTGTTGTGTCGGTTCTGATTCATAGCGACCCTGTAGAGGGTTTCCAAGGAGTATTTGGTGGGTTTAAACTGCTGACATTGCAGTAAGTAACCCAGGGCTTATCCTAAAGTACCACAAATAGTAAAGAATATCTGCCTTGAACATTCGTTTTTATAAACTTTGATCAATACGCTCTTTTTAAAAAATTTTTTTCATTAAGCTCTTTTAAAGAACTAACTATATGTTATCAAATTGGCAACAAAAACTTGAAAGGTCCACAGGAATTCAGGGAGCAGTGCATTTATGTTAACAGAGGAGGAAGAATTCTGAAAAGCAGGGTGACAATGGCTGCAGAATTCAAAAAAGGTAATTACTGTTCCTGAATTCTACATGAAAAAACTATATAAAAGGTTCATTTTCCACTGTTCAAGTTCTCAACAACAATAATAAATTATGAATATACATACATGTATATATATATATATACACACACACACACACGCACATAT
>NW_006408530.1:12392600-12406791 GCF_000296735.1 Chrysochloris asiatica
AGAGAGAGAGTCACTGAAGTAGTAACTATGAAAAACCACTTTCTATGCAAGGTCTAGCTGGAAAATTACTTGAAGATAATGAGCTTTATCCATTCTTTTAAGTATTGTAAGTTCTATTGTTAGATAAAACAAAAACCCCAAAAGACTACAAACTTGGGCTATATCTTAGCCTTTTGCAGAAACTCTATTTTTAAAAAAGAAATACATTTCTGCAGCTGCTATAAAAATGCTATAGAAGCTAAAGCTATCACCGTTTTCATCAGAATCTCCAAAGATGCTTTCACATTCTAGGAGAGGCTTCTTCCCCACTCCCAAGCTACTTTTGTGTAAATTTCCTTTAAAAAAACAAGTACTGAAATAAGTGAATTTTATGAAAAATTATATCTACTGGAAATTATTTATATGCTATGTCCCTATCAGAATCCTGGTGTGACACTGTAGGATAAGCACTAGATGGCTAATTACAAGGTCAGTTGTTCAAACCCACCAGCCATTCCTCAGAAACCCTATCCAGGGTCACTATGAATCGAAACTGACTTGAAAAAAATTAAGAATAACAACAAAAACAAATGTCTGTATCAAACTTTTTAGGTATTGGTTTTAAATAAACATTAACTAGCAGAGGCTATACAGTCAAACCATTATTATTTTACTCTCTGCTATGTTATGTGAAAATATATTAAATAATAAGGAATGACTGATCTGGACAATGTGGTGTGTAGTAAAGGACTGAACTTATAATAACTGAATATGATAAACCAGTAGAATATACATCATAATCTCCCAAACCACTCCTTTCAGGGAACCTCAGAAATCAGACTTATCTATGTGACCAAGCAAGTCAATAACATTAATGGGAGACCCAGATGAATGAGGGGAGTCCTGGTGTGGCGCAGAGCTCTAGTGTCGTGTTGTAGGATAAATACCGGACTGCTAATCTCAAGGTTGGGTCCTGGTGTTGCGCTGTGGGCTAATGCGTCAGACTGCAAAGTCTGTGGTTTGAACTGCAAGGTTGGTTGTTCAAGCTCACCAGCTGCTCCTTGGAAACTCTATACAGGGTTGCTACGGGTTGGAATCAACTCGATGGCACTTAACAACAGCAACAATAATCTCAAGGTTGGCAGTTCAAATCCACAAGCCACTCCTCAGAAACCCTATATAAGGTAACTATGAGTTGGAGCTAACTCAATGGCACTTAACAACAACAACATGAATAAAGGAGTCCTGGTGTGTCACTGTAGGATAAGTACTGGACTGCTAACTATAAGGTTCAAACACATCAGCTGCTCTCAAAAACCATATATAGGGTTGTTTTGAGTTAAAACCAACCTAACAGCACAAACAACAAACAACATATGGATAAGGATTGTTGCTGTTGTTGTAAGTGTTAAGTCGGTTCTGATCTACAGTGACCCTATATAAGGTTTCTGAGGAGCTGCTGGTGAGCTTGAACTACCAACCTTGTGATTCAAACTGACTTTTCAGTCCAGAACAACAATCCACGTAGGATTACTGCATACCAAAAATAAATAGATAAATAAATTGGCAGATTGAAAGAGAAAGATCAAGGTAAGCAATCACAACAAACAGTTCAAACAGCATCTAAAGGAAGAAAATGGAAGAAACAGGAGATAGACTGAAAATTTCAAATTCTGTTAGCAGTTATATTTGAGAAATGTTATAGTAATAAAGGAGTTCTGATGTGGCACTGTAGGATAAGCACCAGACTGCAAGATCGGTTTGAACTGCATTGTCGGTGGTTCAAACTCACCAGCTGCTCCTTGGAAATCCTATGTTGTTGTTAAGTGCCGTCGAGTCGGTTTCGACCCATAGCGACCCTGTACAGGGTTTCCGAGGGTGGAAATCTTTACGGGAGTAGAAAGCCTCATCTTTCTCCCGCGGAGCAGCTGGTAGTTTCGAACCGCTGACCTTAAGGTTCACAGCCCGATTCGTAACCACTACGCTACCAGAGCTACAGGTTGCTAAAGTTGGAAACGACAGCATACAGCCACCACAACCACAGTAATGAAATACAGACACAGTACCATGAAAAAAGGGTTATAAACAATAAAACAATTATGCTTATATGAATACTTATCCTTGTACACGAATTTATAATTTCTATATAAAATTGTGAATTATCAGTATTTTCAGAATCAGCTAATCTGAGAAGCGATGAATGAATTCCACAGTTACTTTAATTACAACTTTTAGATGTTAAGATAACATAAAGTTTTCATGTTTGTAGTTGACAGAATGCAATGGCAAGAATCAGAGGTCTGGCAGGGCATTTAAAAGTCAATAGACTTTTATGTACAGGCTTTGCATGAGCACAATGAAGTATTCTGGAATTTCCATTCTTCAAAATGTTATCCATAGTTTGTTATGCTCCACAATCAAATGCCTTTCCGACCCACAGCAACCCTGTATGGGATTTCCGAGGCTGGCACAGAACACCTCATCTTTCTCCTGTGGAACTGCTGTTAGTTTTCAACTGTTGACCAACCTTGAGACTAGCAGCCTAGCTTGTACTACTACCAGAGATCCTTAAAAGTCAAGTGTTGTTGTTGTTAAGTGCCATCGACTCAGTTCCGATGCATAGTGACCATATACAGAGTTTCCGAGGAGCAGCTGGTGAGCTTGAACCGCTTAACTTGTGGTTCAAACCCAGCTCATAGTCCAGCACGTTAAGCCACAGCACCATCCCAGAACTACTAAAAGTCAAGTAGAACTCTGGAATTCTTTGGTAAGAATATCTTGAGCACTGGAGGACTGTGGCAGACATTCCTGGCTCTGGGTTCTGAGCTCTGACCACTGAAATGTCAGTAGAGCCTTCTCAATCATGGTGACAATAACAACAAAAATACCTCCAGAATTTCCAATACGTCCCTGAGTAGGAAAAGGATGGAGTAGTACTTTTCCCATTTAAATAAATAAATATGTACAGGTAGAAAATAAAAAAGATAAAATTTATGGAACTGAATTCAAGAAGATCAATTCATAATCTTAGAGTAGACATATCCATTATGTCCAGATACCATAAAATAAAAAAAACGGACTCAGTTTGATATAACAAAAGTGAAAAATTAAAATAAAGAAAAATAACAGATATAATAAATAAGAAAAAATACTTTTAGGTTACAAGAAATATTCTTAATAACAGTAATAAATCCTCGTACAATTACTGGTGTGCTTCTGTGGGTTAATGCCCTGGACTAAAAAGTTGGTTTGAACAGCAAGGTCAGTGGTTCAAGTTCACCAGCCACTCCTTGAAAATGCTATATAGGGTCGCTATGGGTCAGAACCGACTCAATGGCACTTAACACCACCAACAACACATATCAATACAAAAGATAAATTATCCAAAAGCGAAAGGAACAATGAAAAATCCAAAATTCACAAAAGAAGGAAAATTATACCAATAGTTGAATATTTAGGATTTATGAGTTCACATTGAAAGATTTTTCTTTCAAATTTACCACTGCAATACACCAAATGTAACTGACAAGTCACAAACAGAATATAATGGAAATTAGGTTTAGATAAAAATTAAATATAAGTATAATTGGGTGGTAAAGTAGATAAAAGAAAAGTAGATAATGACTCAACAATATGCATTTAAAATTATAAATGTTAGGAGACGAAATAGCACTTAAGAATCTATTTTTATTAAGCATTAAAAAACATGCACTGCAAAGAGATTCATGTGACAATCCCTTGTGCTTATTTTATTTTGCAATGTGTTAAAAATTCATAAAGGCATTCATTTTTCACCAAGTAGAAAGTATTTGGTACAAACGTTTGTGAGGCCATTTTAGGAAAAGCTAATAAGCAGTAGAATATCTAAAGAAATAAAAAACATTTTAGTTTGGACTATGTACAATAGAACAAAACCACCAACCAAAAAAATACATGCCTAGGAGACTCTTTGGGGAATAGGATGTTGTTGTTGTTGTTATGTGCCATCGAGTCGGTTCCGACCCATAGTGACCCTGTATAGGGTTTCCGAGGGTGTAAATCTTTATGGGAGTAGAAAGCCTCATCTTTCTCCAGCGGAGCAGCTGGTAGTTTCGAACCGCTGACTTTAAGGTTTGCAGCCCGATTTGTAACCACTACGCTACCAGAGCTCCTTGGGGAATAGGATATAAGGTGAGAACTCAAAGATGTTCATAAATGCATGTGTGTATATACACAGGCACACATATAATTTTCTATACAGGTGGGAAAAACGTGAAATAAAACAAATTGGGAAATTACTACATGGGAATTCATCTTTAGGTAGTGATGGTGGTAGTTGTGTGCCTGTATAGAATTTCTGAGGCTGTAAATATTTACAGGAGGAGAAAGCATCTTTCTCTTGTGGAATGAGTAACTGGTAGATTTCAAATAATGACCTTGCGGTCAGCAGCCCAGCTCGAAATCCACTACGCTACCACAGCTTCTTTAAGTATACTGCGGCTGTTGTTAGTGTCATTGAGTTGGTTCTCACTCATAGTGACCCTGTATAGGGTTTCTGAGGAGCAGCTGATTAGTTTGAACTGCCAACCTTGCAGCTGAATTTAAATACTAGAATCACAAAACATATTTATCAAAAAAATATTCTCACTTTGGAAAATTTCAAATCTAAGGAGAGTTCCAAAAAGAATATTCCAATAGAATATTTACCACATTGGTGACTCTCTTCTTGTGGCTATGTATGTCTATGTATGCATATATGAATGGATGGAAATTGGTTTTTTAATTAAATTGCTTAAGACATAATGGCACACACTGTAACACTTCACCCATAAACAATTCAGATAGTCTACATAATAGTGAATATAAAAAGTGCATTAATAAAATCTAACATTGATATTAATAAAATTTATCACTCATATTTGCATTTCACCATTTGTCACCAAAGTTTCCTATATAATATCTTTATTGTTTTGGCTGTTTTTCTACTCTACTCCCAATTTATGATCCAATAAATCCTTTTATGTAGCGTAAATCTAGAGCACTTCTCCAGCTTTGTTTAGTATTCACATCACTGACATTTAGAAGAGTTCAAGACAGCTGTTTTATTTATTACCACTCAATTTGAATATGTCTGGTTAATTTCTCATTGTTGTTAAGTGCCATCGAGTTGGTTCTGACCTATAGCAACTATGTATAGAGTTTCCAAGGAGCGGCTGGTAAGCTTGAACCACTGAACTTATAGTGCAAATGACTCTGCAGTCTGGTGCATCAACCCACAGTGCCACATGGTAAAACATTACTATCAGGAATACAACAAAACTGGTGACTTGTCCTTCTGAAGTGAATCACGTTATGAGGCACATGATGTCAGATTGTCCTTTATTGGTGATGTGAAGTCTAATCACTTGGTTATGATGGTATCTCCTAGATTTCTCCATTTTAAAGGTACATTTTCCTTTCTAATTAATAGGTTATCACATACCTTGGGACTATGTGAAATATACATTTCCTGACCAGTCTTTCACTCAGTAGTTTCAACATCAATTGGTAACTGTTTTCTGAGTCAGTGAGTACAATTGCATTAAAGTGATTTTCTATCACTTTTATTCATTTTACATTAGCTGGCATTCTTCTAAAGAGTTTCCTTTTTAATTTTTTAGTGCCAGTGTTAACTTACGGCTTAATTTTTCAGTCACTGTCATAATCCACTACTTTTGTTATTCATTTTGATCCTCAGCATTCAATTTGTACATAACTATGATAGCACTGTTAAGAATGGGAATTCCAGGACACTTTATTGTGCTTGAGAAACTTGTACATGCCAACTGGCAGTTGTTCTAACAGAACAAGGGGAGAGTGAAGGGTATATGCCAAGAAATTAGAAAAGGTATGTGCCAAGGCTGTATCTTTTCATATTTACACAATCTGTATGCTGAGCAAAAGTCCTGAAGAATGTGGCATCAGGATTGGAGGAAGACATTAACAACCTGTAATATGCTGAAGTGAAGAGGACCTGAAATACTGATGAAGATAAAAGACTGTAGCCATGTATTGCATGTCAATGTAAAGAAAACAAAAGTCCTCACAACTTGATCAATAAATTACAGCATGATAAATGGAAAAAAGAGTGAAATTAGAAAGATTGCATTTGCTTAGATCCATAATTAATGGTCATGGAAGAAGCAGTCAAGATATCATATGACACAGTGAATTTTCAGTTGCCACATATGCATGTGAAATGTGAACACTGAATAATGAAGAGTATAGTAATGAAGAGTATAAAAGAGCCAATATATTTGAATTATGATGTTGGCAAAGAATACTGGAATTACCATGGACTGCCAGAAGAACAAACAAATCTCTCTTGGAAAAAGTAAAACCAGAATGCTCCTTAGAAGTGAAAGTAGTACAGCCAGAATGCAACTTAGAAGTAAGGATGGCAAAAGACTTCATCTCTTGGACATGTTGGCAAGAGGGACCAATTGCTGGAAAAGGGTATAATGCTTGATAAAATGCAGGATCCATGAAAATGAGGAGGACCCCAAAAGAAAGAGAGACTGACAAAGTGGCATCAACAATGGACTCACACAAAACAACAACTGTGGGGAAGATGCAGGACTGTGCTATGCTTCATACCATTTTGCATAGAGTTGGTATGAGTTTGAGCCTGCTTGACAGCACTAGGCAACAATATCTGTTCCAAATTTGTCCAGAAGGAGCCCTATGTAAACTGGTTTTCATGGACTTTAAAACATATCTCTTTTAAGAACATTTTATTGTGGTTTGGATGAAAGTTTACAGGGATGTTTCACATTCAACGATGTATACACATTTTGTTTTGTGATATTAGTTGCAATCTCAATGTAAACACCACTCTTCTTCTTTGGGTTCATTCTTTACTGCGTTATGAATTGGTTTTTGTACAAACGCAACCCTTTTGCTATAGTATGCTTGATTTTTCAGATGTGTATGTTCCTCATGGGTGCTACTGTTTACTTTATAAGTCTGTCTAAGATTTGGCTCATAGAGCACTGATACCATAGAAGATTATAAACTGGGCTGCTAACTGCAAGGTCAGTCGTTCAAATCTACCAGTTGCTCCTTGGGAGAAATAGATGAAACTTTCTGCTCCTTAAACATTTACAGCCTCGGAAAAACCCTATAAAGGGTCTCTAAGAGTTGGAACTGACTTCAATGGCAAACAACCACCAACCACTATAGCTTGGTTAAAAGGTGGCCTCTGGGGGCAGGGATTTAGGTCCATATTTGAAGGGTGTTAAAAAGTGATAGTTTCAGGGTTCTATCAACCTCTATTAGACTAGTGAAGTGTGGTCTTTTTTATGGTTTTTACTTTTGTTGTACATTTTTTCCCTCCCACTCTGCCTGAGACCTTCGTTGTTGTTGTTGTTATGTGCCATGGAGTCAGTTCCAACTCATAGTGACCCTGTACAGGGTTTCCAAGGCTGTAAATCTTTATGGGAGCAGAAAGCCTCAGCTTTCTCCCGTGGAACAGCTGGTAGTTTCGAACTGCTGACCGTGAGGTTCTCAGCCTGATTCGTAACCACTATGCTACCAGAGCTCCTAGAGACCTTCTACTGTGACCCTAAACAGAGTGGTCAATAGTGGTATCCTGGTATCCTCTAATTCTTGTGGTTTCAGACTAGTGGATGCTGTGGTTTCTTCATTGTTGTTGTTGCTAGGTGCCATCGAACCATGGGATGAAATAAGGATTGATTTAAAAAGTAACTTAAGCCAGAATAGCTAGAGGGGTTCGATACAGGAAGGGGAAAAAAAAAAACCCCAAAAAAGCCCAACAGGAAGCAGAGCAACTCTATTGCAGAATGTCAGAAAACCTCAGGCAGTGTAAGCACCAGGTACTTCTGAATACAAGAGTGTATGGTAAGATTAGTTCAAAGTTTTTATAATGGGATACTAAATCAACTAGGCTCTTTCCACACTCTGAGGCCAGGTAGCTACTCCTACACATGATTACAGTTTTATTATCATGAGAGACTGAAGTAGGAAGGTCTCAATTCAGAGATGACAAGCAAAACTGAGAATGGGGTAGGGTACCTTGCTTAAAAAGTGTGACAAAGTAAAGGCTCGATCCTTCACTCAAATGCCTCCCAATATGCAGGTTTTTACTTCAGAGGCAAGAGACAACAAAATTCTCTCTGCATAATCTGAACTGTCCAGAGTTGTTGTTAGGTGCCATTGAGTCGGTACCGAATCATAGCTACCCTATGCATAACAGAAAGAAACACTGCCCGATCCTGGGCCAACCTCACGATTGTTGCCACGCTTGAGCCCAAAGAGCCCAATTTGCCAATCAATCTCGCTGGGGGTCTTCCTCTTTTTCTCTGACCTTCCACCTTACCAAACATGATATCCTTCTCCAGCGACTGGTCCCTCCTGACAATATGTTCAAAGCATGAGAGAGGAAGTTTGGCCAGCCTGGTCTCCAAGAAGCACTCTGGCTACACTTCTAACACAGATCTGTTTGTTCTTTTGGTAGCCCACAGTACTTTCAATGTTCTCCTTCACTACCATGGCTGTTGTTGTTATTGTTGTGTGCCGTGGAGTTGGTTCCAACTCATAGCGACCCTATACAGGGTTTCTGAGGCTGTAAATCTTTACAGGAGCAGAAAGCCTCATCTTTCTCCCATGGGACAGCTGGTAATTTCGAACTGCTGACCCTGAGGTTAGCATCCCGATTCGTAACCACTACGTTACCATAACACCATAGTTGTTGTTGTTGTTGTTATATGCTGTGAAGTCAGTTCCAACTCATAGCGACCCTGTTCAGGGTTTCCAAGGCTGTAAATCTTTACGGGAGCAGAAAGCCTCATCTTTCTCCTGTGGAGCAGCTGGTAGTTTCGAACTGCTGACCCTGAGGTTAGCAGCCTGATTCGTAACCACTACGCTACCAGAGCTCCTTAGAACAGCATAGTAGATACCTTTAAATATTAACATTTGATTGAATGCTTGATGCTCATTCAACCCTCAGTGATGCCTTGTATTTAGCAAGCTCTACTCATAATACTCTATGATAATCAGAAAAAAAAAATCATAAAAGATAGGACCTAAGACATAAAAACAGTGGAACTTGCAGTCCCAAATACAATTCAGAGAACCGAAGAAACTTCAACAAAACACATTTAGAAACCTCACAGATATAAGAAGCTATATTGTATACAAGAAATCAGAAACTATAGAAATGAAATGAAACAGAAAAGATTTATCTGGAATAAAAATAAACAACAGCATACATTTATTAAATATTTCAAACAAAATATGTCATCTTATGCCAAGGCTGAAAATAAAATTAACAACAGATGAATCATTGAGAAATTATAGACTACTGTGGAAAACAGAGATCCTAAAGGCTTTCATGCTTCATGGATTGGGCAGAAGAAACTGTTAATATGCAAGAAGAGAACTGGAATGGTATTGAACTTTTCAATAATACTGAAAACTTAAAGACAATAGCATGAAATTTTCTGAATAAGGTATGAGGCAAGAACTCAGAATTGATACAAAGTAATTTTCATTCCTGTTAACATACAGATAAACTTGGATTGAATTCTAGCCCCACCTCTTCATTAGCTGTGACCAATGAGCTACTTGGATTTCAGCGATCCTCTCAATTTCACTTTCTATAAGATGTTGGTAGTGGTGGTGGTTGTGAGCCACTGAGTCGCTTCTGACTCATAGCGACCCTACGTGACCCTATTTGTAAGGTTTCCCTATTTGTAAATCTTTTTGGGAGCAAAGTCTCCTCTTTTTCCCAAGTAGCAACTGGTAGATTTGAACTACTGACCTTACAGTTGGATTACAGTTTGCAATCCAACTCGTAATCCACTATACTACCTCCTTTATATGAGGCTAAGAAAACCTAACTCATAAAGTGGTTTGATGAATTAAATGTGAACATTTTTAGAAGCAACAGAGAGGTACTTGATAAGTTGTAGTCATTACTATTATCTTCATAATTATCATTTTTGATATTTTAATAGAGGTGCTATTTACAAAAATTCTGAAAACAAAGCAAACATGCAAATAATTGATGAAAATATATTAAAATTTACTACTTTAAACAACAAAATGGAACACATAAACAGTGATATCCTAGGCATTAGTGAGTTAAAATATACAATCATTGGCCATTTTTAATCTGACAATAACATGATTTTACTATGCTGGGAATGACAAATTGAAAAGGAGTAGTGTCACATTCATCATCAAAAACAATGTATCAAGATCAGTCATGAAATACGAAGCTGTCTGTGATAGGACAATATCCATAGCCTACAAGGAAGAATAGTGAATACCACTATTATTCAAATTTACCTGTCAATCACTAAAGCCAGTCATGTCGAAATTAAAGAATTCTACCAACTTCTTCAATCTGAAATTGATCAAACATACAATCAAGATGTACTGATAATTACTGCAGATTGTAATGCAAAGGTTGTAAACAAAAAGGAAGAATCAGTCATGGGAAAATATGGTCTTGGTGTTAGAAACCATGCTGGAGATTGCATGATAGAGTTTTGCAAGATCAGTGACTTATTAATTGCAAATACCTTTTAAAATAAACAACAGAAAAGAAAACTATACACATGGACCTCACTAGATTCAACAAAGAGAAATCAAATTGACTACATCTTTGGAAAGTCTCTATATCATCAGCCAAAACAAGACATGGGGCAGATTGTGGAACAGACCATCAATTGTTCAAATACAATTTCAGGCTGAAGCTGAAGAAAATGAAAACAAGTCCACAAGAGCCAAAATATGACCTTGAGCATATACCACCTGAATGTAGAGGGCATCTGAAGAAGAGATTTTATGCATTAGACACTAAAGACTGAAGACTACAAGAGTTGTGGGATGACATCAAAAACATCATATAGGAAGAAAGCAAAGGTCATTAAAAATACAAGAAAGAAGGAAAAGATCAAATTGGAAATTGATGAAACATGCAATTAAGATATACTGATAATTACACTGAAACTTGCTCTCTAGCATAGAGATGCTAAAGCAAATGGAAGAAATGAGGAGGTACAAGAGGTAAACAGAATATTTCAAAGGTCAGCTAGAGAAGACAAAGTCAAATAATATAACGAAATGTGCAAAGATCTGGAATCAGAAAACCAAAAGGGAAGAACACACTCAGCATTTCTCAAGCTGGGGGAACAGAAGAAAAAACTCAAGCCTCGACTTTCATTGTTGAAAGATTCTCTGGGCAAATTTTTGAATGATACAGGAAGCATCAAAAGAATATGGAAGGGCCATGGGACTATCAAGCAAAAAGAGCAGAAAGTGTAACCCTACCCAGAGAGGCAGTGAAGCCAGGCATGGAGACAGAGATGATGATGCAGACAGATGGAGTGGCTGGGGACAAGGGACTCATGGAGGGAGAGGAGCTGTTTCCTGACAGCCAGGGGGATGGGCCTGTGGGGTGTATCCTTTGGTTATTTGATGATGCATGGAGCGGATTGTAATCATTGCAATGAAATGAAATACGATAGGATGAATGTGAAGCTGAAGTGGGACAGAGGTAAATAATGATGTATGCACAACCTTGGAACAACAGGGCTCTGTGATACAAGGATGGAAACACGGTTGGAATGGGGAAAAAGGGGGAAATAATGTTAAGATGCTTGGCTGTCTTTTGAATCTTGGTTTCCCTGGCATACAACTATAAAATAGACACTGGAGGGGGAGAGAAAGGAATAGCCAAAAAATATCACCATAGAAAGCTTGTAAGTCCGTCTTCTGCCTATAACTGATTGGAATACCTAAAATGGGGCTACAACGTGCCCAGTGAAAGAGGCTACCTGTGGAGCCTCTGCATTACATAAGACCATAGGTGGAATCCTGAACAGCATCCAGAATCTTCTGAGCTGGGAAATTTCCACTTGAAAGGACAAGCAGACCAGTCTGAAGTGAATGATACAGAAGTGGAGTGGCCAGAAGAACAGAAGATACTTCTTGAAAGAGAGACTGACAGGAAAAATACAAAACAATAACAGCAGCCCGATTACTACAAGAACAAACAAGTGACTCGCCCAGGAGACATCAAGGCAAGTGGTCGGGTCCCCTCATGGAAAACCTCGTAAGACTGAGACTCAATGGGAATACATGCTCTGATTGGTAACCATGTTCATCACCGATAAGGGGAAGTGAGGGAAAAACAGCAATGAAGCTGTGAACTAAGCCCTACCACGTTCAATAGACTCCTGTGAACCCGGGTGGAGACCTAGCTGGCCAGCAGTATAGCAAAACCAGGGGACTCTTGGACCCAGAGTCAGTGACATAGCCACAGAGCACTAGAGTGGAGAGTGAAGTGTCCAGTTAAGAAGATGGCATATGCACAAGAACACCCACACTTGCAGAAAATACCCACTTGACCTGGGTTCAATGACTACATAATCAGAGCTCAACTAGTAGTAGAAAGAAGAGGGAAATAAAAGGAATCTGATACAATTTGATGAACTTGACCTACACCTATGGATGCAGTAGCTCAAAAGAGGGAACGAATCTTCACAGCAAGGATCCCACCCCCTCCACACACAGAGAGGACAGGGATGGGTAACTTGGACATTGGCTACCCAGAATGGGGGGGTGGGCTACATAGGCCAGAAGTGACTGGCTTACAAGCTTTCAAGAGGGAACCTAGATCCAGAGGATGTGGAGGAAGGTAGAATCTCCACTGAGTTGTATCCAATCTGTATAGGTAGGGCTGATGAAAGGAGATGCAGATAGGTCTCTTGTGATACAATAGTGAATAATTGTTATCAGGACTGATTTTAAGGGTTGGTAATGTAAAGTTAGACATTTTGTGGCAAAAGGAGGGGAGTGATTAACTTTGCAGTCTAGGAGTGGAGGTCCCTGGGACCATCAAGGGAGAAGAGCAGAGAACGGAACCCTATTCAGAGAAGCAGTGATGTCAAGGATGGAGGCAGAGACGATGACATGGGGAGATAGAGCGGCTGGGGACTTTGGACCCAGCTAGGGAGAGAGGCGGTGTGCTGACAAATGGGCGGGGGGTAGGGGCAGGGTTGCTGAGTATACCCTTTGGTTGGCTGATGATGCATGGAGGGGACTGAAACCATGGAAAGGAAACAATATACGATAGGATCAATGTGAAGCTAATGTTCTCCCATGTAAACTATCACATAATTCACAATAAAGCATTAAAAAAAAGAATATGGAAGGACTACAGAGTCACTGTACCCAAAGAAATGTCCAATCTTCAATTATTTCATATGATCAACAGCCAATGACCCTGAGGGAAGAAGTCCAAGGTACATTAAAGGAATTAGCAAAGCACAAGGCTGTGGGAATTGACAATACAAATTGAGATCTTCTGACAAACTGATGAAGCCTGGAGGTACCCACTCATCTATGCAAAGATATTTGGAAGACAACTAACTACAGGCCAACTAACTGGATGAGATCCACATATGTGCCCATTCTAAAGAGAAGTACCCCAACGGAATGCAGAAGTCATTGAACAATTTCATTAATATCTGATACAAGTAAAATTTTCAGAAGAGGACGTTGTATGAGGAATATCACTGCTGATGTAAGATAGACCTTGGCTGAAAGCAGAGAATACCAGAAAGATGTTTATCTGTGATTTAAAGACTACGCAAAAGCTTTCTATTGTATGGATCATGACAAGCTATAGATAACGTTGAGGAGAATGAGTATTCCAGAATACTTAATTGTGCTCATGAGGAACCTGTACATAAACCATGAGACAGTTGCTCAAACAGAACAAAGGAATGCTGCATTGGTTTTAAATTAGGAGAGGTATGCACCAGGGTTATATTCAAGCTGAATGCAGAGCAAACAATACAAAAAGATGGATTATATGAAGAAAACATGGTATCAGGATTGGAGGAAGACTCATTAACAACCTGTGATATGCGATGATACAATCTTGCTTGCTGAAAGTAATTGTTGTTGTTAAATGCTGTCCAGTCAGTTCCAACCCATAGCAACCCTGTACAAGGTTTCCGAGGAGTGGATGGTTAGCTTGAACCACAAAACATGAAGTTAAAACTGACTTTACAGGCCAGCGCCTTAGCCCACAGGACTGAAAATACTTATAAAGATCAAAGACCACAGCATTGAATAAGGATTGCACCTCAATGCCAAGAAAGCAAAAATCCTCAACACTGGACGAATAAGCAACATCGATATAAATGGAGAAAAGATT
>NW_006408530.1:12407126-12412366 GCF_000296735.1 Chrysochloris asiatica
GAAACCAGGATGGCCAGATTTCATCTTTTATACTTTGGATATATTATGAGGAGGCATCAGTCCTTGGAGAATGATATCATGTTTGGTAAAGTAGGAGATTGGAGAAAAAGAGGAAAATCCCCAAGGAGATGGATTGGCACAGAGGCAGCAGCTAATGGGCTCAGGTGTCGAAGTGATTATGAGGTTGGCGTGGGGAAAGGCAGTGTTTCAGTCTGTTGTGTGTAGAGGTGCTATGAGTAGGTACTGAGTTGATGACACATAACAACAACAACAACAACCTCAGACAAATATTGTCAAATTGATCACTGCAAAGCTGTGTAGATACATGGAAAAATACTCAAACAATGGTTAAGGATAAAAATTATAAAACAGCTGTGTAAAGTAATTTGGACTACATAAAAACACATGTGCTTAAGCATTAGAATTAGAAATCAGAGTAGAGATGTCACTTTGAGGACTTAGGTACACCCGACCCAATACTTATTATTTTCAATTGTCTCTTATGTAAGCGAAAGTTAGCTAATGCATATGGAATACCAACGAACAATCGATGACTTTTGAATTATGGTTTTGGTGAAGAATATTTAAAATACTATGGGGATTATCAGAATAAAAAACAAATCTGTTTTGGAAGAAGTATAGCTATCCTTAGAAGTGAGGATGGAGAGACTCGTCTCTCATAGTTTGGATATGTACAGAAGACTTACTTCCTGGTGAAGGACACCATGCTTGAAAAAATGGAGGGTCACTGACAAAGAGGAAGACCCTCAACAATGTGGCCTGACAAAGTGGCACAACAATGTACTCAAGCAAAACAATTGTAAGGGTGATGTAGGATCAGGTAGTGTTTTCATGTGTTGTAAATAGGATCGCTGTAAGTCAGAACAGACTGGATGATACCTAACAATCTGAAAAAGTAGAAGCCTGGTGGCACAGTGGGTAGAAATACTCAGCTGCTAATCAAAAGGTCAGACGTTAAACCTACAAGACACTGCAAGACAAAGATATGGCAGCCTGTCGGAGTGTGGCACTGTGGCATAAAGCACTGGACTACAAGGTTGCTTTGAACTGCAAGGTCAGTGGTTCAAACTCACCAGCTGCTCCTTGGAAATTCTACACAAGGTTGCTTAGAGTCAGAGTGATTTGACAGCACTTAACAACCATGTAAGGTAGTTCTAGACTGACCTACAGAGTCAACTTAAAGGTAGTGGTGTTATTTATTTCTATGAAAAAATACGAATAATTGCATTAGCATATTGACATTGTTAATTATTGCTTCACATAAAATAATTTATTTAATCACAAAAATCCACTTTGAATAAAGCTGAGATCATTGTAGAATATACATATAGAAAAAAAGAAATTATGTTTAAATCATCTAAAAATCCCTTTCCCAAGAGACATTACTGTTAACTTTTTTAGATTATGGTTATATATAAATTATGGCAATTGAATCTTTTGTATATTTTAATTTTTAAGTATCTTTTTTTTCACCATTCACTATATTATAAACTTATTTCCATGATGCAAATGTCTCTTGAAAGGCATCTTCTAAAAATTGTTTTAGCATTTCATTATGTGTATTTTATATTCAGTTCAATCCGTTCTTTTCCTATGAAGCCATTACATGTTTCTAATATGTCACTTTTCTATAAATTAATACAATTACTACTCTCTGACTAAATCTTGGCACATATTTTTAATTATCTTTGTAAATTTTTAATAGTTATTTCACCATATCACAAGTATAAATATGCCGAAGATTTTGCTACACACTGGCAAACTGCTCTCTTTCAAAGTTGCATACCAGTTAACATTCTTGCTGGTAAGAGTTATGAAGATGCCTGGATTCTTGTTTTTTGATTTTTAAACTTTTTCTTTTTCTTTTTAGCAATTTACTCTCATTTCCTTTATTAAAACACACACACACACACACACAAACTTTTATCTTCCTCTAGATGAAGGTCAAAGAGCACAGTCCTCCGTATAGATTACAACCCAATGCAAAGAAAACAAAAATCCTCACCACTGGACCAATAAACAGCATTCTTATCAGTGGAGAAGAGATTGAAGTTGTCAAGGACTCCATTCCTCCTGGATCAACCATGATTTTTAAACTTTTTATTGTGAATTGAGTGAAGGCTTACAGAGCAGATCATCACTTTTATGTTCAACAAATCATATACTTTCTTTCATTTCAATGATTACAACCCCCTCAATGCAAAGTCACTTATCCCACTTTCTCCCTGTGATACTTCTTTCCCTTACTCCTTTTTCCCAAACCTTATTTCCTTTCTGTCATTATGTAAATGCTGCCCTTTTGACTATTCCCTGGTGTGCACATCTCACTAATGTTGTTAACTGCCACTGAGTCTGTTCTGACTCAAAGTGACCCTGTATATGGTTTCTGAGGAGCAGGTGGTGGGTTTCAGCCATGGCCCTTGTGGTTAGCAATTTCAGCGCTTATTCTACAGTGTCACACCAGGAGTCCACAAATGTTGCTGCCCCCCTTATATACCTATTTACTGCTTGACTGAAAATTGAGCCACAGGGTGAGTTCAGTTGTAGACAGGCCAAGGGCCGTAGTCTTCAGGTTCCTCTAGTCTCTTTCTAAACAGTAATCCTAGTCATTTTTATAACTGAGTTTTGCTCCACATTTTATCACACTCTATTCAGGACCTTCTAATGTGATCCGTCATTTCAGAGCAGTTTGCAGTGGCAGCCAGGCATCATCTAGTTCTTCTGGTATCAGAGTAGTGAAGAATGATGTTCATGTGTTCCATCAGTCCACTGGAGTAATCACTTACAAGCAGAAGACATCTGGATTGTTGAATGCCTGCCAATATTAAGGTTCAAGTACTCCTTGCTACCTTCTCTCCCTTCTATACTTCCCTATTTTCATAATAAAATTGTATCCTATATGAGTGAGCATCAAAAAACTCCATTATGTTTTCTACTTCATTCTGAGTAAGTTTGGGTAGGTCGTGCTTTTCTAGAAATATATCCATCTCTTCTAAGTTTTGAATTTGTTGGAGTACATCTCTTTACAGTATTCTGTTATTATCCTTTTGATTTCGTTTGGTTCCATTGTGACATTGCCCATGTGGTTTCTAATGCGAGTTATTTGTGCCCTCTCCCTCTTTTCTTTCGTTAGTTTTGCCAATGGTTTATCAATTTTATTAATCCTTTCAAAGAACCAGCTTCTTGTTCTGTTGATTCTTTCTATAGTTTTTTGGTTTTTCATCTCGTTTATTTCTGCTCTTATCTTTATTATTTCCTTTATTTTGGAGACTTTAGGTTCCCTCTGCTGGCCTGCTTCTAATTGTTGAAGATGCTGTGTTAATGTTGGTTCTTTCCTCTTTTTGGATGTGCGCATTAATAGCAATAAATTGTCCTCACAGCACTGCTTTCACTGTGTCCCAAAGATTTTGGTATATTGTGTTTTCATTCTTGTTTGTTTCTAGGAACTTTGTGAATTCATGTTTAATTTCTTCTTTTATCCAGCCGATCAGCAGCAAGGTGTTCAGTTTCCATGTATTCGACTTTATTGCCTTGGTCTTCTTATTGTTGATTTCTAGTTTTATAGCATTGTAGTCTGAGAAGATGCTCTATAGAATTTTGATGTTTGTAAATTTATGGAGGCTTGCTTTGTGACCTAACACATGGTCAATTCTGGAAAATGTTCCATGCGCACTGGAGAAGAATGTATATTGTGCTGTTGTTGGATTCAATGCTCTGTATACATCTATGAGGTCAAGTTAGTTGATTGTGTTGTTTAGGTCATCTGTAACTTCGTTGAGTTTCTTTATGGTTGTTCTGTCCCTTTTTGAGAGTGACGTGTTAAAATCTCCCACTATTATTGTAGAGTTATCTATTTCTTTCTTCAATTCCATTAAGGTTTGCTTCATGTATCTTGGTGCTCTTTCATATGGTTATGTCGTCTTGCTCAACTGACCCTTTTATCATGAGATAGTGTCCTTCTTTGTCTCTTATGCTGGTTTTTATCCTAAAGTTTACTTTGTTGGAAATTAGTATTTGCCATTCCTACTTGTTTATTGTTGCAGTTAGCTTGGTAAAAATTTTTCCATCCTTTAATTTTCAGTCTGCTTTTGTCTTTGTATGTAAGATGTGTCTCTTGCAGGCAGCAAGAGTCTTGTTTGAAGGGTCTTGTTTCCTTATCCATTCTGCAAATCTCTATCTCTTCACACGTGCATTCAATCCATTGACTTTCAATGTAATTATCAATAGGTATGAATTAATTGCTGCCATTATGTTACTTGTTTGGTAGTGCTGTTCGTTCTTTTGTTCTGCATGCCTTCTTCTGTTGGGTTTGTGTTTTTTGTGCTATTTCTTGTTCATGTTTGCTTGTTCTGCTTGGAAGTTCATTTTTCACGGTAAGTTGATAAGTATTAACTTTTTGGGGGGGTTACCGTATAGTCTACTAACTTTTCTCTCCATTTGAGAGAATCCATTGTATCCTGTAATTTACCTGACATCCTCACCACCTGGGTCTCTCTTGCTACATTTGTCCCTTCTTTGACATTGATATAAACTTGAACAAACCCATATGAAAAGAAGAAATTGATCAGGTCATCAAAAGACTCCCAACCAAAAGAAGTCCAGGCCCAGATGACTTCACAGGTGAGTTCTACCAAACATTCAGGGAAGAACTGTCACCAATTCTACTCAAATTATTCCAGAATATAGAAGAGGATGACAAACTCCAGTACTTTTTATGAAGCAAGCATAACCCTCATACCAAAACCAGGGAAGGACATCATTGAAAAAGAGAACTATAGACCAATATCCCTCATGAACATAGATGCAAAAACTCTCAACAAAATCCTAGCAAACAGAATCCAACAGTGCATCAAAAAATAATACATCAAGACCAAGTGGGTTTCATAAAAGGGATACAAGGATGGTTCAACATTAGAAAAACAATCAATTGTAATCCATCATATAAATAAGAAAAAGGAAAAGAACCAGATGATCATATCGATTGATGCAGAAAAGGCATTTGACAACTTCCAACATCAATTCCTGATAAAAACACTCAGCAAAGTAGGAATTGAAGGGAAATTTCTCAACATAATTAAGAACATATATACAAAAGCAACAGCCTACATTACTCTCAATGGAGAGAAACTGAAAGCCTTCCCTCTGCAAACAGGAACCATACAAGGATGCCCTCTATCACCACTCCTATTCAATATTGAGCTGTACAGCATGATAGAGAA
>NW_006408530.1:12413926-12414747 GCF_000296735.1 Chrysochloris asiatica
AGCAGCACTATTTACAATAGTAAAAAAATGGAGACAACCAAAATGCCCATTAATTGAAGAATGGATAAACAAATTGTGGAACATGCACACAATTGAATACTATGCTACTTTAAAGAATAACAAGGAAGCTGCAAGCCATCGCATAACATGGCTGAACCTTGAGGACATTATGCTGAGTGAAATTAGTCAGTTACAATAGGAGAAATACTGCATAAGACCATAATTGTAAAAGACTAAGAAAAAGAACCCATCCAAATGGGGGAAAAAAATCTATATACATAAGTGCTAATCACTGGTATGTATGGGATGAGAGGTGGGGAGGGAAGGAGGGGAAGAAAGAACACATGGTAGGGAATAGACACAGAAGAGCCTGGGAGCTGGGTGGGGTGGGCTGGCAATACATAAGAATGGGAGGGCATTAAGAAGGACAAGGCGGACAGGAGAATTGTTGGGCAGGCTTGCATGGGCTAGGTGGGACAGAGGTATATGATGACGTATGCACAATCTTGGAATAAGAGGGCTTCAGGAAACAGGGATTGAGGTATGGCTTCAAAGGGCAAAATAGGGGAATAATGTTAGGATGTTTGGCTGTCTTTTGAATCTTGGTCTCCCTTGCCTACCATTGTGAAATAAGCACTTGAGGGGGGTGGGAATAGCCAGAAACATCACAACAGAAAACACGTAAGCCTGTCTTCAGACTATAACTGATTGGAATACCTAAAATGGGGCTATGTGTCCAATGAAGGAGGCTTCCTGTGGAGCCTCTACATTACACAAGACCATAGGTGGAATCCTGAACAGCATCCAAAATCTTCTGAGGG
>NW_006408530.1:12415560-12417218 GCF_000296735.1 Chrysochloris asiatica
CTTGCAACACAATAGAGAAAAATTGTTATCAGGACTGATTATAAGGGCTGGAAATGTAAAAAGTTAGACATTTTGTGGCAAAAGGAGGGGAGTGATTAACTTTGCAGTCTAGGAGTGGAGGTTCCTGGGACTATCAAGGGAGAAGAATGGATAATGAGACCCTACTCGAAAACCCTGTACAGGGTCGCTATGGGTTGGAACCGACTCGACGACACTTAACAACAACAACAACACCCAGAGAAGCAGTGATGCCAGGGATGAAGGCAGAGACGATGACATGGGGAGATGGAGCAGATGCCAACTTTGGATCCGGAGAGGAAGAGGGGCTGTGTGTAGACAACCAGGGGGCAGGCTTGTGGGGTATGATGCATAGATGGGATTATAACCATGGCAAGGAAACGATATACGACGGGATCAATGTGAAGCTAATGTCTTCCCATGTAAACTATCACATGATTCACAATAAAGCATTAAAAAAAAAAAAAAAAGTTACTTCCATTTGTATTTCTTAAATTAGTAGTTATTTTGAATATTTATTGTCCACGAAACATAAGAATCATCTGGTTTGTCTGGTTATTTCTTATAGCACACTAAGAGTTTGGGTATTTAGTCTTAACTTGCCATTCTGTATAATGGATTCCTATTTCTTGCAAGATGGAACATGGAACATCTCTTTAAATTATCAGATAGAATTCAAGATAAAAAATCTTAAATATACTCGTAAGCTAATGAAAAACAGTAAGGAATACTAAAACCAAAAATGAGTGACACTTGGTACTTGTGTGGTAATTCAAACACTTAAATTTACTTTAACTTTGAGAATATTTGATGAATCATCTGAATTTGTGTATTCATTTTTGTTACCTCAACAGGTAAGAGGTTCACTAAAAGAAACTCCATAGTGCTGGGACCACAGAGAATTACTCACTAAGTTAAAAAGGAAACCATAAACAATGATGATGATCCTAATAACATTATTATGCATCTATAGTGCATACAAAAAGAGCTTCAAGGCTATCTAGCCTTTAACCTTTATAAAAAAACATTTTAAAAAGCATCGTTATAATCTTCATCTCAGAGTGTGGCGCTGTAGGACAAGCACTGGACTGAGGACTATAAGGTCAACACTTCAAAACCCCCAGCTGCTCCTTGGAAACCCTACATAGGGTCAGTATGAATTGGAATCTACTCTCCAGCACTTACCAACAACAACAATCCCCACCTCAGAGAGTAAAAAAGTGACTGGAGAAAGATTAAGTAATTTTCTCAAAGCCAGTGGCAGATCCAAAATGTATATTCAGACAGTCTAAAACTAGAGACTATGGTCTGTAAGAAATCGGGTACTGGGTGGATGATGGAAGTCTCTCTGAGAATTTATAACCACAAACTAACCTGACTAAGTCTGTGGTCTGCATTCTCACTACTCATTTGCTCCATAAAACCTCAAGCCAAGAATTTAAAGTGGTTCTATATTAATAGTGTCATTCTAATAATAGTCTCAGGCATCTGATATAAATAAACACAAACCTCTTCTTGAGAAATCTACTTCATCAAAATATTTTCATATGTAAAGTCCAAGAGAAGTAAGTACCTTAAGGTAAAAAGAAAAAAAAAAAAAATCATTTAAATATACAAGAAAACAAGGTCATATATGTAAA
>NW_006408530.1:12417503-12425952 GCF_000296735.1 Chrysochloris asiatica
CAACCTTGGATAGAATTTCTAAGGAGTGATTTGTATGTTTGAACAACCTACCTATAGTTAGCAATCCAGTGCTTATCCTACAGCATCACACCAGGACTCCATACCAAATGTAGCCCTGAGAAATAAAGAGACATACAAAATGAAAAGAACTAATATGTGAATTACAGTTCTACCAAAAAGAAGGTAGAAACTATATTGTTAAGATACAATAGCTATAAATTGTGCATAATTGATGAAAAACACCAATTCAATGAATTCTAGTTGAGATAAATAAAAAGAATTTACACTGTATATATCATAGTAAAACTATAGAAAACCACAGGAAAAACATATCAAAAGTAGAGAGATAAAAGACAAAAATACAATAAAAATTGAATGCAACTGAAATGAATTTGAAACTGGAATTGAATTTTATTACACTAAAATTTGAATTTAATTGGGAATTAAAACAATAACTGGGTTCTTGAAATAATATAACCATAAGATAGTGCAATATCTTCAACATACTAAAAGAAACCCACTGGCATCCTAAAATCCAATACCTAGCAAAATTATTTCCTAAGTAGAAAAATGGCAAGCACCTAAATGCCCATTGAGAGATGAATGGATAAACAAACTATGGTATATGCACACTATGGAATATTATGCAACATTCAAGAATGACAATGAATCTGGGAAACACCTTGTAATATGGATGAACCTGGAGGACATTATGTACTTATATAGGCTGGAAATATATCCATGAATATAATAGAGCATTGCTGTTAAGTGACATGAGTTGGTTCCAACTCATAGCAATTCTATAAAGGGTTTACAAGGAGCAGCTGGTGGGTGGGAAATGACAACCTTTTGGTTAGCAGTCCAGTACTTATCTTACAGAGCCATACAAGGAATCCATAGTAGAGCATACAGGGGGCAATTATAAAATATTCTTAGCTATAACCAAACACCTGGAGGGAGTGAGCTGCTTGGCTTTAGGGTTTAAAACCATAGTCTCAGGGGATTATTAAGGTCAAGTGGCACAACATAGTTCAAAAAGAAAATATTCTACATTTTATTTTGATGGTAGCAATTAGAATCTTTAAAGTTTGAGAGGCCACCTAAGGTGCAACTATTAATCTCTCCCAGTTCAGAGCAAAAAAGAGCGAAGAAAATCAAAGATGCACGGAATCAATTAGTCCATAAGGATTAATGGACCACATGAACACCAGGTTTCATAACCCGGAGATCAGAAGAACTAAATTGTTAGGATCTGGCTACCACTACTGACTATTCTGGAAAGAACCCCATTAGAAGGTCCTGGATAGAGTGGAAGAAAAATATAGAGCAAAAACTCTAAATCATTAAAAGGATTAGGTTTACTGGTAGGATAGAAAGTGGTAGAACCCAAGACTATGGTCGCTAGCAATCCTTCAAGCCTGGCACTGAACTCACTCTATGCCTCAACTTTTGGCCAAACAATAAACAAGTCTATAATGTGAACAATAACACCAAAGAACAATCAAACCATATAAGATCAAAAGGGCAGCATGAACCCAGAGACAAAAGTTCAGAAGGCATGAAAGGATAAGAAAGAAGGACAAATGCAAGTGGGAAAACCAGAGAGCTAGTGGGATGAGTACCGCTCTGAAGAGATTGCAACTGATGGTGTGAAACAAATAGTGTATGAACTATTGAAAGGAAAACTGCTTTGCTCAGTAAACTTTTACCCAAACCACTGCCACCACACAAATTTAAAATAAATAATGTAAATTAATAAAAACTCATCTATGTGAGACTGGAGGTTTGCTATGGGTTGGAACCGACTTGACGGCACTTAAAAACAAAAACAATATGTGAGACTGGAGTCCTAGTGTGGTGCTGTGGGTTAATGCGCTAAACTGCAAAGTCAGTTTGAACTGCAAGGTTGGGATTTCAAGCTCAGCAGTTGCTCCTTGGAAACCCTATACACAGTTGCTATGAGTCGAGACTGTCTCGAAGGCACTTAACAACAACAACAACAACAATGTGAAACTAATTAATAATTACTTGAAAACAAAGATGACAATATAAAGGGACAAGGAAACTAGAGTAATGGAAATAGAACAAACAGAACAAAAATACTGAGAATGCTCATTTACTGTGAAGAATGTTAACTAATGTCACAAAACAGTCTGGGCACAAGTTATTGACTGGAAATTTAAACTTTTGTGTAAAGCTTCAGCAAAGACATTAATATTGTTTTTTTAAAAAATACACAGATGGAGACATGGTTGGCCAGCAGTGTGCCAAGTCAAGGGGACTCTTGGACCCAGAGTCAGCGACATAGCCACAGAGGACTAGAGTGGAGAGTGAAGCATCCAGCTGATAAAAAGAGGGCACATGCATAAGTACACCCACACTTGCAGATAAAATCAACTTGACCTGGCTTCAATGACTGGATGATCAGAGCTCAAACAGAAGAAGAAAGAAGAGGAAAAAAAGAATAATCTGATACAATTTGATGAACTTGACATACACCTATGGTAGCAATAGCTGAAAAGAGTGAACAAATCTTCACAGTGAGGATCATTCCCACCTCTTCCACACACAGAGAGGACAGGGATGGGCAACTTGGACATTGGCTACCCAGAATGGGGGGGCTACAGAGGCAAGAAGTGACTGGCTTATACAAGCTTTCAAGAGGGAACCTAGCTAGAGTCAGAGGGCGTGGAGTAATAAAGTAGAATCTCCACTGAGTAGTATCAATTCTTCCTAGTCAAGGCTGATGAAAGAAGATGCAGATAGGTCTCTTGCGATACAACAGCGAATAATTGTTATTAGGACTGAAGTAACGGTGGACATCTTGGGGAAAAGGGAGGGGAGTGATTAATCTTGCAGTCTAGGAGCGGAGGTCTCTGGGACCATCAAAGGAGAAGAGCAGAGAACGGAACCCTACCCAGAGAAGCAGTGATGCCCAGCGGAGATGGAGCGGCTGGAGACTTTGGACCTGGAGAGAGAGAGAGAGAGAGAGAGAGTGTGTGTGTGTGTGTGTGTGTGGACAACAGGGGGGCAGGCTTGCAGGGTATATCCTTTGGTTGATCGATGATGCATGGAAGGGATTGTAACCATGGCAAGGGATTGTAACCATGCAAACAATATACGCTGGGATCAATGTGAAGCTGACGTCCTCCCATGTAAACTATCACATAATTCACAATAAAGCATTAAAAAAAAAAAAAAAGTCACAGCTTAAGTGCCACAAAACAAACAAACAAACAAACAAAAACACCACAGATACTAAGAATGACACTGAGATAAGGTCAATTAAGAGAGAAATAAAAATGGAAGAGTTCATCATGCTATTCTCAATGATTATACTTCAGGCAAAAGGTAAAAAACAATAGAATTCTTAAATGCCACGGAAATGAAGAGAAAAAAGTGGTAAATTCAAAAAATATTAATGAAATGACAGAAGTGTAATTATCTCTTATGAAATTAAACATAAATAAAACGTAACAAAAATGTTTAAATTGAGCAAAATTGATTATAGAGTTAAGATGTTGCTCTAAAGTTTTTGTTTCCTTTGGGAAAACAGAAAATGTATCCAAATAAGTGTAAAAGCATTAAATAACAAAACCAAAATAACAATATATTAAACTCATTGCAATAGAGTTGATTATGACTCATAATGATCTGAAAGGACAGAGCAGAACTGCCACATACATAGTTTCTAACTCTGTAATCTTATGGAAGCAAACTGCCACAGTTTTCTCCCACAGAGCAGCTGGTAGGTTAGAATTGTCGACCATTTGATTAGCAGCCAAGTGATTAACCCTGTGTCACCAGAGCTCCTTATTTCTAGAGTATCTACCTGAAAGTACAATGTATATCTTCCAAAAGTAAAATGGAAAAAAAAAATTATTGAGAAAAACTAATGGTTAGGCAATAACAGGAAAGAAAGAAAACATTAAAACAAGTAGGACAAATAGAAAGCACAAAAGACGACGGTCGAAAATCCCCTAATACAGATAGATGTTAAAGCATTCAAGCTGTTAACCAAACTGTCAGTGGTTGGAACTGTCAGCTGTTTCTTGGAAGGAAGATATAGCAATCTGCTTTTGTAAATATCTGCAGCTATAGAAATAATATGAGATAATTTTATTATGTTCTATGGAGTCAAAATGAGTTGGAATGGACTCAATAGCAAGGCAGTTGGCTATATCAGTAATTGCAATAAATATAAATGGGCTATTTGATTCAGCTAAAAGAAAATGGTCATAACTGGATTTTTTTCAAAATTAGCTATATATACCTATATAGATATAGATATATGATGTCAAGTCAATTCTGATTTACAGTGACCCTATAGACAGAGGAGGATTGCTCCATAAGGCTGTAAACCTTTATGGAAGTGGACTTCCTTAACTTTCTTCCACAAGGCAGATGGTAGGTTAGAATCACTAACCTTTCAGTTAACAGCACCACACTTAAACCCACAGAATGAAAACAATGCCCAGTACTGCACCACCCTAACAATTATTGCTACACTGCTGCTGCCACTGCGCCAATCCATCTAGTTCAGGGTCTTCCTCTTTTTCACTGACCATCCACTTTACCAAGAATGATGTCCTTCTCCAGGGACTGGTCCCTCCTGATAATATATTCAAAGTATGAGAGATGACGTCTCATCATCCTGGCTTCTAGGGAACATCCTGTATGCATTTCTTTCAATACAGATATGTTTGTTCTTCTGGCAGTCCATGGTGCTTTTAATATTTTTCTCAAAAACCATAACTCATATTGATCAATTCTTCTAACATCTTCATTATTTATTCTTCAGGTTCCACATGCATACAAGGCTACTGGAAACACCATGGCTTAGGTATGTGGACCTCAGCCTTCAAAACTTTTATATTTGCTCTTGAGTACTTTAAAGAGAGGAAATCTGGTGGTGTAGTGGTTACAAACTGGGCTGCGAACCTTAAGGTCAGCAGTTTGAAACTACCAGCTGCTCTGTGGGACAAAGACAAGGCTTTCTGCTCCTGTAAAGATTTACAGCCTCGGAAACCCTGTACAGGGTTGCTATGGGTCAGAACCAACTCGACGACACTTAACAACAACAACTTTAAAGAGAGTTTGTGTAACAGATTTGTCTCATGCAATATATCATTTGATATCCTGACTGCTGCTCGAGTATTGAAAGAGGATCCAAGCAAAATGATGCTATTGACAACTTCAATATTTTCTCTATTTATCATGTTTTTTATTGGTCCAGTTATGAGGATTCTTGTTTTCTTTATATTGATGTGCAACCCAAACTGAAGGCTGTAGTCTTTGATCTTCATCAGTAAGCATTTTTAAGTCCTCTTGACTTTCAGCAAGCAAGAAAGTTATCCTCTGAATACCACAGATTGTTAAAGTATCTTCCTCCAATCCTGATGCCACTTTTTACTTATAATCCAGGTTCTAGAATTATTTGCTCAGCATACAGATTAAATAAGTATGGTGAAACAATACAACCAGGGTGGACACTTTTCTGTTTTTTAAATCATTAAGTGTCCCATTGCTCTGTTCCAACAACTGCCTCTTGGTGTATGTACAGGTTCCTCATGAGAACAATGACATGTTCTGTAATACTGATGACATTATTCATAGCTTGTCAAAATCCACACAGTACAAGGTAGAATAAGATATGATATACATGGCAAACAGAACCAAAAATGTATTTGAAAAGAGAATAGAACTTAATGATTTGAGTATCCAATGAAATACGGTTAGTAAGATAAAAAAAATTAAGAAAGCAGAGGAAAGGAAATAATTAATATACGAACAGAAACTGATGAAATAGAAAAGAAAACTAAAATAGAGGTGGCAGCAAACTACATTTGGACTCTCTGAAAACACACACAAAAAACTGATAAAGTCCTGAGAGATTAAACAAACTGTAATAAGATATGAAGTAAGGAAGGAAGGAGAAGGCATAAAGAGCTACTTTCAGGAAGTATATAACTATAGATGCGTAGAGATTGCAATTACAATAAAAGGATATTCATTAAAACAACTTTATTCTAAAAGAATGGAAAACAGATGAAAATATTCAAATTCCTAGAAACATGTAGCTTACTGAATATGATTAAAGATGAAACAGGAAACCTGAATAATTCTATTAGAGAAATTGATTCAATTGTAAAATCTTCCCATCAATTCCCAGCCTTGTTGTACAATTTAAGGTGATATTTAACTTAAATAATTTTAGATTACTTATTTATAAAATGGGATATGATATCTACCTCATGATCATTTACTCAGACAATATATATGAAGGCAATCTTTGAACTCTTATGTGTTATACAAATGGTTACTGTTGTTGTTAAGTGCCGTGGGTAGATTCCGACCCATAGCGACCCTGTATAGGGTTTCCAAGGAGCAGCTGGTGGTAAACCCGACAAAATTAGATCTAAAGCAGAAAGCTGTTAATTTTAATAAAAACACACACACACATTTCAAAAAAACACATTCTAAAGTCAAGCTGTCATCATAAAGCAAACCTTATTCTGTTACTGTTATATTATGTAGATGCACTAAATAAGGTCATATTCTTTGGTAGGTAAAGTAGTTACAAAATAATACAATGACACACTAAAAATGCAGAAAAAATTCTAACCACATATTTTTAAATAGTCAATATCCCATGCCAAAACAATACTGAAAAAGTTAAAAATGCCCTTTTTCTGTTTTTGTTTGGTACAATATGTAATTTTTCATTAGGGCAGTATGTTGAAGATCCAAAGGAACAAAAATACTATTGCAGGATGAGATGAAGAAGCATAACAAAGACCCTGATTCAATGTTTCATGCATAATGAAGCAACGCTTTTTTTCCCCTCTGTGAAAAACAATCTTGTATGAATGTGCAGCTTCATAATATACCTGAAAATCTATTCATATTCATTTCTTCATATATGCATCCATTCAACAAAAATGTGAATGCCTACCAAGATTAACTATTGAGAATTCAAGACAAAAACAGTCAAGCTACAACAACCTGACAGTTTGACAAAGGGGAAACAGATTAGCAGAAGTAGCAGAATAGAAAGATCCCTAGCTGGTACAAATGGTTAAGTATTTCTTTCATTAGTAACCAAAAGGTAGTTAGGATGAACACACCTAGAGGCACCTCAGAAAACAGCATTGATGATCTCTTTCCAAAAAGTCACAGACTTGTAAACCCTATAGAACAATTCTACTCTGCATACATAGGGTCACCATTAGTTGATACCAACCAGTAGAAGTATGCAAAGGTGTCAAACAAGTTGCTAGAAAAAAGTGTACCTAAAACAGAATGAGTGCATCAAAGAAAGTCTCTTGAAAGGGATTATTTCTAAATGATATTTTAAAGAAATTACAGGCAGCCCAGGGAAAGGGAGGAGTAGCAAGGTCATTGCATGAGGAACCTCAAGTCACTGCTGCCGTAGCTCCTCATTCATATACTGTGTTAGTCTAACATGGTACCTACAATGAAAACTATTTCATTAAGAGTAGGATAAGTTCACTACTGAATAATACAGAAAAAAATAACTGAAACAATATAGTCCTGTTGTGGCATTGTGGGATAACATGCTAGACTGCAAGATCGGTTTGAACTGCAAGGTTGGCAGTTCAAACTCACCAGTTGTTCCTTGGAAACCCTATACAGGGTCGGTATAGGTTGGAACTGACTTGACAGCACGTAACAACAGTATATTGCTTTCAGGAGTTCTGGTGTGGTGCTGTAGGTAAGGACTATAAAATCAGTTTGAACTGCAAGGCCAGTGGTTCAAACTCACCAGCCACTCCTTGCAAACTCTATGTAGGGCCACTATGGATCAGAACCAACTCCACAGCACTTAACACCGATAACCACAACAATACTGGTTTCAAAGTATTCTCCTAGCTATGGTAAAAAAAATAATTATAAAACAAAAAAAAAAATAGTTGTTTGTCATCAAGTTAACTGTGAATTATGGTGACTCTGTGTGTAAAAGTAGAAAGAACTGTGTCCACCAAGTTTTCAATGACTGATTTTTCAGACGTAGATTACCAGGCCTTTCTTCCTACGTTTCTCTTTGTTGTTGTTAGGTGCCATCTAGTCAGCACCAACTCATAACGACCCTATGCACAACAGAACGAAACACTGGCCGATCCTGGGCCAACCTCACTACTGTTGCCACTCTTGAGTCCATCGATACTGCCACTTGACTAATCTATCTCGTTGGGGGTCTTCCTCTCCTTCTATGACCCTCCACCTTACCAAACATGATATCCTTCTCCAGTGACTGCTCCCTCCTGACAATATGTGTGAAGTATGAAAGACGAAGTTTTGTCATCTTGGCCTCCAAGGAGCACTCTGGCTGCACTTCTTCCAAACGGATCTAATCTTTCTTTTGGCAGCCCATGGCACTTTCAATATTCTCCTCCAACACCATAATTCAAAAGCATCAATTCTTCTA
>NW_006408530.1:12428059-12446526 GCF_000296735.1 Chrysochloris asiatica
TGGGATATATTCAAGATCATATTTTGGCTCTTGTGGACTTGTTTTCATTTTCTTCATCTTCAGTTCGAATTTTCATATGAGTAGTTGATGGTTTGTTCCACAGTCTGTCCCTGGTCTTGTTTTCACTGATGATATGGAGCTTTTCCATCGTCTTTTTCCACAGATGTAGTCAATTTGATTTCTATGTATTCCATCAGGGGAGGTCCATGTGTATAGTTGTCTCTTATGCTGTCTAAAGAAGGTATTTGAAATGAACAAATCAATGATTTTGCAGAATTCTATCATGCGTTCTCCAGCATCATTTCTATTACCAAGGCCATATTTTCCAACTACTGATACTTCCTCTTTGCTCCCAACCCTTACATTCCATTCACCAGTAATGATCAGTACATCTTGATTGCACATTTGATCAATTTTAGATTGATCCTTACTGGCTTTAGTGGTTGGTGTGTGAATTTGAATAACAGTGGTATTAACTGGGCTTCCCTGTAGGCGCATGGATATTATCTTATCACAGACAGCGTTGTACCACATGACTGATCTGAATATGTTCTTTTTGACAATGAATGCAACACCACTCCTCTTCAATTTGTCATTTCCGGCATAGTACACCATGTGGTCATCAGATTCAAAATGCCAATACCAGTCAATTGCATTTCTCTTAGCGGAATCGAATCTCCACTAACCTTTCAGTTAGCATTTACCATTTGTACTACCTAGAGACTCGAGCTCTGACAACGCTATCCTAACTTCACTTTGAAATCAAAGTTCAGAGATTCATGTTTGGCTAAAATACAATGAAACTTTTTTTTTTTTAAGTGCCCATATTGTTTGTTTTGCATTCATTGGTGTGTAGAATTTATAAGATGCCAAGAGACATATGATGAGATTGGATATAAGAGTATATCTTTGGTCCAAAACAAAGGACAGGCATTTCACTGGTTTCTGAGGCTGGGTTTCCAAGACAATGGTCCCATACACTAACTTGCCACCTTAGCAGATGCCAAGTATCAGAATGAGGGTAGGTTGTGTGGTTTCCTGAAAAGGTTCCTTAAAACCAAGGCCACTGTCCGGACTCTCACTCTGGTGTTGCTTAGCTTCTCAGAGTGTTTCTTAACACTACTACTTCTGCTGAACTTTTCTATGGCTCTAACAATATTTATGCACAAATAGCTACATTAAACATTAAAATATTTTCAAGGCTGCAACATTTTCAATTAATAATTTTGATCTCTGTAAGAGATCAAAATATATGTTATCATCATGAGGAAAAAAGTCACTGATGGAAAGGAAAATAATAGAAAGATCAAGCTGTAAGTAGCAACCCAGCTGGGGTTGAGTTTGGCTTTGGCACAATAAAGAAAAACATAATACAAGTGGATAACACAGGTTTTATTTTCTTCATGCTGCTTACATGGATATTTGAGGAATTTATTTTAAGGCAACAGTTTGATTTCTTACAAAATTAGTTATATTTTCTTACAGGCAATTCACATTCTGATTAAAATTTTCCATCTATTTTTCCTTAGTGAGTTGGAATGTTCTGGTCTTGTATAACATATAACAAATTATGCTATTCATAGTTTCTTTTGTATACTTTTATGGTCATAACAAAGAGCTAAAAAGAAAAAAGAAAAAAACATTCAAACTGCCAATGAACAGAGACTATGAACTCCTAGTAGTGTCAGTGTTCTGCGTTTGTAAGCCTTCTACTGTTTCTACAAATACCCTATACAAACAATTCAGATTTATATATACATCTAGCCAAGTACAAAAGGAAATTTAATCCTGACCACCAAAATAAATGCTAAATCAAATTCAAAATAATATCCAAATGAGAAACTTTACAGGAAACCTACCTATACCATTACAAAGCTGAGAGAACACAGTACTTGCAGTAGGTAGATCTGGCCTGGAATCCTACTGTTTCTAGTTACTAGCCATATAACAGCATAAGCTAACTTACTCTTTCCACTCTTAGCTTTCTCTGTGAAATAGGTAGCAACATGTCCTCTGCTAGACTGTTTTAAGGATTAAATGTAAACAATTAAATGCAACAAATGTAGAGTACCTGTGGCAAAAATAGTGGACACTAAGTTATTATTGCTGCTAAGTGTTGTTGAGTCGATTCTGATACATAGTGACCTGGAATAGGGTTTCCAAGGAGTGGCTGATGGATTTGAACTTCCTACTTACAGTTAGTAGTACAGTGCTCATTTTACAGTGCTACACCAGGACTCCATATTGTGATAAAAGTAGCCTGGGAACCCTTTTACAGGTCTGCAACTCTGTAAGGTTGAGCTGAAGAAAGTGAAAGCAATATCCTATGCAGCTTCCAACCCGGTTCAACTGGGGTTGGAAGAAGAAAGGAATATGAGGATGGATTAGAACACAAATGTGCCATCAAGTATAGCTACAAGACCTCTAGAAATTTTCCTCTCAATTTAATTCAATCCTACCTGGATCAAACTGGAGGATTCAATTGATGGGCTAAGATGGGCAGGTGTAACAGGAGGCTCCAATTTTAGATTTATAGTTATGCATGTACACAAAAGCCCTGGAGACTCTGTTGTTAAGTGCTTGGCTGATAACTGAAAATTTGATGGCTCAAATACAATAATAGTTCTATGGGAGAATGATGTAGCAGTCTGATTCTGTAATGACTGTAGACTTGGAACCCCTGTAGGGCAGTTCTACTCTGTCCTATAGAGCTGCTAGGAGTTGGAGTCAATGTGATGGCAATGGGTATGGTATGCACACACAGAAATTGTTCAACAATTTGTATATGTGTATGTGTACACACATACAAAACAATTTCTTTCACCAGAAAATCAGCAAAAACAAAATAAAAACAAATAAGAATGTAGTAAGCTGTGATTCTAACTTCAGCATCTATTTTTACTGATAGAATATTAATTTAATATTTTATTACACCTGAGGCCAGTAAATGGCACAGTATATTAAAATGAAGTAAACAAACAGTCATATATATCCAATAAGTTCTGAAAGGATTTCATAAAGTAATTTACTTATATGTCTCAAGTGACAACACATAAGCAGTAGTTAAAAGTTTGACGGCCATATTCACGAAAATGTCTGTCGATGCTGAATTAGGAAATTTTGTGTGTGTGTGTGTGTGTGTGTGTGTGTGTGTTTACCACATAAGAAAATCAAACAATATTTGTTAATTTTCAATGAAATCATATAATTTTCTTACAATCTCTACCTGCTTTTATACATGTCAGTCAGGATAAGGCAACTAACATTTTAACGTATCTCCAAAGTAAGGTCAAAGACATCATGGATGACCATCAACATATAATCCAAAACTAAAACAGACAATTTGTGGTTGTTAGTAGAATAGGGAGCATAGATTTGTTCTTATTTAAAAACATTCTTAAGTAGAAGATTGAGCCAGACTTTTTTCAACTGATTGGAAAAGATCCATATTTGTGCTCCAAATTTCAAAGAGGTGACCCAACAGAATGTGGAAACCATCAAACAATATCATTAACATTGCATGCAAGTGAAATTTTACTAAAGATAATTCAAAATTGGATGCATCAGTACATCCAGAGAAGCCAGATTTAGAAGACGACATGGAACTAGGGTATAGCATTGCTGATGTCAGATTGATCTTGTTTGAAAGTAGAGAATACCAGAAAAGATACTTATTTTTGTTTTATTGACTATGCAAAGCCTTTTAATTGTGTGGATCAAGACAATCTATGGTTAACTGCACTGTGCTCATAAGGAACCTGCACATACACAAAGAGGGAGCTATTCTAACAGAATGAGGGGACACTGAATGGTTTTAAATCAGGAAAGGTGTACAGCAAGGTTGTATTCTTCCACCATACTTATTCAATCTCTATGGTGAACAATCTGAGGAGCTGAATTATTAGGACTGAAGAAAGATTGATTAACAACCTGTGATATGCACATGACACAACCTTGCTTGCTGGAAGCAAAGAGAACTTAAAATATTTACTAATGAAAACACCTCCATGTAAAGAAAACAAAAATCCTCACAACTGGACCAATAAAACATCATGGTAAGTGGGGAAAAGAATGAATCTGTCAAAGGTTTCATTTTCCTTAGATTCACAATTACCACTCATGGAAGTAGCAGTAAAGAAATCAATAGATGTATTGCATTAGGCAAATCTGCTGCACAAGACCTCTTTAAAGTGTTCAACAGCAAAGATGACAGTTTGAGGACTAAGATGCACCTGACCCAAGATATGGTATTTTCAATAGCCTCATATGTGGCACTGTGGGTTAATGCATTAGACAGCATAGTTGGTTTGAATCGAGGAATTCCTACACAGGGTCATGACAGGTCAGAAATGACTCAATGGTACTTAAGAACAACAACATATGTATGTGAAAGTTGGACAATGAATAATGAAGACTGTAGAAGAATTGATGCTTTTGAGTTATATGCTTTTTGAGAAGAATACTAAAAGTACCATGGACTGCCAGAAGAACAAACAAATTTGTGTTGGAAGAAATACAGTCAGAATTCTTCTTAGAAGCCAGGATGGCAAGACTTAGTCTCTCATACTTTGGACATGTTATCAGGAGAGGCTAGTCTATAGAGAAGGATATCATGCTTGGTAAAATGAAGTGATATCAAAAAAGAGGAAGGCCCCCAAGGAGATTGATTGGCATGGTGGCAACAGCAACGGGCTAGGCAGTGTTTCATTCTGTTGTGCATAGAGTTGCTATGAGTCAGAACAGACTCGATGGCACCTAACAACATATAAAAATAAACTTTGGACCCAGAGAAACAGTGACGCCAGAGATGGAGGCAGAGACGATGACGTGGAGAGATGGAGCAGCTGGGGACTGTACACCCAGAAAGTGAGTGGGGATGTGTGCTGATGACCAGGGGGCAGGCTTGCAGGGTATACCCTTTGGTTGGTTGATGATACATGGAGGGGATTGCAACCATGGCAAAGAAACTATATACGATAGGATGAATGTAAAGCTAATGTTCTCCCATGCAAACTATCACATAATTCACAATAAAACATTAAAAAATAAATAAACTTTGGAAAATACAGTCTGGCACCATATATGTATGTCATATACATGTATATAAAACATTACGTATTAAGTATATACACATTTTATGTACATATACACATATGAGGGTGCTTCAAAATGTTTGTGGAAATATTCCTTTATTTTTCAATCCCATTTCCCATACATTTTTGTAGCACCCCTTACTTCAAATGTAAGTACACACACACACATTGCCCCCACTGAGAAATCGGTTCTATGTTCTGCTCTCTTGAATATAGTCAAGAGTGTCCGACTGCTCCAACAACAGACTATGGCAAAGGCATATGTGAGTTCTGACTCTAGGTCACAAAAAGGATACAGCCTCCACCTGATTTTCTTCCTCTTAAAATACTCTTGTGACCTGGTCATCATGTGAAGAAGAAACCCAAAATAGCCCATGAGGAAGTACTATTTGGAGGGGCCTCCAGAGAGTAATTAAGACCACCCAGCCAACATCCAGAATCATGTGTATGAACAATTCTTCACATAATTTCAGCCCTCACAGCCTTGCAGTCCTCAAACTGACCCCAAACATTATACAGTTGACAAACACCATGCCTGCTATGCCCTATCTGAATTCCTGACACTGAATCTCTTGAGTATAATATATAGTGTACAAAACAAATTACTCAAAGTTTAGGTATGCCATTAAAATTTGGGTAATTTGTTATGCAGCATTATATAACTTGAACAAGGAGCTTCTAATGCATTTAAGATTGAGACCTTGGTATTTGAGGTTTATACCTGTAGGAAGACCTGAGCATACCTCTGATGATGGAGTGGACCAGGGGAGGTTACCATCTGATCTAATTTCATTTAGTATATTGGTCTTTAGTTTCTTTTGCCTTAAGATCATGTTACCCTAGTTATTCCTGTGTGGTGCTATAGGATAAGCACTAGACTGCAAACCACAGGTTGGCCATTCAAACCCACCAGAGCTGCTCCCTGGAAACCCTATACAGGGTCTCTATGAGTGGGAACCAATTCAACGGCACTTAAACAGCAATATTGCTGAAGCCAGGGACATTCATCTCCCCAATGACTCAACACTCACACTCTGACCTTCACGTGGTAAATTCCTACTCTCTTTAAAGATCTTAGATCTCATATAAAATGCTACATTCTACAAGAAGATTAATCTAATTGCTTAAGGACTAAGTTTGGGAGTCCTGCATATTGGATTTTAGTGAATTTACCAAACTGACTTCCTATTGTTTATCTGTCTATCCTACTACACTCCTTGAGGGCATGAATTGCTCTTATTCAGCATTGCATATACTGCGTGAAATAAGTTGTTGTTGCCAAGTGCCCGTTGAGTCGATTCCAACCCATAGTGACCCTGTATAGCGTTTCCAAGGAGCAGCTGATGAGCTTGAACCGCCGACCTTGCAGTTCAAACGGGTTTGCAGTCTGGCGCATTAACCCACAGTGCCACACCAGGACTCTGCATGAAATAGTATCTGGTGATAAATAATTATCAGTTAGATTAATGGGTTATGACTAAACGGATGTTCTTTTCTACTTCTATCATGCTCAAGGTACATGAATTGGAAGGGAAGATCCTGGAAATTGGGGAAACTGGATATTCAGAAATTATATCAAGTTAGCAAGCTTTCAAATAAGTCTTTTTCATTTCAGAGTTCCGAAAATACACTAAAGGTTTCAAATCCTATAAATTTCAGAAGTAGAATATCCATTTGAGTCCCAGAAAATTTTGCTTCTAAAGTATCTTATCTTTACTTCTGTTCCTTACTACCTGCCAGGAAACTTCCTCTTCAAACACACCTTTCCCATCACTTATTCTCTCGAGATTCTACCACCTGATTCAGTCTTTTTTTTTCTAATCCAAACACTGCAGTCAACCAGAATGATTTCAATGTGAAACACAAATGATCCATACAACACATTATTCTTTCAGTTCTTGATTCCTTTGGTGACCTTATTCACCTTCCAGTTCAATCCAAGATATCATCACTGATCTACCCTCTACACAATACATTCAGACATCCTACTCTCTAACCATGTCCTTCCAATCGTTCAGCATTCTCAATTTATTATCCAATCTATAGGTTCATGAGTAAGTTATCTACATAGTATGATGAGCAACATGATCTACAGGAAGAAACACTAGAACTTCTTTATTTTTATCTTTCATAATTTCAATTTCCTATTTATAAAATAATTATTAATTATAATTTTCAAGAGTAATAATAATATACTTTATAGCATGTATATTAGCATAGAATTATTGTTAGCTGTCAATGAAGCTGTCCAACTCATGGCTACCCATGCACAATGGAACAAAATACTGCCTGGTCATGTGCTGACCCCTGATCTGCTGTGGATTGGACAGTCGTGAATCATAAGGTTTTCTCTGGCTGATTTTCCAAAGCAGATCACTAGGTATTTCTTCCTAATTTGTGTTAGTCTGGGAGCTCTGCTGAAAGCTGTTCAGCATTAGCTATGTGGTGGCTGTACAAGAGGTGTATTAGCTGGAATCTGAAGTCAGCTCTCCTGCGTGGAATGTAAGAATTCTACCACTGAACCACCTACCCTCCATTGTCACAGAGGTGTTGTTGTTGCTGTTAAATGCCGTCCGGTCAGTTCCAGCTTACAGTGACCCTGTATAGGGTTTCCAAGGAGCAGCTGGTGAGTTTGAACTGCTTACCTTGCATTTCAAACAATGCTTGTGGTCCAGTGCTTTATCCCATAGTGCCACACTAGGACTCCTGCCACACAGGTAAGTACATATAGTTTATAAATGTGTATATACACTAAAAGGAGCCCTAGTGGTGCAGTGGGTTAAGCATTAGCCTGCTGAAGAAAGGTGGATGGTTCAAACCCATCAATTATTTGGCTGGGAGTAAGATCAGGCTGTCTATTCCTACGAAGATTTAATCTCAGAAACTCTAAGGAATAGTTCTAATCTGTCTTGTATGGTCGCTGAGTCAGAATCCACTCAATGGTAGTGGGTTTGGATTTGGTCACATATACTGGAGGCATCTATTAAAAAAATTAGAGACTACTTTGCAGGCTATTTTTTCTCTACTTGTCTTTTGTCTTTACCGCCTCCCTCTGTTTTTACCCTGTTGTACATTACTTCAACTACTTACTCGTCATTATTTTTTCAATTCTCCTAATGTCCTTCCCTTGTTCCTAGGCTCTTGAGTATGTCAGAAGTAAAAAGAGCAAACAAAAATATTGAACTCTATAGATAGTGGCACATAAACTCCTGATCAATATCTTCAGTTTGGACCGCAAGATGCCTAGCAATCCTATTACCTTTTTTGTCATTAGCACTCTCATCTGCTATAGTAATTTTTAAAATATTTACAACTCTACATTCTACAAGAAGATTAATCTAATTGCTTAAGGAGTAAGTTTGGGAGTCCTGCCTATCGGATTTTAGTGAATTTACCAAACTGACTTCCTATTGTTTATCTGTCTATCCTACTACACTCCTTGAGGGTATGAATTGTTCTTTTTTTACAACTCTTCTAAAACTCTAATCCTACCATCTCTTTCCTCTCAATAGATGACATACACTGTTAGCTAAAAGAAAAACAGCAATAACAAAATTTATTTCAGAATTTGAGCACTTAACCTCTGTAATTTCTACCACCAAGCTATAAACTCACAATTATGGTATAAAAATTAACCCAAACCATTCTTCCCATAGCACTCACTACTCAACTGGATTCAGTAATTCATTGCAATGGTCACACAGAACTCGGACACCATACTCATAGTCAAGGGTCTACTAAGGAAATTAACAGGTTACAAGTCAGGATCAGAAAATGCACAGTAGGGACAGCCTCCCCTCAGCCATGCCCATAAGCAGACCTCTGCCCAGGTCATGTTAACACAGCTCTTTGAGGCTGCTGATAAACTCCCACAAGACATATAACTTCACTATAAGCTTCAGCCTGAAGGCACTAAGCAAACCTAGCTCCCCCACCTAATTATGCAACTGGTGGCATCCCACTTTGCAAGCAAGCTTCCTGCTCAATGTCAATCAGCTTTACTTGCTCTGTGGGATAGGAAGTACACTCTCTGTCTCATGCTCTGGTTTCTTGACTTTGCTGGTGCTTTTCCTCTACCACTCCCCTGGTGTCACAGTTTTCTGTTTCTAGGTCGAGGAGGTTGGATGCGCAGGAATCTCTTCAAAAGGATGCACTTCATTCCTAGCCATTCTTCTTTGATAGTAGTGAGATTGATTCTTTCCTCCTGCTTCTTAGATTGTTCATTTTATACCCAATACAATGGTTGGTTTTGGTCAGAAGTGAATCATATAATCAGCATCTTCCCCCACCTTGTTGCGCAGACCTATCAGGAAAAAGTCATTTGGTAGGGGTTTACAAAGACATTAAATAATTAACTACACTATACATGGATTTCCAACATTTTTTTCTCACCTCTTCTTATATTGCAAAGGTGTTTCTCCTCTTGTGCTCTAGTTTTTAGTTCCTCCTTTCTTACCCAGAGATTTAGCTCTATTTATCTTTTCTCTTGTCAATTTGTGTAGTCCCTCTTCTGTCCTCAGCAGTTAAATATGCTCATGTCTCTCTCATGATAAAAAGAGCCTTCCTTCAGCCTCAAATTCCCACCAGCTAATGTCCTCTCTTTGACCTCCCTTTTACAACCAAATTCCAAGAAATAATGTACATTGTTTGTCTCCTTTTCTCTACCCTCCACTAACTCTTTGGTTTACAGCAACCAGGCTTCCATTGCCATTAACACAGGTCATTAACTCACATTCACATTGACAAATACCATTACTTTTCATTACCTTTCACCAGCTTCTGACTCAGTTGAATACTCGTTGATTGAAACTACTCTTCCTCTATCTTGGAGACACCAAACAGTTTTCTTCCTATCTTACCGTCAACTTCTTATTAGTCTGCTCTGTGTTCTTTTCTTCCTCTGCCCAACCCTTCCTTACATCAGCAGTTCTCAACATTGGCTGCTTATGAGAATTACCAGGGAGAACACATGAAATATAGGATATTTTAGGATTCACTTGCGACCAAGTGATTCAGCCTCTGGAGCATGGCGCCTAGGTATCCACATGTTTTAAAAGCTCATCAGCCTGTTCAGATGCACTGTGAATGTTAAAAATGTCTGTTTAAGTATTGTCCCCAGAGTTCTGCAATATGCCCTCTTCTCATCCCATACTATATGTTCCTTTTCAAATTCACTGACTCTAGTGGCTTCAGTTATAATCTGTATGCTATACATTCCATTCGTAGAAGAATTGATGCCTTTGAGTTGTGGTGTTGGAGGAGAATACTGAGGGTGCCATGGACTGCCAAAAGAACCAATAGATCTATTTTGGAAGAAGTGCAGCCAGAGTGCTCCTTGGAGGCCAGGATGGCTAAGCTTCGTCTCTCCTACTTTGGACATATAGTCCGGAGGAAACAATCATTGGAGAAGGATGTCATGCTGGGTAGGGTGGAGGGTCAGAGAAAAAGAGGAAGACCTCCAACGAGATGGATCGGCCAGGTGGCATCATTGATGGACTCGGGAGTGGCAGCGGTGGTGAGGTTGGCCCAGGATCGAGCATTGTTTCGTTCTGCTGTACATGGGGTCGCTATGAGTCGGTTCCGACTCGATGGCACCTGACAACAACAACATACATTCCATTCAGATTTCTCCTCTGAGCTCCAGACACCTCTTATTTGAACATAAACACATTGACGGCTTGTGAGATTCAAGCTCAATATGACCCAAACTGAACCAATCATCTTACTTATCCCTAAAATAATCGGCTCCTTTTTTGGTGTTTCCTATTTCATGCCACTACATACCAACAGTTCAAACCAAATGTAGACATCATGTTGGGTCCCCTTCTCCCCCTGATCACTCTTTCTCTTAGGTTTACCCAATGGACTACTAAATTCTAACAATTACCAGTATACTTCTCGAATATCTTCCAAAACTTTTTATTTTTTCTTTTCATTTCTATTAAAAGACACTGTCACTTTTTAACCATGCCAATCAAAAAACTTCATTCTCCGCAATGTTGTCCATATGATCCATACAACAGAAAGCCTTTCTTTGTGTAGTCAAGATCCAGCCGACATCAGCAATGATATCCCTCATTCCACATCCTCTTCAGAATCCAGCTTGAACCTCTGGAAGTTCTCTGTCAATGTATGGCTGCAGCCATTTTCTTATTATCGTCAGCAAAATTTTACTTGCATGAGATATTAATGATATTGTTCAATGATTTCTACATTCCACTGGGTCACCTCTCTTAGGAATGGGCACAAATATGGGTCTCTTCCAGTCAGTTGGCCAGGTAGTTGGTTTCCAGATTTCTTGGCATAGATGAGTGAGTGCCACCAGTGCTGCGTCAGTTTGTTGAAAGATTTCAATTTGTATTCCATCTATTCCCAGTGCACTGTTCTTTGACAATCCCTTCAGTACACCTTGGACTTCTTCACTCAGGGTCATTGATTGGCTCTTGATCTACATTGCCTCTTGAAATGGATGAACATCTTTTGGTATAATGACTCTGTGTATTCCTTCCATCTTCTTTTGGTGCTTTCTGCATCATTCATTATTTTGCTCATAGAATCCTTCAATATTTCAAGTTAAGGCTTGAATTTTTTAATCAGTTCCTTTACCTTGAGAAATGCTGAGCGTGTTCTTCCCTTTTGGTTTTCTATGTCCGTGTTTTTACACATTTTGTTATAATAGCTGACTTCATCTTCTTGAGCTGATCTTTGAAATTTTCTGTTCAGCTTTTACCTCCTCATGTCTTTCATTTGCTTTAGCATCTCTACAATGGAGAGCAAGTTTGATAGTCTCTTCTAACATCCATTTTGGTTTTTATCACATTACTCTCCTCATGTTACTCAAACTTTATCAAATTTTATACCTTCAAGTGGTTTCCCATTGCCTTCAGACTAATTTCTAAAACTCTGAACAAGCTTACAAAAGTCTTTCATGACTGTGCCCCTTCCTTCCTCACTGCCACATTTAATGCTAGACTGTCAGTTCCTAGAAGGGGTCATCTTTCTTGTCCCTCTAGACAAGGACACAATGTGACTTTTACCTGAAATAATCTTTCCATCTCCTTTCTGGTCTAGCCAAAGACTTCTTATTGTTTAGTTCTCAATTTAAATGCCACAACTTCTGGGTAAAACTCCCTGAATTACCCAATCTGTTGTAAAGAGCAGGGCAGAGACTGGGCCAAGGGACCAACAGCCAGAGTGAGGTCTGCCTGTGGTACAGCTGAGAAGAGGGGTCCTGACTGGAAGAACTGTGCCCTGAGCATTTCTGACCTTGAATTGTAATCTGTTGAAGTCCCTAATAAGCCCCACAATCGTCAGTATTGTCTATGAGTTCTTTGTGGCCATTACAATGAATTATTGAACCCAGCTAAGAAATAGAGTGCTATGGAAAGGATGTTGGTGTCAGAATTGGCAAAGAAGGTTAGAGTGTGGAAGCATGTCTGACCCATGCCTCATAAGAATCACCTCTGGTCTGATTTTAAGTTTGATTCTTCTTCCCCTGGAGAATCTTCCCCAGTAGTCCTGGTATGGCACTGTGGGCTAATGCGTCAGACTACAAAGTCATTTGAACTGCAAGGTCAGAGGTTCAAGCTCACCAGCTCCTCCTTGGAAACGCTACACAGGGTCACTATGGGTCAGGATCAACTCGACGACACTTAACAACAAGAGGAGATTGGATGAGCCCCCATAGACTTTTATACAGAGGGTGTGTGCCTTTCTAAGGCAAAATTTCTCCATCTCCAACTACTGACATTTTTAGACTGGATGATTCTTTGTTGCTATCCTGTGCATTGCAGGAAGTTTAGCAGCATCACTAACCTCTACTCATTAGACACCAGTGGCTCCCTTTTCCCATCCCCACATCACTTCCAATCATGACAGTCAAAACTGGCTCCAGAATTTGGCAAATGTGCTCTGAAGGGCAAAATCACCCTCAGCTGAGAACCAGTGCTCTAAGGTAAAGAACAAGAGTTTATTATAGCTTCATCAATTCAGCAACTAACTCGAAACTTTTTCCCAGAACTCCTAACAAATTACTAAATTAATTCTTTATAGTCTGTGTGTCATTTCCTTCCTTCTCTGTTCCCTTGCAATTTGCTTTTGAATAATCAAAAGCTCATCAAAGAAAGTAAGGAAATGGAAAAGTCTAACTGTTTAACCGATGATAAAATTTGTTTCTGGGTGATTAAAAATTGATAATGTTGCTCTTTTAACTCTTAACACTATTTCAGTTACTTTATTTTTATATTCTCTTTTAAGAAGAAAAAGTACCTCTATTTCCCTTCTTCCACAGATAAAGCAATTTAAGGTCGCTTTATAGCTCAGGGATTCCAATTAATATTTCACATTCTAAACACTGAACAACTTCTGAAACCATTCTTCATTCAAACCTGTTTTTTGTTGTTGTTGTTGTTTTTGTTTTATTTTTTAAAGTCTGTTCAAGTATTAACCAGATTCTAAAAGAATCTAATTCACAGTAATATAATTAATTTTAAAATGTATATTATACATTAAAAATAAAGGAAAATCCACTGCCACCGAGTCAATTCTGGCTCACAAAGACCCTATGTAGGGTTTCCAGGATTGAAAATCTTTAAGCAGACAGCCTAATCTTTCTCCAGTGGAGCAGTTGGTGAGTTTTGAAATGCTACTCTTGCAGTTAACAGTCCAGTGCTGATCCCACAGTGCCATTCGGTCTTCTTAGAGACATATAATGCTCAAAATTGGTAATTTATGTCTATATTATACCACTGTCAAAATAGTTATAAAAGTTAAATTTAATAATTAGTTGTTCCCACCTTTTCTAAGAAATGAGCCTGAAGCATCTGGAAATGGAATCATCAAATAGCCTACACATAGCCTATTTTTTATAGTGCTTTAATACTAAATAAGTATATATTTTACTTAAGTAGATTGTATGTGTACTGAAGGGATTAAATAATACAACCAGTAATAAAGCAGGTGGTGGTGGCGGCTGGGTGCCACAAGAGTCGGTTCTGACTCATAATGACCCTATATAGGGTTTTTGAGGCTGTAAATCTTTGTAGGACAGGGAACCTAATCTTTCTGCCTTAGAGCAACTGGTACATTCAAACTATGGACCTCACGATTAATAGCCCAGCTTGTAATCCACTAGGCTACAGGACTCCTTAATATAGAAGTTGTTCAAATATAAATCATTCTTTGATCGATTTAATTTATATTTTGTATTTCCTTCCAATCTAATGTAGAAATAACAAAAGGAAATCCAAAATTAAATTCACTGTCATCAAGACAATTCTCACTCACAGCAATCCCAGAGGTCAGGGTAGAATTGCCTACTAGAATTTCCAAGGCCTTAATTTGGAGTCCTTGTGTGGCACTGTAGGATAAACGCTCAACCACAAAGTCGGTTTGAACAGCAAGATCAGGGGTTCAAACTCACCAGTCACTTCTTGAAAACCCTATAGAGGGTTGCTAAGAGTCAGACAGGCATTGGTGGCACTTAATAACAACAACAACAACTATCTTTACAGAAGCAGACTGTCACATCTTCCACTTTGGGCTAGTTCATGGGTTCAAACCACCCGCCTTCCAGTTAACAGCCAAGCACTTAAACACTGTGCCACCAGGGTACCTTAACATAAAGAAAGTTTTAATTTCTAAAGCAGCAGAAAAAAGTTAACTTAGTTCATTTTTAGACACTTTTTTATATTGTATCTTACTATTCACTATGTTTTTTAGAAATTTAAAAATGAACATTTCTACAAGAAACAACATTTTCAAACTGTTAAAAGATTGCTGAATCTGGACTTACTTATTGGGATCCAACATTTTCAAGCTTGGAAAATGTCAGTCTTTTAATTACATTTAGTTAGCAAAGAGCAATCACTCATCACTTTTATTTATTCATTTTTATTTATACCTTGCTAACTTACAGGAGTAAGAAGCCCTAGTGGTGCATGCAGTATAGGTTAAATGTTGTAGCGTAGTGGTTACGAATCGGGCTGCGAGCTGCAAGGTCAGCAGTTCGAAACTACCAGCCGTTCCGCGGGAGAAAGATGAGGCAGTCTGCTCCTGTAAAGATTTACAGCCTCGGAAACCCTGTGTAGGGTTGCTATGAGTCGGAATTGACTCCACGGCACATAACAACCACAGCAACAACTAATCAAAAGGTCAGTAGTTCATATCCACTAGCTACTCCACGGGAGAAAGAGGAAGCACTTTGCTTCCATCACGATTTACTTACTGCCTCATAAACCCTATGGGACAGTTCTACTAACCTGTCCTATAGGATCACTAAGATTAGGAATCAATTTGACAGCAGTGGGTTTTAACTTCTAATAAAGGAATCCTCATGGTACAATGGTTAAGAACTCAGCTGTCAACTGAAAAGTCAGTAGTTCATACCCACCAGCTGCTCCAAGGGCGAAAAGAGCCATTGATCTGCTTGCTTCCCTACAGATTACAGTTTAGGAGACCCTCTGATGCCTATTGTGTCCCACAGGGTCACTATGAGTTGGAATCAATATACTGGCACATTACAATTTCCCATAATGATTTAGGATGATTCACTTGGCCTTTATAAAGGCAGTCGATGGGGGGCAGGGGGCTACAAAGGTAAGAAGTGACTGGCTTACAAGCTTTCAAGAGGGAACCTAGATCCAGAGAGCCTGGAGGAAGGTAGAATCTCCAGTGAGTAGTATTCAATCTGATTAGGTGGGGCTGATGCAATGAAATGCAGAAGGGTCTCTTGTGATACAGTAGTGAATAATTGTTATAAGGACTGATTGTGAAGGTCGGAAATGTAAAGGTAGATGTTTTATAGCAAGGAGGGGAGTGATTAACTTTTCAGTCTAGGAGCAGAGATCCCTAGGACCATCAAGGGAGAAGAGCAGAGAGCGGGACCCTACCCAGAGAAGCAGTGATGCCTGAAATGGAGACAGAGATGATGACGTGGAGCGATGGAGCAGCTGGAGACTTTAGATCCAGAGAGGGAGAGCGACTGTGTGCTGAAGACTTGGGGGGTACGGGGAAGGATCGCATGGAGGGGATTGTAACCATGGCAATGAGACGATATACAATAGAATGAATGTAAAACTAATGTTCTCCCATGTAAACTATCACATAATTCACAATAAAAACATTAAGGCAAAAAAAAAAAGGCAGTTGAATTAACCTCTGTGACACAGCAGCTATGGAACCTTGGTTAAGTCACTTATCTTGCTGAGTAGCAGATTATATACCTATGAACTATAATTCTTCTATCTGTGGCTGGTAGTTTTCTTCTTCCAAAATGTTTACTTAGAAGTTAGAGCATCAAACATGCTACTTTTCAAAGATGAAAGCTCTAAGGCTTTGTTACTGTGCATAAAATGAAAACATTAATATCTCAAAAGATCAATGAAGATATTTCTTGGGTCCCTTCAGATTTTGAACTACTTTATGTATACCCATACCACTATAATTGTTGTTAAGTGCTAAGGAGTCGGTTCAAACTCATAGCGTCCCTGTAGAGAGTTTACAAGGAGTGTCTGGTATGTTTGAACTGCTGACCTTGTGATTTGCAGTCCAGTGCTTATCTACAGTGCCACACCAGGACTCTACTCTTAGCACTAAACACAGCTAAATACTACTCAATGAGTACCCATGAAAATGACAACGGAAACCTAGTATTTCAAGGTAGATTAAATACAAGATAAGTGGGGTTTTGAAAATATTTTTAAATGCCTGAGTAAAACTTTAGTTTAGAGAAATGGGTTTCAAATACAGTGCCCTGTGCTGATTTTTCCTTCTAAAAATCTATAGGAGCTATCCTGTTGTGGCACTGTGGGCTAATTCGTTAGACTGCAAAGTCATTTGAACTGCAAGGTTGGTGGGTTCAAGCTCACCAGCAGCTTCTTGGAAACCCTACACAGGGTCTCTATGGGTCGGAATCGACTCGACGGCACTTAACAACAACAACATTACTTCGAGAATGCCAATGTACTTCTCTGATCAAGCTTTATCAGCAACTTATAAATTTAATTACTTTTTGCAGGAGTTGAGGTCAAACCAGTCTCACAGAATTTCAAATACAAATTATTTCTTCAGAAATTAGGAAAAATTAATTTAAAAATGCATTTCAGAAGGTAGGTCTTTAGATATTTAAGCAAATAAAAGTAATTGTCCTCAATTCACTGTATTAGCTATATCTCATAAGAGTTGTGGATTTTTAAAAGTTTCTATGTGAAAATCTGAAGACTATATTGCTATAAACACACACAGACACACACAGAAAAAAATATTTTAAGTATGGAAATCTGGTTTAAAATAAACAAAATTGTTAATTCTGACAATTACTCCAAAGGAATGTCTAAATTGGTGGTTCTCATGTTCAGTATGTGTCAGAATTAGCACCTGAATGGCTTATTAAAACACACAGTGTACCACCCCACATGAGTTTCTGATCCAATAGGCCTGGAGTTGTTAGATGCCATGGAGTTGGTACTGACTCATAGTGACCCTATACACAACGGAACAAAAAACTGCCCAGTCCTGGGCCAACTTCACAATTGTTGCCAAGATTGAGCCCAATGAGGCTGCCATATTGCCAATCCATCTCGCTGGGGGTCTTTCTCTTTTTCTCTGACCCTCCACCTTACCAAACATGATATCCTTCTCCAGCATCTGGTCCCTTCTGACAATATATCTAAAGTATGACAGATGAAGTTTGGCCATTCTGGCCTCCAAGGACCACTCTATCAGCACTTTGTCCAACACAGATGTTTGATCTTTTGGCAGCCCATGGTACTTTCAATATTCTCCTCCAATACCATAACTCAAAAGCATGAAGATCATCAGAATTTGCACTTCTAGTGCACAAGAGAAATATGTTTTCAATAACGGATATGGCAAATATAATTTAGCAATAATGCCAGCAACCAAAAACTGTTTGATTACACAAATATCCTTGTGCGGCACTGTGGGTTAAGGCACTGAGCTGCAAAGTTGCTTTCCACCATAAGGTTGGCAGTTCAAGTTCACCAGCTGCTCCTTGGAAACCCTATACAGGGTTGCTATGGGTTGGAATGATTTTTACGGCACTTAACAACAATCTGTATATATATAGCATATAATACATGAGTATGTGGACATGTGTGTACAGAGAAAATATCTATAGGCAAATGCACATACATGAACGTGTGTGCATGCATGGGCATACTTACAAGCCACATGGATGACAAAGTTATGAGTACTTCTTAAATGTAACCAGACATCTTGCAAGATTGGGTTTCTGTGTTTGCAGGCTTGTTGTTGTGTTGTTAAGTGCCGTCGAGTCGGTTCCGACCCATAGCGACCCTGTACAGGGTTTCCGAGGGTGTAAATCCTTACGGGAGTAGAAAGCCTCATCTTTCT
>NW_006408530.1:12446626-12455328 GCF_000296735.1 Chrysochloris asiatica
ATGCCTTTTATTTCCCTTTCTTGCCTTAAGGCTCTTGCTAAGACTTCCAGAACAATATTGAATAGGTGTGTTGTTGTTGTGTGCCGTGGAGTCGGTTCCGACCCATAGCGACCCTGTACAGGGTTTCCGAGGGTGTAAATCCTTACGGGAGTAGAAAGCCTCATCTTTCTCCCACCGAGCGGCTGGTAGTTTTGAACCGCTGACCTTAAGGCTCGCAGCCCGATTCCTAACCACTACGCTACCAGAGCTCCTTGGATACTTATAGAATAGGAGAAAAATATAGACCAGAACCTCAAATTCCTAACGAGACCAGACTTACTGGACTGGTGGAGACTAGAGGATTTTCAGAGACTATCACCGGAGATGTGCTTTAAATCTTAATCTGAAATTATTCCTTAAAGTCACATTTTTACCTAAGTAATACAGTGGCTCATAAAATAAAAAACATAATCCATGAGTAATGAATTCCTTTAAAAAAATCTATGGGAGATCAATGGTCAAAATTTCTCAAAAGCAAAGGTAAGGAAGGGGGCATGGAAACTAGAGTACTGGAAATGGTATAACCAGAACAGAATGAAGATATGTAATGTAAATTGTAGCCAATGTCACTGAGTTATTTGCATAGAAATTGTTATATGGAAACCTAATTTCTGTGTAAACTTTCACTTTGTTGGTAAGTGCCATTGAGTTGGTTCCAACTCATAGTGACCCTGTATAGGGTTTCCAAGGCTGTAAATTTTTGTGAGAAATTCTCATCTTTCTCCACTGGAATGACAAGTAGGCTCCAATTGCTGATCTTGTAGCTCACAGTCCAGTGCTCATTCTACAGAGCTATTGTGTCCCAACTTCTACTTTGTTGTTGTTGTTATTAAGTCAGTGCCATCAAGTCAGTTCGACACATATCAACCCTGAATAGGGTTTCTGAGGAGTGGCTGGTGAGTTTGAACTGCCGACCTTGCAGCTCAAACCGATCTTATGGTCCAGTGCTTATCCTACAGCACCACACCAGGACTCTTAAATACAATAAAATTGAAATACTTTTTAAAAAATAACATTTCATTGTGCTTAAAATTGACTTTAAACACAAGAAAATGGTATTATTATTACTATATTAATTTAAAATTTACATATCTGCATTTCTAACAAGCTGCAATGTGCTGTTGTGGAAGGGGTGGCTTTAGTGCACTTGGAGAAATCATTGAAACCATTGGTCCATATATTCCTAAACCTTTATTATTCTTGTTGCTGCTATTACGTGCTGTCAAGTCAGTTCCAACTCATAGAGACCCTGTTATATGGTTTCCAAGGAGCGGCTGGCAAATTTGAACTGCCATCCTTGTTGTTCAAACCAACCATCTTCTTTAAAATGAGTAACCTGTTACATTTTCTAGAACCAATTAATCTATTTACTTATACAACTATTTCCAGAACAGACTCTGTTTAACGTTCTGGAGATAAAGTGATAAACAGGACAGACAAGGTTCCTGGTCTCATGGATCTTATAGTCTATTGGTGAAATAGACACAGAACAAATAGACAAGCAAGAGAATGGTCGTTGTTGTTGTTAAGTGACAACAATTCAGTTCTGACCCATAGTGACCCTGTACAGGTTTTCCAAGGAGCAGCTAGTGAGCCTGAACCGTCGACCTTGTAGTTTAAATGACTTTGCAATCCAGCACATTAGCCACAGCACCACACTAGGATTCCAAGAGAACGGTTGTTGTTGCTAAGTGCTGTCAAGTCAATTCCGACCCATAGCGACCCTGTATAGGGTTTCCGAGGACAAGCTGGTGAGGTTGGACTGCTGACCTTGCAGTTCAAATGGCTTTGCGGTCTGGTGCATTAACCCACAGCACCACACCAGAACTCCCGTAAAGGGAATTTAAACAAAGTGATATAAAACTGAGTGATTTCCTTAGGGTTGTTTGGTGGTAGTTGAAGAAGACTTATCAAAGAAGTGACTTTTTAGGTTCATTTGCTTGTAGTTGAAGAAGACTTATAAAAAAAACTGACATTTAAGTTGAAACCTGAGTAATATTTCAATATTCAAACCAGTCATGGAAAGACAAAGAGAATATTTTAGAGAATATAACTTGTGTAAATGCCCCCAAACAGGAATAACCTTGGTGTGTTCAAAAATAGGTCAGTTTAGGTTATAAATGAGGGTGGAAAGGCAGTGAGGGCTCAACTCAACAATGTAAGCACATTCTGACTAAGGGTTTAAATATTGCAAAGTTTCATGAAAAGATCTCAATGTAGCATATTTTAAAATATTGCTATTAGCATACAAATAATATTACACTGACTCTGTTTAAACTATATTTAGATCCTGTTGTAGTGCTATAGGATAAGTACTGGCACACAAGTTATGTTTGAACCACAGGTCAGTGGTTCAAACTCACCAGTCGCTCATCGGAAACCATGTACAAGATGGCTAGGAGTCAGACTCGACTCAATGGCACTTAACAACATTAACATACTATCTTTACCAAAGAAAACCTCACTATATAAATTACAGAACATCCTTCAAATGGGTCAACACATGGCCAGTACTGGTATTCATAGTCTATGAAGTTCAGGACAATTAAAGGAAAAAAAAGTATAAGCATGGACGTTTCTGCTACTTCATATGATCAATGAATGGCATGTCCTTTCAGCTCTCTGGACCTCAAGTTTCCTAGTCTATAAAAGGGGACAGAGTATATCCAAGGATTGCTATGAAGACTGTGATAATGAATATGCATTGCTCAGTTACCTGTAATTTTGTGCATACTTAATAAATACATTTTAATACAATGGTATCATTTCATATCACCCTCTTCTGCTCTTTCAGCTATATTTATCAGCTCAAAACAACCAAAAAAAGCGTTGAAACATGTTAGGCTCCCAGAATATGTTTTCTCTTGTGTATGAATTCCTATAGCTTCATCTTTACAATCAGCTCACATTATGTTGCTTTTGTTAAGTGCCACTGAGTCAGTTCCTACCCATAGCAACCCTATATAGGGTTTCCAAAGACTGTCTGGTGGATCTGAACCACTGACCTTTTGATCAGCAGTCCAGTGCTGATCCTATTTGCATCACAACAGGTACTATAGGATAAAACAACTAAAAAATGGGTATATTTAAAACAGCATATACGAATCTATACATCAAATGAGAGTTGCTCCATTCAAAGTGCAGAATCACAGGGATACAACTGTTTAAAATAGTCTTGGAACTCCTCTTCTAGAACTACTTTAAAATCCATTTTTAAACCCGATAAAAGTCTATTGCCTTTTAATTTTTGTTTGTCTTTGATAAAAAACAGAAAAGAAAAACACATAGCTCAATTGAAGATATGCAACTGTCAGGAAAATAGTTTTCTGTAAATTTCTAACTTTGTCTCAAAAAATGACTGCTAATTAATGCAGGTTCCATTCAAAATAATGGCAAAGATTCTGAAGGCAGTCTAAAGAGTTCTCAAAGCAAGGGAGCATTACTAAAATAAATGCATAGAATCCCATGTGATTGCTTATAAGAAAAAGCAATTGTTTGCATGGATAAGTTCTAGGATATTTAATAGCAATGAAATTACTACATGATGTATATAGTATATGTATAGGATGGAGTGAGATTGAGAAATCATTTTTAGGAAAAGGGTCCAATGGGAGTATTTGTTTAGAGACTGAATGCCATAGAAACAAATTCTCTGTAAGAAAGTAAGAGGCTATGAGAGATACATAACGCCATGCTACTTCTTGGTAATTTTACTCCAATATTCCGTCACCCCAGCCGCTGCTGCTTTATACCTACCATACGCTTTTTTATTTCTCTCTTTCCTTAATAATAATAAAAACCACTAGCTTTGTGTAAGAAAGAAAGATTGTGAGAGACATAATAAAGGGTTAAATGTGAGATGGATTAAAAATCAAAGATAAAGATGAAGTGATTAAATATCAAAGATAAAGATAGGAACCTAGTCCCATTTACTACTGAATAAATACCAGACCTAAAAGTGGTATTAAGTAGATAGGAATTTAGGCAGAGAAGTTCTTTGGGTCCAAAGAAGAAAATTAAAAAAATGTTAATCTACAAGTGGCAAAAAACCTCATCCTCATTTTGTATCCTGTTGGCTAATGAAGGTTTTACTACTGTTCTGGACCTGCTGGAATTCCTCATTGCAAGACTTCTGAGAAGTGAGTCTCAGAAAACATTTGATGGCTACAGTAACGACACATCTTATGCTTGGGAAGAGGCCACAATACGGCCAGGGTTGAGTCAAGTAATATTCTAAAAATATTCTCCCATAGTAACACTGCCATAGTTATGTATAACTGTTAGTTTTTTACCTTACACACATGGATTGATTAAATGAATGTCATACAAACATCACATCTAACCACCTAACTAAGCAGTATTTCTATGATAAAACAAAATCTGAATTATAAAAAACAAACAACTGATATCCAAATAAGAGACCACCTGTATTAATTGCTTCACGGTGATGGGGACTCTCTGGGGTAATTCTTACTAAATTTGATGCAGAGTCACATGTCACAAGACTAAAATTACTATGGCCCACAATATCTTTCACTTGAAACACTTGAGTTTCAGAGTTGACACTTTTTTTTTTTTTAAATTTTAGAAATGCAATATACCTAAATCATGCAACACTTCCAATGGGTTTGAGCTAACACCTAAAACAATCAAACACATGAATATTTTTGCAGTAAAATATAGGGATATTCACATATGAAAAACAGGATAAGAGAACTGCAGAGTCGGCAGTCGAAACCCTAGAAAGGGTCACTTTGAGTCAGAAATGGCTCAATGGTACCCAACAACTACATAAATGGCTTCTGGAGGGATTGACAATAAGTTTCATTCAAGTCAGGTTTTGCTGCCTGAACTATACTTTTCTAAATTTTTTTTTCTTAAAAAAAAGTTGGGTTCCCTTATCTCTGTTTTGGAGTTCAAAGTAATAGATAAGGGACTGTTTTGTAAGACTTACAGCAATATCTGCAAATTTTAATCTTCCTAAATCCTCACATAGATGATCATGTTTGTTAAGTGCCCAATGTGTCAGTTCTGACTCATAGCAACCCTGTATAGAGTTGCAAAGGATCCATGATCATCTTTATAAAGTCAACTTGGGGGTTTCTTACATGAAAAGAAAAGAAAAAGCATTTAAAAGCCCTAAATAGCAGCAATTGCTCTAGTAACCAAAGATTTTGCAAAGAAAATGAAGTTTTTTTCTCAGACTGAATTTTAGAATATATCATTATCTAAAATATGACATTTGCCTTAGCCTCTGTATCACAATCAATGGCAAGTACCAAGGATACTGATAATGATGATATAGGGAGCCTTGCTTCACACTGATTGCCAACAAAAACTGTCATTCCTTGCTTCTCAATCTGTGCAGTGTTTTCCCAAATCTGTTCAGTGCTACTCACCCCTATTTTTGTTTCAAAAGTCATAACCAGGTGTGTAAGTTGCTCACTCAGCTCAGTCCATTTCTGTGGCATAGGGGATGTTACCTTTGGTCAGTTTGCCTGAATTGTTCCTTTCTGTCGCCTTTCTACTGATCCCTTGGGTGCCAGCTATTATCTGGGCAATTATAATCAATTCACTTCTGTTTTCATGGAATTCTCTGACTTCAAATTAGATGCCACCTTCTATTGTTTATGTATTTATAGTTCCCTCCCTGAAGTAGCCAACTTTCTGGTTATGGCTCTGTGTTTGCTGAGATCCTTATCTGTCACAACCAATCTGCCTAAATCAAAACTGGTTCCTGGCTTCCCTTGGCCTGCCCTATCCTGTGCAACTAGTATGGAGAGAAATTGTTGTTACTCTTCTAAAAGGATTAATAGTTATCAAATGTCTTCCCAATGTATGTTGCCTTGCTCACACATGGCCATCCCTCATCAACCCTTTAATCAAATAAAATGTAAGCTTTTAGCAACATATTTCAGATGAAGAAAAAAAAATGTTATAGGTAAGTATTAATTTAGTGCCTCACCCTGAATGTGGTGAAATGAAAGAATGGGTTAATTATTTCCTTCCTCTTCCTTATATAAGGAAGGAAGAAAGGAAGGGAGAAGTCAACGGAAGGGGCACAGACAAATGTAAAGATAATAAAAACTTTAATATGACCTTTTAAAAGCCTACTGTCCTTATTAACACTGTCCATATTCACTCAAACAAATAAGGGAATAATGATGTCAACAATAATATTAGCTGAGGTAGGAGAGTGTGTATTACTTAAGAATGGTGGAAGAAGACCTTAGAAAGAAATCAGCCACCACTAAAATGACAAAAAATATCCTATAAATAGTAACAAGACACCCTGTATTTACATAATGGCTTTCTTCCAAGAATTCATGGTGATGCATTTTTTAAAGGCAAAAGAAATTTTAAAAAATAAGAAGAGGAGTACAAATAAACTAAGCTTTTATCACTCTTAAAAGTATAAGATAATCACATATTGAAGATGTATTAGTTGATCCTTTAAAAAAAAAAAAAAAAAGTAGAACCTGTCTTGTATTCCAGACAAATTAGAACAGGCTCAAGTTTCCACTGAAAATCAGCATAACAATGCTGAAAATCTATACTAACATAATGACTTACAAGTCAATAAATATTTTACTGAAGTGTTTTAAAAAGCTATATTTAAACAGGAAAAAAAAAAAAAAAAAACTGAGGTAGATGTGGTGGTTACATTCCATAGTGACCCAGTACAGGGTTTCCAAAGCTGTCTGTAAATCTTTACGGGAGCAGAAAATCTCGTATTTCTCCCTCAGTATAGCTGGTAAATTTGAACTATCAACCTTGTAGTTCAGACCAACACATAACCTACTGTGATACCAGGGCTCCTTTCAGATAGCTATACTAAGGTAAAAATCTGTTATTTCTTTAATGATTATTAAATTAGCTTTTCTTTTCTATATCCTTTTTTTTGGAATATACCTACTTCTCATTTATTCACTAGCCCCCTATCCAACATCCTGTATTTACAACAATATTTTAAAAAATACTAAAATATTTTTTTAATCGTAAAAAATAACTTACAAAGTTGAGTCAAAAGTTATCTGCACTTTGGCTGTAGAACTTATTTTAATCAATTTTCAGAAAAGACAAACACACCATTTTTCTACATGTAATCTCCTTGCTTTTCAATACACTTTGCCCATCTGTCAACAAGTTTTCTTATTCCCTTATTAAAAAGTGTTTTAAGCTGAGCTGTAAGTCAGGAATGCACCACTGTCTTCACTTCATCAGAGGTGGAATCTTCATCCATGAAAAGCTGTTTTCAGGGGACCAAACCAGTGAAAGCCCATGCAGCAAGATCAGGACTATAGGTAGGATGCTTTAACACCGTCAAAAAGGAGTTTTTGCAGAGTGTCAACCTTGTACATAGAGTTGTATGGACTGCATTTAATGCAAGATCACAACACCCTTGGATAGCAGTCCAAGTTTAGGCTTCAGCTCTTATGTGAGCATCTCACTGTAACGAGCACTGTTATTGCTGAACTTTTTTCCCTGAGAGTGTTCCAATACTGGCCCTTGAGAATCACAGAAAACCTAAGCATCAATTTTCCAGCTAATGGTTGAATTACGAACTTTTTCTTGGTCATCGATTGAGACTGTTGCCATTCCATACTCTGCCATTTACTCCCAGGTTAGTAGTGATGAATCCATGTCTTATCAGCAGTAACGATTTTTTAAAAGAAACATTTACCTTCCTTTGAGTATCGGTTCACATTTTGTTTGCAAATGTCCAAACACTGCTGTTTATGCTCTTCCATGATCTGCTTTGTTACCCATCTTGCACAAACTTTTCAAAACCCAAGTCTGCCGTGGATTATTTCATAGGCAGAGCCATAGCTGATTTGCAAATGATTTTCCACACAATCTACTGTCACTAGTCTATTCAACAGAATCATTTCACGCACACACTCAATGTTGTCATCACCGTGGACTTGGATGGGCGTTTTAACATAACCAGAGTGCAGATAATTTTTGACTCACCCTCATGTATGAGGTAATAGCAAGTGCTGAGATAGGAAGTGAGAGTAATACTGGTTGTGGATGGTACAGTTAAGTGTCAACTTGGATGGGCCAGTATAGTCATTCACTTGTTTTGTAGTTACGTAATGATATAGTTAACTTTCATTTTGTGATCTGATATGGTCATTTCCACTTTTGCATAATTTTCACATAATGATCTGGTCTTTGGAAGCTAACAAAGTTGATCAGAGCAGAATGGTATATGTTAAATTCTAATTGGCAGAATCTTGTAATTCCAATAAATATTACAGTTAGCCACGTCCGAGACTTGATGGCATCTTTATGTGACAATATTGCTGTTGTTGCTAAGTACTCTTATGTAGGTTCTGACTCAGACACCCTGTATAGGGTTTCCAAGGAGTGGCTGGTTGGTTTGAACCCTCAGCCTTGACAGTCTAGTACTCATTAAATTACCATACCTATATGACAATCTTTCTGAGTTTGAGAAGAAAACAAATCTACGAGAGCCAAAATATGATGTTGAATTTATCCCTCCTGAATTTAGAGATCATCTGAAGAACAGATTTGATGAATTAAACACTAAAGACCGAACATCAGAAGACTTGTGGGATGACATCAAGAATATCATACATGAAGAGAGCAAAAAGTCATTAAGAAGACAAGAAAGAAGGAAAAGATCAAGATGGATG
>NW_006408530.1:12457053-12461978 GCF_000296735.1 Chrysochloris asiatica
CAGCGGTAGTGAGGTTGGCCCAGGATCGAACATTGTTTCGTTCTGCTGTGCATGGGGTCACTATGAGTCAGTTCTGACTCGATGGCACATGACAACAACATATGACAATTGTTATTAAGTGTCATCAAGTCGATTACGACTCACAGTGACTCTATACAGGATTTCTGAGGAACAGCTGTGCCTAATCAGAAGCAATTTATGGTTAAAATAATAAAAACTACTAACATGCAACTAATTCTTTTAAAAAATGTCTTAGAGTTAATATTTCCCAGTGTTTCAAAAGCCATTCTCTCTTTTATAGGCAAAACCAAACAACCAACCAAAAGTGGCTTGACTTTTGAAACTTAAGATCCCTTAATTTTATAGTGCAAAACTGCAAAATGGTTAATAACAGCAAAGGGGAAAGACAAATTTTACACACTTAACTTTTTAATAACCTTTGAAGTGATGGAAAAGATTGACAAACCAGAAAACTTTAGCGACAACAGAGCTCAGACTCTGGGACCAAGGAGACTTGGATTGGAATCCCTACCCTCTCACTTAGTACTTGAATGACTTTGGGCAAGTGACTTAAGGTCTTTGTGCCCTGGTTTTGTTGTAAGGATTATAGGAGATTATTTCTATAAAGGGCAATAAATACAATACCTACTCAATTTTGGTTGTAATTATTAATAAGATTTTTGAAGAGGATAATCTAATCACTTTGTTGAAAACAAGCTAAATGGTCATTTGCCAAAGCTACAAGAGAAATGTCAGCTTATTTTATTCTTTTTTTTGAGTTGCAAATACACACAAGATGATTTGGTAATAAGATCCTTCTTCCCTTGAAATTACATGTAGAATAAGTAATGGAAGAGTTGTAGATGTGTAAGATAATGTTTTATGCTTCAACTAAACAGTAAATTTCACAAAGGCTAAGGCTCCTCTGGTAGCGTAGTGGTTACGAATTGGGCTGCTAACCTTAAGGTCAGCAGTTCGAAACTACCAGCCGTCCCGCGGGAGAAAGATGAGGCTTTCTGCTCCCATAAAGATTTATAGCCTCAGAAACTCTGTGCAGGGTCACTATGAGTAGGAACCGACTCCACGGTATTTAACAATAACAACAATATGTCTTCTTGGAAACTCTATACAGGGTTGCTAAGGTTCGGAACTCAACAGCACACAGCAACAAGGCATTTCTTGGGAGCACGGTTTGAGCGTGCCAACATGTCCTCGGGAGAAAAATGAGGCTTTCTGCTCCTGTGAAGATTTAAATCCTCAGAAACCCTATCCAGGGTCGCTGTGAGTTGAAAAAAAATATGATGGCGCTTAGCAACAATAACAACAAGGGCATATCTATTTATTACTTAACCAAATACCTAGCACCGCTCTGGTACTTGGTAGCAACTCAATAAACATCTGTCACTTGAATAGATGAATGAATGATTGTGTTAATGCTATAGAAAGGGCAAGAGATAAATAGATGGAAAGAGGATCATTTGAAATTTGACATAATCCCAAATGAGATGCTGACAGTACTTGGCAAATGGCAAAAGAACTAGAGAGCTTAAAGAATGTTTCTGAACAAAGAGAATGAAGAAATTTGAAGGAAGCTTCATATGGAGGTGGGTATGTGCTCTAGAAAAGTTAAAGCACTACTCCAGACATTCAATGAACAATAAAAATCGGAAAACTCAGTGCTAAAACGAGAGTAATTGCGTCACATAAGCATTCAGGTGGTACTGGTGACATCATTTCAACCAAAATCTAGAGAGGTCTAGGGATAGTGGGGGAAACCCTGGTGATTTAATGATTAAAACGCTCAGCTGCTAACCAAAACGTTAGCAGGTGAAGTCCACCTGCCACTCTGCTGGAGGAAAGAGCAGGTGATCGGCTCCCATAAGGACTGTTGTTGTTAAGTGTCATAGAGCCATTTCTGACTCATAGCAACCCTGTACATTCTACAGTGCCACACCAGGATTATGGCCTAAAAAACCTTATGAGAAAGAACTACTATGAACTTTAAATTTGAAACTGGTCAGTCCTCTGATTGGGTGCCACCTTGGATTCTGCTACAAAACAAAGCTGGGGAAAGCAGACCAGGACTTATGGAATGATCTGTTATAATTACACACACCAAGAAGTAGTCATTCAAACAGAACAAGGAGATAATGAATGGTTCAAAAAGATAAGAAAGGTGTGTGCCAGGGTTGTATCCTTTCATCATACTTATTCAATTTGTATGCTAAGCACATAGTCCAAGAGGCTGGATTATATGAAGAAGAACGTGGCATTAGGATTGAAGGAAAACTCATTAATAACCCACGATATGCATGCAGATGACACAATCTTGCTTGCTGGAGGAGAAGAGGACTTAAAAACTTCATGATGATTGCACCTCAACAAAAATCCTCACAACTAGACCAATAAATAACACGATAATTCCAAGATAATAAATTCCAAGATAAATGCAGAAAAGATTGAAGTTAATGAATTCATTTTGCTTGGATCCACAATCAATTCTCATGGAAGAAGCAGTCAAGATATCAAAAGATGTATTTCATTAGGTAAACCTGTTGTAAAAGACCTCTTTAAAACATTAACAGCAAAGAAGTCAGTTTGAGAGATAAAGACACTTGACTCAAGTCATATATTCACATAAATCACCTCATGTGCATGCAAAAGCTGGACAAATGAATAAAGAAGACCATAAAAGAATTGATACATTTGAATTTTGGTGTTTTCAAAGAATATTTAAAGTGTCATGCACTGCTAGAAGAACAATGAAAGCTATTTGGAGGAAGTAAGGCTGGCCTGCTCCTTAGAAGCAAAGATAGCTAGACTTGTCTCTCGCACTTTACTTTGAACATGTTCTCAGGAAGGAGGGGAGGAAAGAAGGACATCCTGTATGGTAAACTGGAGGGTCAGTGAAAACAAAGAGTATGCCCAATGAGGAGACACAGTGGAAGCAATAATGGACTCAATCGTAAAACAACTGTGAGGATGGTGCAGTCTAGGCAGTGTCTCATTCTGTTGTACACAGAGTTGCTAGGAGTTGGAACCAACTCAGTGGCACCAAATAACTACTGTTCTACTTAAAACACAAACAAAATAGTAGTCAAGTGGAGTCAACCCTGACTCATTGCTACTCCATGTGTGTCAGAGTAGAATTGAACGGAACCAAGTAAGACTAATCTTGTTAAATAAGGAGTTATATCCCCATTCTTCATATCAAAACATCCCAGATGTACTTTAGACCCAGATAGGGAAAGGGGCTGTGTGCTGTTGACCAGGGGTGGGGTGGGGGTGGGGGTCGGGAGCCAGGCTTGCAGGGTATACCCTTTGGTTGGTTGATGATGAATGGAGGGGATTGTAACCATGGCAAAGAAACGATATAAGACAGGTTGAATGTAAGAGTAATGTTCTTCCATGTAAACCATCACATAACTCACAACAAAACATTAAACTATTCTAGATGTAATGAGGAATGAGAGTGCAGCAACTAGGGCATGAAGCCCTTCTGTGGTTCAAAGAGTTAACATGCTATTGCTAACTGACAGGTTAGAGGTTTGAGTCCACCCAAAAGTACCTTGGAAGAAAGGCCTGGCAAGCTCCTTTCCAAGAATTAAGTCACTGAAAATCAAAATGAGATGAAAGGAATACACAGATTCACTATATCAAAAAGAAATGGTTGGTGTTCAATTATTTCAAGAGCTCGCATGCAATCAAGAGCTGATGCTGCTAAAGGAAGAAGTCGAGGTCGCACTGAAAGCATTTTCAAAAAACAAGGGTCTAGGAATTGATGGAATACAAATTGAGATCTTTTAACAAACTGATGCAGCACCGGAGGTGTTCACCCATCTATGCCAAAACATTTTGAAGACAGCTAACTGGCCAACTCATTGGAAGAGATCCATATTTGTGCCCATTCCAAAGAGAGGTGACCCTACAGAAAGCAGAAATCATCAAACAGTCTCATTAATAACACATGAAAGTAAAATTTTACTGAAGACAATTCGAAAGCAGTTGCAACAGTACATAAGACAAGGAACTACCAGAAATTCAATTCTGATTTAGAAGATGTGGAAGAGCAAGGGATATCATTGCTGACTGCAGATGGATCTTGGCTGAAAGTAGACAATACCAGAAAGATGTTGATTTGTGCTTTATTGACTCTGCAAAGGCTTTTGACTGTGTGGATCATGAGAAGCTATGGATAAAACTTCAAAGAAAGGGTATTCTCAAACACTTATTTGTGCATGAAGAACCTGTACTTCAACCAAGGGGCAGTTGTTGTAACAAAAAAAGGAGACATGGAATGGTTTAAAATGAGGAACGATATGTATCAGGGTTGTAACCTTTCATAATACTAAATCAATCTGTATGATAAGCAAATAATCTGAGAAGCTGGATTACCTGAAGAGGAAGGTGGCACCCAACTGGAAGAAGAGAAATTAATAGCCTGCAACATGCAGATGATATGCAGCAAGCACTTGCTTGCTGGAAGTGAAGACTTAAAATACTTACTGAGGGCAACTTGGACATTGGCAACCCAAAATGGGGGGCTACAAAGGCAAGAAGTGACTAACTGTCTTACTAACTTTCAAGAGAGAGGGAGCCTAGATCCAGAGGGCGCTGAGGAAGGTAGAATCTTCACTGAGGAGTAATCAATCTGTCTGGGTGGGGCTGATGAAAGGAGATGGGGATGGCTCTCATGTGGTACAATAGTGAATAATTGCTATCAGGACTGATTGTGAGGGTTGGAAATGTAAAGGTAGACATTTTGTAGCAAAAAGAGGGGAGTGGTTGACTTTGCCTTCCAGGAGCGGGGGTCCCTGGACCATCAAGGGAGAAGAGCGGAATGCTGGACCCTATCTAGAGAAGGAGTGACACCAGAGATGGAAACAGAGGCAGAGACAAGAGAGAGAGAGAGAGAGAGAGAGAGA
>NW_006408530.1:12462078-12472001 GCF_000296735.1 Chrysochloris asiatica
AGAGAGAGAGAGAGAGAGAGAGAGAGAAACAGCTGGGGACTCTAGACCCAGAGAGGGAGAGGGGCTGTATGCTGAGGACCAGGGGGAAGGCTTGTGGGGTATACCCTTTGGTTGTTTGATGATGTTTGGAGGGGATTGTAACCATGGCAATGAAACGCTATAGGATAGGATGAATGTAAAGCTAATGTTCTCCCATGTAAACTGTCACATAATACACAATAAAACATTTTTAAAAAACCTTACTGATGAAGATCAAATACTACAGCCTTCAGTATGGATTGCACTTCATTGTAAAGAAAACAAAAATCCTCACAACTAGGCAATAAATAACATCATAATAAACAGATAAAATATTGAAGTTGTTGAGAACATCATTTTGCTTGGATCCATAATCAATACACATGATAGCAACAGTGAGGAAATCAAATGAAATATTGGATTAGGCAAATTTGCTGCAAAAGACTTGTTTTGATGTTTTCAAAAGATAGATACCAGTTTAAGAACTAAGGTGCACCTGCCCCAAGCCATGGTATTTTCAATTGCCTCATATGCATGTGAAAGTTGGGCGATAAAAGTAAGGAAGCCCATAGAAAAACTGTTTCATGTTGAAGAAGAATATTAAGAGCACCATGGATCCACAAAAGAACAAAAAAAAACCTGTCTTGGAAAGAGTACAACCAGAATGCCCAGGATGGCCTGCCTTCATCTCTTATACTTTGGATTTCATATCAGTAGGGACCAGTCTCTGGAAAAGGGCATCATGCTTGGTAAAGTGGAGAGTCAGTGAAAAAGAAATACCCCCAAGGAGATGGACTGGCAGAGCGGCAGCAGCAATGGGTTTGAGTAACAATTATGAGGATGGTACAGAATACCTGACAGTGTTTCGTTCTGTTGTATATAGATAGGGTCTCTATGAGACAGAAGCAATTTGAAGGCATTTATTAACAACTTGTTGGAAACATTTTTCTTAATTAGAAGCAGCATATGCCTTCTATATCTAATCTTTGCTCCCTTTATTTAATTTTGTAAAAATATACTTATTTTAATAAAAATAGCAACATTATAGAAAAATTGAAAGCCAAAAGGGAAAAAATCGCAAATTCTAGCACTTTAATACAACTAACTACCCAGCAATTCAATATATTACCTTTAAATATTTTTAAATGTTTAAATAGTTGTAGATTTACAAAGTTGCATGCAAACATGAAATAATTTGGAGAACTTTTTACTTCAATGTTATTTTAAGCATTTTTCATGACTTTTTTTTTTTTTTAAATCTTAGGTACACAAATTAACGTCAGCAGGATCTATACTTTTCGTTCTAGCAGAACATGTAAAAGCTTTAAGAATGGAAAGAAAAAGCCTGTTTTAAGCCTAATAAGTCTTTGGGTTGAGAGCCTGACAATTTTTTAAAATCATTATTATATACAGCAAAATGTTTTACACACATTTCCATAAATTTCTACTTTAGATGTGCTCTTGAATAAAATTAATGGGAAAGTTAACAAGAGCACTTTTATAAAACAATGAGCGTTTTTATAAAAAAACTAGTAAAGTATCAAGTCCAAATACATAACTGAAAAGTACAGAAAACTAGAGAGATCCCGATTTATTTTGTTTTTTTAAAAGAATATTTATTCAAACTAAATGCAATGGCAGTGTCCAACATTCCTAGATCATTTTCGAAGTTAGCGCCGACTTGCAATTTATAGAAGACAGGACTGAAACTACACACAAAATACATCCAATTTCTACTGTCATCTTGACCCTAAATTTAAATTGCATGATAAGAGTAGGTTTGTTTATTTTTTACAGTTTTTAATTATTCCAAAAGATCCAATATTTTATTCAATGTCTTTACTTAAGCAAGTAGTGCCTATTAACATAATAACATAGCTTACGAAAATAAATTACCTTCAGGAATCTGGTCCATTAAAAAAAAAAAAAAGGGCAAAAGCAAATTTTAATGAGGAGAATAGTCACAAATAGCATTGAAATGGGAATACAGATAATAGGGAACAACTGCCTATGACCCAAGAATTATCTATGAAACTGTACTTTCTTGTTCTTCAACTACAATAACATCTCCAAGGACTGTGGTTGCTGCCAACAGCACTGTCAACCACTAAAACATCTGAAAATCACTAAGATAGGCTGGGTCACACAAAACATTACCAGACGTTGCCAACATGAGGACAGTGACTTTGAAACTGGAACATAGAAGCAAATAGTTCACAATTTTGTTGCGCTTCCAGGTCAGCATTTTATGAACGTGAATTGAGTTAAGTGGCAAGGAATAACTTCAGACATTTATCATTTCAATATTGTTTTAAAAACTTTAATGATATTGACCTGAAAATGTATTTTAATGGATAGTCAAAATGAAGAGATATAGGCTATAAAGCACATCAAGAAGATTACTACTACCATTGAGAGAGCTGCATTAACAATATTAAACATTATTTTTCTGAAAACATGTCTTGGAAGGTTAGGTATCGAGTTGTTTGTTCCAATCTTTGCAGCACTCATCTCCATGAATTTACACGGTAAGCAAAAATATTTATGTTTTAAAATGATGAACACACTTACTCTTTTATAATATTAAATTTTCCAATAGAAAGACAAGGTTGTTGGCTAAAGTATTAACCCAAATTATAGCTATGATGGTGGTGGTTATATGCTACTGAGTTGGTTGTGACTCATACCAACCCTGTATGGGGTTTCTGAGGCCGTAAATCTTTATGGAGGCACAAAGCATCATCTTTCTCCTGTGGAGTGACTGGTCGGTTCAAACTGCTGACCTTGTGGTTAGTAGCCCAGTTTGTAATCCACTACACTACCAGAGCGCCTTAATTATAACTACAGCATCCACTTTTGTGAAATGGCATTTGCAATTAGTATTATTAAAGTTCGTAACTATCAAGGTAAGGTAGAAACAAGAGGCATGAATGGGTCAATGAATGTGTTAATTAGAATAATAAGGACGCTGCAAGCCACCGCATAACATGGATGAACCTTGAGGACATTATATTGAGTGAAATTGTTGTTGTTGTTGTTGTTATGTGCTGTGGAAGCAGTTCCGACTCATAGCGACCCTCTACAGGGTTTCCGAGGCTGTAAATCTTTACGGGAGCAGAAAGCCTTATAGGATCACTACTGTAAAAGGCTAAGAAAAAGAATCAATATATACTAAAGGGGGGGAGGGGGATTCTTTGCTGTCTGCTGGGATGTGAGGGGTGGGGTGAGGGGAAGGAGGGGAAGGTGGAGCACAGGGCAGGGAATAGACACAGGACACCAGAGATGGAGGGAGAAACGATGACATGGAGAGATGGAGCAGCTGAGGACTTTAGACCCAGAGAGGGAAGAGGGGCTGTGTGCTGATGACCAGGGGGCAGGCTTGTAGGGTATACCCTTTGGTTGCTTGATGATGCATGGAGTGGATTAAAACCATGGCAATGAAATGGTATATGATAGGATGAAGGTAAAACTAATGTTCTCCCATATAAACTATCACATAATTCACAATAAAACATTAAAAAAAAAAAAAAACAACTGTCAATGGAATATATATATATACACACACACACATAGTGGACTATTTTAGTAATTATCGAGAGAGCGATCAGTACTGTGACTTTCTAACATAATGGTTACAATTGCAATGCCCTTGCCTTATGGAGGAATCCCTTGGTTAAGCAAACAGTTAAGTGCACAGTTAGTAAGTGTTAGGTTGGTGGTGTGAACTTATCCAGAGGCACCTGGGAACTAAGACATGGTAATCTACTTCTGAAAGGTCACACCCACTGAAAATCCTAAGGAATAAAATTATACTCTGAAACACATGTGCCTGAATTTATTCAGCAGCAACTAGTAGGCTGGAGGGTGAAATCCCTGGGTGATACAAATAGTTAACATGCTTGGCTAATAAACAAAAGGTTTTAGGGTCTTTTCTACCCAGAAGTTCCTCAGAAGAAGACATGAGTATCAACTTCCAAGAAAATCAGTTATTGGAGCACAGGTCTACTCTGACATTCATGTTGTTGTTAAGTGCCATTAAGCCGGTTCCGACTCATAGTAACCATACAAAGGGTTTCTTTCTGAAGAGCAGCTGATGGGGTTTGAACTGCCAACCTTGTGGTTCACAGTTCAGTGCAGGGATCCTTCAGTCCACACCAGGAATCCATACTCTGAAACTCACGATCACCATAAATTGGAATCAACTCGACAACAAGTAGTAACAACTGTTCTGTAGGGTAACTCATTATATAGAGATTAGTAATAATATGATGGCACATGGAAAGGATGATTTTAAGTAATACTCTCAGAAGCACATATTGTAGCAATCAACAGCAATGAGATGTTAATTTTACTTAATTAATAGCTTAATTAATAGTAAACACTGATATATTATATCTGCTAGTCTCAAATAAAAGGTTGATAAAAATACTACATCAATTCTGTTGTTAATAAAATACTAAGTCAAATCTAAAACCTTCTTTTGGATCTGGAGCTTCAGTGCTTGACCTCCTATATATGGCTCTATTATCATACAAGCACTTGAGGTTTCAAAGACTAGTAAGAATCACTCCTGCTACTCAAGTTCAAAATAAAGAGTTGGATTTCCTGATAGTAATTGAGCATATTTCTCAAACTTATAGGAGCTCTGGTAGCGTAGTGGTTACGAATTGGGCTGCGAACCTTAAGGTCAGTGGTTTGAAACTACCAGCCGCTCCGTGGGAGGAAGATGAGGCTTTTACTCCCGTAAGGATTTACACCCTCGGAAACCCTGTACAGGGTCGTTATGGGTCGACTCCGACTCGAAGGCACTTAACAACAACAACAACAAATCCCTAAAATGCTTTCTAATTTTGTAACTGATTATGACTCAATGACAGGCCGTGCTCAGGAATATGAAGAGAGTCCTGGTGCGGTGTTGCAAGTTAATGCACTGGATTGCAAGGTCAGTTTGAACCTCGAGGTAAGCAGCTGAAGCACACCAGCTTCTCCTTGAAAACCCTATACAGGGTCGCTATGAATCGGAACCAACTCACAGCACTTAACAAAAACAACATTGTTATTCTGAGATTGTATGCTTAATGTCCTTTGTGCTTCTTGTTGTTGTAAAGTGCCATCGAGCTGATTCTGACCCATAGCGACCCTGTAAGGGTATCAGAGGAGTAGCTGGTGAGCTTGAACCGCCAACCTTGCAGTTCAAATGGCTTTGCAGTCTTGACGCATTAACCCACAGCGCCACACCAGGACTTTCTTTTGTGCTTAGTGGATACTTTTTATTTTGGAGTTGACATGGACACCCTGGTGGTGCAATGATTAAACACTTGGCTGCTAACTGAAAGTTTGTGGTGATTCCAACCCATCCAGCCATTCCCTCCATAGGAGAAAGACCTGGTCATCTTCCTAGAAAGAACATATCCAATAAAACCATATGTGGTAGTTCTACTCTGTTCTACAGGGTTAGATTCTAACTATAAGTTAGAATCAACTTGAGAGCAATGCATGGGTATAGAAGGTTTGGAGCTGGTTTGGAGCCTGGAAAAGCTCTATAATCTAATATAAAAAATTTTTTTAAAGATATAACTGAATTGAGCTCTTAGGTCAATATAAGAATTTATTAAGTATAAGCACAAGGCATCTTTTCTCTCCTGTTGCTCATTCCACCCTCATGATTTCCTCCAGAATTACTTTATAATAAATCTAATTTGTTTTATATAACCCCACTCCTCTCAATCAGAGTCCAAATAACCTCTTTCTTTATTTTGAACTTGTATAGCAGGAGTGATTCTTAGTAGTCCTTGAAAACTCAACTGTCTCATACACAGTTGTTGTTAAGGGCCTTCAAATCGGTTCCCACTCATAAGGATCCTGTACAGGGTTTCCAAGGAGTGGTTGAAGAGTTTGAACCACCGACACTGTGGTTCAAACTGACCTTGCAGTCCAATGCTTTGTCCCACAGTGCCACACCAGGACTCCTATGTCTTTAAACCCCATGCGATTTGAATCAGTCTCTTACTCAGTTTATGAAACACCTACAATTTTAATCCTTAATAACAACACATCATGGCGATAGTACAGAAAATTAAAATCTGCTTCTATATGCATTTCTAGTCACTGACTGATTTCTGAATTCTACAGTGTTAAGATTTTATATCTCCTAGGAAGCAGATTTCTTCCTGGCTGCTTTGCTTCCTGTTCAAAGACAAATAATTCCTTAATATTTATATATAGACATTTTAAGAGTCTGAACATCTCATGGGTACCTAACTATCTATCAAGCTGAATTGACATTCCACATCTCCGCTGTCCAGTAACATGTCCCTCAGGATGTTAAGGAAATCACCATTCTAACACTACAGGGGAGGGTAGATACTTCAATTGAAATGTAGTAATACATCAAACAAAAGGCCCATTTAAACAAATACCCAGAACTTACAAGAAAGTTGTGTACCTGTTACCTGACAATCGCCAACTTTTTTCCTGTAAAGGGTCAGGCAGTAAACAGTTTAGGCTTTATGAGTTTGTGCATTTGATTCTTTGTTTGCTTTTTTTTTTTTTTTTTAACCATTTATATATAAAATCATTTTGAAAGGTCTTAACAAAAATAGAGTGCAGGCTGGATTTGTCCTGTGGGTAATAATTTGTCAATATCTAATATATAATTACTTGTCTTCTGTCTCTACTCAACTTCATGGGGGCTACAAATAGTTTGTGGAAAAATTACATTATCTCTTTATTCCATTTTCCATGAACTTTTGAAGCCCCTTCATATGAGAATCTAGAGAGGAGAGATAGATAAGTTTTATCCAATTTAATGTTTCTACTGTCTAGTAGAGTAGCCATTCAATAAATATTTGATAAATTAACAAATAAATGAGTAAGTGGATGCATGAATAGATCTGTCAGTAGTGCAGGAAAAGAATTATTACTGTGCTAGTCATTAATCAATTCAAAACGTACTGCCATTAAGTCAATTCTGACAAAAAGCGACCTTAGAGGACAAAGTAAAACTACCCCAGAAGATTTCCAAGACTACCACCTCTTCCTCCCACAGAGTAGGCAGATCTTAACTGATGACCTTTTGGTTATCAGCCAAGCGCTTAACCACTGTATCACCAGGGCTTCATTAGTCATTTCTATTGCTCTTCAGAAGGAGCTCCGGTAGTGTAGTGGTTACGAATTAGGCTGCAAACCTTAAGGTCAGCAGTTCGAAACTACCAGCTGTTCCACAGGAGAAAGATGAGGCTTTCTGCTCCCGTAAATATTTACAGCCTCGGAAACCCTGTTCAGGGTTGCTATGAGTCGAAATCAACTCCACAGCACACAACAACAACAACTGCTCTTCAGTATGTGGTTCTTGTCTCCTAGGCACACATAAGATTAACTTCCGGGTGTCTTGGTCTTGTGTGATGTCTTGGCAGCAACACTGAAGTAAAAACATAAGATCTTTCAGAGATTTTCTTTTTAAGCATGGTGAACTGCAGTGATTGAGATGGTGGGTGCTGCATTAGGTCCCTAAGTGACTATGATAAGCAGAAATGCTGCTGACTATGATGGACATGCAAGGAGGGGAAGACAGAAACCTCTGCATTTTTAAACCACTGAGGTTTGGGGGCTGTTTCTTACTACCTGATCGCATTGCCTACCCTGACTGACATACTACCAGTCACTCTCTGAGAGTCAGGTACATGCAGCCTAGCTGCAGTACAAAGCAGATCTGAGTACCTTAATCACTCAGCTAAACAATCAAGTACCAGGAGTTTTCAAATTGCTTCTAATGAGTCATCTGGGTTAATGATCAACCATTTAATTGTGCGACCTGTTTTTCTAACCAGAATAGGAGAATGACGATAATATAAGGCCACATTTTTGTAGTAGATTAAGAAGACAACTATATAGATGTTATTTATAATTGAATAAGTTGGCTAACTACTAGTGACACCTCATTTTTTGCACACTAGCTATTTTGACTGCTAATTTATTTATGTAAGGACTGAATAAAACACTAGGTAACATTCCAACTGCATCTTTAAATGTATCTAAATCCATACTATGAACTGTACTTTTTAATATCACTAACTCTTGAAATATAGAATGTAATATTCTAAAATCACTAAAGTTACAGAAAGGTACATATAAAAGTCTAATCAATTATTAATCTTGACAGCCCTCATATGATTCACATTAATAGTTTTAACTGTATTGTTTTACTTAATCTTCATTTGAGGCCATCACACGCAAACACACAAGAGGTTCAAAAAGTTGGTGAAAATTTTTCATTACATTTTAATTCAATTTTTCCACGTTTTGAATTTTTTGAAGCTCCTTGTATACCATGCAAGTACATACCTCCAAGATCTATTTCCAAGTGAATTTTTCAGCAAATACAGTATTTAAAATTTAATTATATGTAAGCCAATTTTAAAGGAGGCTTAGTGATTCAATGGTAAAGCAATCAGCTGCTAACTGAAAGGTCAGTGGTTCTAATACACCAACTGCTCCAAAGGAGAAAAGACTGAGGGATATCTAGTAAAAATTACAACCTAGGATAACCTATGAGGTACTTCTACAATATGTTATTCTTGTTAAGTGCTGTAAAGTTGATTCATAGCAACCAAGGAGCAGCAGCGGGTGGGTTTCAACTGCCGACTTTGTGGTTCAAATTGACCTTCTAGTCCAGTGCTTTAGCCTACAGTGACACACCAGGACTCTGTTTTACAATGTAGGCTTGTCAATATAGAGTTGCTATGTGTTGGATTCAACTATACAGGACATATTAAAAACAAGCAAATTTTAACAGCATTTATAACTTACTGTTTTATTATCTATTTTTATAAATGAAGACAGATATTCAAAGTGATGAGAGAAACTTAAGCAACTGAAGAAAACCTAAGCGTGAAAGGATTCTAATTCAATCGATTTTGGTATATTATAGATATAAGATTAAATATACTCATAAAGACCTTGAGAATAGATATTGGTCTTGATTCCTATGGACAAAGTTGAACACTTGTATCAAACCTAAACTTAGTTAGCTGTGGTTTAAGCTGACTTATTTTTAAAATGTTTTCAACCAGATTATACAGGAATACATGTTCATTGTAATGAGAAAACAAAATAAAACAAAAATCCTGGAAAACATTAAAAACTATAAAGAATATCTAAATTATCAACTTTACCAATTATTATTGACTTCTTAGCTAATCAAGGTCAAGTAAAAACTATTCCAGGAATGCAAGGATTATTTGATATTAATACATCTATTAGCAGACCACATAAAAAAATTATACTGATCAGAAATCACTGGGAGAAAAAATAGTTTAACCTAGTAACTCCCCTGGACTTTAAAAAGTTTGCGGGAGAATGTTATTAAAAGATAATGGAATTTTTCCATAAACTTTCTGAAGCCCCCTCATAGAACTAAAACCACACTTTCTTCTTCCCCATGTCATTTTATCAGTTATATTTTATGTTATGTGATTCAACATCTTAACTAGAGTACCTCTTGTGGCCAGGAGTAGTCTGATGCCAGGGGGAGCCAATCCACTAGTTGGGACAAGCCAAATTGATTACTTGTCACAGGAATTAGTATTCAGACCAATCAAGAAGTAACATAAAGTGGAAATGAGTATATTAGACCCATTTGCAAGAACAAAGTAAGCCAATATCCAGAAGAGAGGGAGAATAACTGAATGCTCACAGACAGTAAATGCTGAGAGATGTCATACTCTAGAAAGAGAGAGAATCTACCAATAATCTAGTTTCAGATTCCAATTCCACATGAATTGTAGTTGTATTTCCTGCTCTTAGAATACTTCTATAATGTCTAGTAAATTATATTAAATAAGTTGAGTGAATTCTATCCCTTGTAAACAAGTGACTCCTAAAAGATTTATAGATATTATATATTT
>NW_006408530.1:12472196-12517040 GCF_000296735.1 Chrysochloris asiatica
ATGGGATATTTCCACATTTTGAATCCACTTCATACAACAAGCATATATGTGCATATTATGCATTTATAACTATTAATAATTTAATTTTATTCTGCATAAAAAACAAAAAATAGAAGAGAACACAAAAATGTTAACAATGGTTACCTCAAGGTGGCAATTAAAACAATTTTTCTCTTTCTCTTTGAAATTTTCTTTAAAAAGTATTTTCTGATTTTTTAAGAATAAACAAAAACCTTTAACAAGTTGTTTGTGAACTTTACTTTGGGGAAATCATATAACTGACAAGAGGAAGTTGCTCGTTATAAAAGTATTCTAGTTAGTAAAGTTAATGGTTCTAAGTAGTGACCATCAGTGGCTTCTAACAAGACATACACACTAAAAAAATTGCAATCAGACAATATGTACCTCTGACAGACAAAATAATTTATGAAATATTCTTGATTAAACAACAACAACAAACTAGAATTGGATTAAGCCTCCAGATCAAGCCTATCAATTTACAGAAAATGCTGGGGAACCGAAACTAAAATGGGAGCAGAATCAGCAAAATTCAAACTGTAGAAAACTTTAGAGAATTCTTTCAACAAATTGCAAAGAGAAAAAGAGAGGGATTGAAACAAAACATCCACAACAAAAATCCTAAATTCAAAAACACTTCAGACAGCTCTTTTTTTTTAATGATACTTCGGCCATAGCCATACCTATGATCAGGCTTCAGAAGAGGCTTGCTTCCAGCTCTCGGCTGTGGCAAGAAGGTCTGTGTGAACACCAATGAAACCGATAAAACTGCCAATATCCAATTAGAGTCAATAATTCCAGAAACTGATAAAAAGAAACAGAAAGAAAAAGGTCTTTATCATCCACAAGCTGTGACCATCCATTCTCAGACTTGATGCCATAAGAATACCTTAGCCTCTTAGAAGGGCAGGCATATGGACTTAGGTGAGTGAAAGGGTACTGCCAATGCTCGAATACATGAGAAGGTGACCTGGATGAAGAGGATGAGAATTTGATGCTGGTTGCTCAGAAGATACGGCGAATCTAAGATGACTAACTGCCACATATATCACACTATGTACCTGAAGGTAAACAGGAACATGCTTAAGAACAAATGGATTCTCAAAGAATATACCCACAAACTGAAGGCAGACAAGGTCCACGAGAAGTTCCTGGCTTACCAGGCTGAGGCCACAGGTCTAAGACCAAGGAAGCAAGTAAGTGCCGTGAGGTACAGCCCCAGGCCAAGAAAGAATGGATCATTAAGACTCAATCCAAGGAAGAAGAGATTAAGAAATAAAGGTCCCCTCCTCTTTTATCTGTACATAGTGGCCTGGACATTTATATAGATCAGTCAGTCAGTCAATAAACAAGATTCTGTCTTCCTGTCAAAAAAAAAAAGAAACACTTAAGAGATATTATCAGCCAAATGCAATAATAGGGTAAGTTAAAAATTGTTGTTATAAAACCATAGAAAGCTTTGCTACCCAAAAATATAAAAATGTGAGGGTATATGCTTCTGAAAGAGACATTTCCATATATCTAACCTTTCTCCTCTTGGTCCACTGGAATCTAACCTTGGTCCATTGGAAATCATCAAACAGTATCATGAATATCACATGCAAGTAAAATTTAGCTGAAGATTACCAGAAATAGTTACAGTAGTACATCAAATAAGGGAGCTACCAGAAGTTCAAGCCTGATTCAAAAGAAGATGTGAAATGATGGATATCATTGCTGACATCAGATGAATATCGACAGAAAGCAAAGACTATCAGAAAGATGCTTATTTGTGCTTTATTGACTGCAAAGGCATTTGACAACAAACTAGGGATAACACTGTAAAGAATGGGAATTCCAGAAAACTTAATTGTGCTCATGAGGAACCTGTACATAGAACAAGAGGTAGCTGCTAGAACAGAACAACAGGACACAGGATGGTTCAAAAATCAAGAAAGATGTACATATGGGCCGTATTCTTTGATCATACATATTGTCTGCATGTTGAGCAAATAATCCCAGAAGCTGGATTATATGAAGAAAAACATGGCATCAGGATTAGAGGAAGAATCCTTAACCAACTGTGATCAACAGATGACACAACCCTGCTTTCTGGAAGTGAAAAGAATCTGAAATACCTACTGATGAAGATCAAAGACTATGATCTCCAATATGGATTGTACATCAAGGGAATAAACAAAAACTCCTCAACGAGACCAATATATAACAAATAAATATACACATGTTATGCATAACATATATAAATGGAGAAAAGATTGAAGCTGTCAAAGACTTCATTTTGCTTGGATCCACAATCAACTCTCATGGGAAGCAGCAGTCAAGAAATCAAAGGACATATTGCATTAGTTAAATCAGCTGCAAAAGGCCATTTTAAAGCATTAAAGATTAAGATGTCACTTTGAGGATTAAAAAGTGCATCTGACCCAAGCTATGGTATTTTTAATTGCCTCATATGCAAATGAAAGTTGGACAATGAATAAGGGATACATGAGAATTGAAGCATTTGAATTACGGTGTTGGCAAAAATACTGAGTGTCATGGACTGCCAGAAGAAACAAATCTGTCTTGGAAGAAGTACAGCCAGAATGCTCCTTAGAAGTCAGGATGGCACAATTTCATCTCTCATACTTTGGCATGTTTTCAGGAAGGAGTAGTTTCTGGAGAAGAATATCATGTTTGGTACAGTTTGTTGTTAAGTGCTGTTGAATCTATTCTGACCCATAGAGACCCTGTATAGGGTTTCCAAGGAGCAGCTGGTGAGCTTGAACCACCGACCTTGCAGTTCAAATGGCTTTGCAGCCTGAAGCAGTTCTCCTGGTACAGTTTAGGGGCAGCAAAAAAGAGGCAGACTCTCAACAATATGGAATGACACAGTAGCAGCAATACAGGGCTCAACGTAACAGTTGTTAGGAGAATGCAGGAACAGGCAGTGTTTCCTTGTGTTATACAACAACAGCCCTTCCCCAACAGTATGTTCTTGGATTTATACCACTTCAAAAGGGCAGTCTGGGAATTCTTAAGGGATGCAAATAATGTCCCTTTTAAATGTGCATGGAGTCTGAGGGGGAAAAAAAGAATTGTAAAGGAATATAATCAGAGCTGTAGGGTAGATGGAGTAAGGTTTTCCAATGAAATTCTCACAGGACAGCCCTTGCTACCCTTGAAAATTGAGCAGGTTCATTGTCTTGATGGATAAAGAAATTCTTGGAGTAACTTTCCTTGTCTTTTTCTCACCAATGCAGCTTATGATTTTCTTAAAAATTCTTCCTAATAAGTTCATGTGATCATCCTGTGTACTTCGAAAAAATCTATTAAGATTATCCCTTTGGTATACCCCCAAAACACCATAATGTTCTTAGCAAACCAATGCCTTGAATTTAACTGGGCACTTTTATTTGAGATTAAGACAAGTGCATTACTGAGACAATTTTTCTATAGTCATCCATCATTTTTCCTGGAATTAACTTTTGCATGTATGAATTGGAAACCTACTAGTAAAATGGCTTGACTTATCCTTATGTATACATATTTTTTAGATATTGATTTGAAGTATAAAAATATAAAAAAAATTTATAAGGCAATTGGAAAACTCTGAAATACTACATCTTTTTACTTTTACTTTTTTTTAAAACTGAGATTTAAGTTTACAAAATAAATTAATTTCCCATTTGACAGTTTGTACATAGTATTCCGTGCCACTGGTTGCATTCCCCACAATGTGTTGGTACTCTCCTCATTTCTGTTCTGGGTTTCCCATTTCCTTTTGTCTTGATTTTCTATCCCTTTCTGCCTTCTCATCTGTTTAGGCACAAAATGTCCCTTCTAAGGAACATACACCTCTTGGGTGTTGCTATGTTAAGGGCCTGTCTATTGTTTAGTTGAAAGGCAGTTTCAGGGAATGACAGAGAACCAGGCAGTGTTTCGTTCTGTTGGGTACAGGGTTGCTTTGAGTCGGAAGCAACTTGACAGCACCTACAACATCTGAATCCATTTATAAGTTATTATTTATTAATACTAATGTTGCAGGATTGTCAATGTTATAAGGCGCTTTGTTAGCATAATGGTTATTAGTCAGATGCTAACCTCAAGGTCAGCTCAAAACTACCAGTGGTTCCGTGGGAGAAAGATGAGGCTTTCTGCTCCCGTAAAGATTTACAGCTCTGGAAACCCTATACTTGCTAGCTATGAGTTGGAATCAACTCCATGGCACAGACCACTACCATCACCACCACCATCGCCACCACCAAACTAAAAAACCAAACCACTGTATTCTGAATCACAAAGACTCTATATAGGGTTTCCAGAATTTGTAAATCTTAATGGACTCAAATAGCCTCGTCTTCTACCTATGAAGGAAGTGGTGGATTTGAACCTCTGACTGTGCAGTGATTTTTCAGCCCAATATCTTGCCCATGTGCCTTCCACTCTGTCTTCTTTGCTTTGGTCATATTGTGCTGATTTCCCCCGTGTTGTGTATTTTCTTTTCCTTCATCATTATTAACATGTATCTTCAATCTAGTGCTTTCTATCTTCTATTATGGTAGCTTTTATCTAGTATTTTCCCTCCCTCATATTCTCATCTCTGGTAAGCAAAAGCGTTTATTTGGTATGTGTGTAAACTTGCAATTGTTTGTACATTTTTTATAATATGGTCTCAAACAATTTGCTCTTCTGTGATTGGCCTTTTTCACTGCATAATCTCCTTAAAATTCTTCCATGTTGTAAGATGCTTCAGAGATTCGCTGTTATTCTTTATCATTGTATTATATTCCATTGTGTCAGTTTCAAAGTTTGTTTACCCAATTATCTGTTGATGGGCACTTCGGCTGTTTCCATCTTTTTGTTACTGTAAATAATGCTGCAAAGAACAAGAGTGTGCAAATGTCTATTCGTGTCCCAGCTCTTGTATCTCTAGTTTATTTGTATCTAGTGCAATTGCTGGATTATATGGTATTTCTATTTCTAGCTTTTTGTGGATGCACCATTCATTTACTATAGTAGTTACACTATTTTACATTCCTGCCAGCAGTGTAAGGAGTCCTGGTGTGGTGCTGTACAATAAACACTGACCATAAGGTCGGTTTGAACCACAAGATCAGGGATTCAAACTCAGCAACTACTCTTTGGAAGCCCTATACAAGGTCGCTAACAGTCGGAACCAACATGATGGGACACCATCATCACCAACAGCAGTTAAGTGTTCTAATCTCCACACAACCTCATCAACACTTTTTATTTTGTTATCTCTGATCACTGTCATTATTGATAGGCTAAGATGGTATTTAATTGTAGCTCTGCTGGCTCCACTAGACTGTGAACCATAAGGTTAGCGGTTTGAGCCCAGTAGCTGCTCCCTGGGAGAAAGATGAGATTTTCTTCTCCTAGTAAAACCTCTGGTAGCTTAGTGGTTACGAATCGGGCTGCGAACCTTAAGGTCAGCGGTTCGAAACTACCAGTTGCTCCCCGGGAGAAAGATGAGGCTTTCTACTCCCGTAAAGATTTACACCCTCGGAAACCCTATACAGGGTCGCTATGGGTTGGAACCGACTCGATGGCACATAACAACAACAACAAGTAAAACCCTATACAGGGTTGCTATGAGTCTGAATCGACCCAATGACACTTCACATCCAAAACAACAGCAATGGCTAATGACAGAAAGCCTTTCTTTACGTTTGTAAGCTGAAGGGTTTATCGTTTTGTTATTGAGATGCTGAATCTTTCTATAAATTTTAGAGATTAGACTCCTCTCCGACATGTCATACTAAAAAACAAACAAACCTAAAAAGACCTCCCAGTCTATATAGTTTCTCTTTCTACTCTTAAAGAGGTTTATTTGACGAGCCTAAGTATTTCATTCATAAGAGGTCCCATTCATCTAGTTCTCTTCCTGTTTGTAAATTTTTAGTCATGTTTGGTATTCTATTTATGTCACATTTTAGATCCCCTTGTTTATTTCTCTAATGATCTTTCTAGTTTTAGGTTTTATATTTAGGCCTTTAATCCACTTTGACTTAAGTTTTTGTACATGGTGTAAGGTATGTTTCTGTAGACAGACATCCAGTGTAGCTAACACTATGTGTTAAAGAGAGGGTCTCTTCTTTATTTAATGGACTTCGGTTCTTTACTGAAGATTAGCTGTCTATAGCTGGATTTACATCTAGATTCTCAATTCTGTTTCCCTGGTCGATTGTCTTGTCATTATACTACTACCAAATTGTTTTGTATATTTAATTTTTTTAAGTGTGATAATAGCATTACTTTAAATTTATGTTTCAGATATATATAAACAGTTATAGATGAAAAAAGTTAAAATAGCTTGATGCTGTAGTCCCTTCAAGACTATTAACTCCTTTTTTCTCAACCTAATCTATATAGTGTTTTACGTAAGAGGGCCATGGACCAGAGGTCCAACAAGAAAGGGATATAGTGGACAGGATCTTAGATGCAACTTTTGGTTTCAGAGTAAAACCATTTTTTTCCTTGTGTCTCTGATTTAAATATACAAGGGGGCTTCAATAAATTCTTGGAAAAATGGAACTAAAAGATAGTGAAAATTTTTTTACAAACTTTCTGAAGTCCCTTTTTATATATCACTAACTAAATCTTCAATTCCTAGGTCATCCAAGTATGCCCTACAGCCTTGTTTACCTCTGCTTACTCCCTGAAATATGGTGGCACAGTGGTTTAACACTCATCTCCTAACTGAAAGGAAGGTGGTTCAAATCCAGCAGTCTGGTCCCATAAAGATACAGCCTTGGTAACAATATGGGGCTATTGTAGTCTGCTGCTATGAGTAGCCATGAGTTGGAATCAACTTGACAGCAACAAGACAGTCTTCCTTAGTTGCCTCATTTCTACTCTGGGCTGCTTCTTACCTGGATCTTCTAATAATCCCTTCCCTCAAAGCTCCTCTACTATGCCACTATTAGGTACTGCTGTTACATGAATTAACAATTCTGAACACCTCATTATCTTCACAGAATGCTCTCTCTAGAGACTTCTTTACATAAATAGAAACCCAGAGGACTCTTTTCTCAGATGGCCCTCTCTACAGGAAGCCTTTATTGACTGTAACAGAATGTGGGCCAAGGAAGAAGCCATCATTATCCTAGCTACTTATAATCATTCCAAATCATTACTTGTTGTTGTTGCTAAGTGCTATCCAGTCAGTTCCGACCCATCGCAACCCCCTATAGGATTTCTGAGGAGCGGCTAGTGAGCTTGAACCACCGACTTTGCAGTTCAAACTACTTTGCAATCTGGCGCATTAACCCACAGCACCGCACCAGGGCTCTAAATCATTGCTACCATATACCAAAACCATTCCCTATAGAGAGTTTCAGAGGCTGTAAATCTTTACGAGTGCAGAAAGCCTCATCTTTTCTCCAGTAGAAGGGGTGGTAAGGTTGAACTGCTGACCTTTCAGTTAGCAGTCCAGAGATTATCCTATGCTACTCCTATGCCCCTTCTCTTTTACTCTTCCAAATAGCATCTATAGATCTCTTATCAACATCACTTTTATCAAGGGCTCTGGCACTTGACTTGATGTGACGCACAATAATCCATTCTTTAACAAAAAAAGGGAGGGGTAGTCTGACTTACCTTTACCCCAAATGTAGTAAATTTACAAAAAAGAAAACAGTGATCTTTTATCTTCTAAACTGATGTCATCTGATCTATCTTCTTAGCACAGAGCAGTGGAAAATCAGCACAGTGAGAATCTTGCACTACTACGGAATACAGGCTACTATGAGGGTTCTTGGCCAGATGGGGTAATCATTCTGTCTAGCTCTTCGTTTTATCACCAAAACCATTTTTGTTAAAAAGATAAAATTTAGAGCTACAAATCCACAGTCCAGAACATTAATCAGATATGTACATCAATATGTTCGTCTCAAACAAACCATGTGGTTTAGAATGCTTGTGGAGAGCATCTATAAACATTTATCACTAGTAAAAGAAAGTACTCCCCAGTCAGATCTAAACTTCAAGGATTATGAAAACTTGAAATGATAAACCTTTTGAGTTAATAAATACATTTGATGCACTCATAATATAATAATCTGTCAAGAAAGGTAATGTGTCTATTATCAGGGACAATAGTGTCATTTCATTCTGTTTTTATACCTGAATTAATTCATATGTCCCCTAATGAACTAAAGTGATATGCTATATTAAATCAATCAAACCCTTTATTGATTTTCCCAGGGAGTAAAAACCAACCAAACAAAACACAGTGTTAATCCTAAATAACTCATAAAAAATGATCTAGTATTTTTCTTAATACTTTGTAACAAAAATTATTTAGATATAGACTGACCCATGTCAGTTTTACTTGTAAAAACTAAAGTCTACATTTTGGCTCACATATTTTTTTAAATATTTGATTCCTGGTAAAACAGAAATGTGTTTTGCATCTAAAAATATATTATCCTAAAGGATGACATCGTGTGAGATGGTATAATTTAGGTAAACTTATTTTTAACTAACTGATGACTCATTTTCACTCTGTAGATTTTAGGTAACAGCATTTGTTTACGTAGTTTCATTACCTAAAAGTGTTTATTACTTGAATTTCAACAGATCTCAAGTAAGTGTATTTATTTATGATAGACCTATTATAAAATTAAATAGTATGAATAGGATAGAACTTATCTTCAAGTTAGCATTCTAAATTTTCTAGGTAAACGAACACAGGCATGTGAAAACTAAGAAAAAGAGACTATGAGAATGCCAAATCATGTAAGACATTAAAAAACAGAAAAAGCACTGCTCAACGAATTTTCTAGATTTTCTTCATAAAATCTTTCAAATTCAGTATTAAAACTCATTTCATCATGAACAACAAAAAAAAAAATTACAAAAAAATCTGAAACTAAATAATTATTTTTTAAAAGATTATAAAACTAAGAGTGTATTAAAGTTTATGCCACTTTCAATGAAGAAAAAAAAAAGATAAAAGATATCCAACAAAACATCTTTTATCAAAATTGTGTAGGAAAAAATATGAAATGAGTTCTTTAACAATGTTAAAGAACTGAAATGCAGTTTGAAAACATAAGATAGTCTGAAAGAATTTAAGAAAGTGGTAATGCTGAACTATCAGAGAAAAGATCTTAGATCTTTAAAGAACAGATTCTCCAATAAGTAGAAACACAGTAAGACTATATATTAGATGAGTGTTACGTGCTGTTTCTGTTTCCACTCATAATGATTCTAGATAGAGCTTCTGAGGAGTGGTTGGTGGGCTTGAACTGCTGACCTTCTAGTTGGCAATCTACTGCTTATCCTACAGTGCCACAACAGGACTCCATGTATTAGATATGATACCAAAAACCAGTGAGAGACATCAATTTGAGCACCAAGTTTTATTAGTTATTTTGTGACAACAGGAGTCCTGGTGGCATAGTGACTACTAATGCACTAGGTTTCAGATCCAAAGGTCAGAGGCTTAAATCCACATATGCTCCATGAGAGAAAGATGGGAAATCGTATGAGGCAGTTTAATTCTGTCCTATAGGGTCACTCTGAAGGAGCTCTGGTAGCGTACTGGTTACAAATCGGGCTGCTAACCTCAGGGTCAGCAGTTTGAAACTACTAGCTGTTCTGCGGGAGAAAGATGAGGCTTTCTGCTCCCGTAAAGATTTACAGCCTCGGAAACCCTGTGCAGGGTCGCTGTGAGTTGGAACTGACTACACGGCACATAACGACCACCATAGGGTTACTCTGAGTCAGAATCAATTCAATGGCAGTATGTTTCAATCTTTGGATTAGTGACTTTGAAGCCACCTCACACCTAAGTCCACATCTACACACAGACATTTTTATATTTAAGAATTAGTTATATTTAGAAGGCCAATACTAGCGATTTTTTTAACTTTGAAAAAAAAAGTTTCTCAATATTTAAAAATATATTCCTTTGTTATTTTGTTAAATTTTTACTCGGAATTATTATATTAACTTATGATTTTGTTGTTGATAAGTGCCGTCAAGTCGATTCCAACCCACAGCGACCCTGTATAGGGTGGGTTTCCAAGGAGCAGCTGGTGAGCTTGAACCTTTCAATTCAAATGATTTTACAGTCTGAAGCATTAGCCCACAGCGCCACGTCAGGATTCCAAATTTATGGTGGTACTACACAAATACAATAGTAGCTCTGGTAGCGTAGTGGTTACGAATCGGGCTGCGAACCTCAAGGTCAGCAGTTCGAAACTACCAGCTGCTCCGCGGGAGAAAAATGAGGTGTTCTGCTCCCGTAAAGATTAACAGCCTTGGAAACCCTGTACAGGGTCGCTATGAGTCGGAACCAACTCCACGGCACATAACAACAACACAAATACAAGTTTCATATTTCCATTTAAAAAGAGTATTCTATAAAAAAGTAGCATTAAGATCCTGTTTAATGTTATTTCTGTATTTTCTATTTTCAAACTAATGAAGTTACCAAACTTTCTTATAATTCTAACAATCTAAAATGTGCTAGGTACTTGGTAGCATCAAATGAAATAAATGAAGTTTAGTAAAGTAATAAACAACACATTTCCAAAATATACAAAAGACTCCTCAAATATACATGTGAACAAGGCAGTGAAATGTGAATGGGTGATATGGTCCTCAAAGTTTCATAAATTGTATTCTACCAATTTTTCTGTCAAAAAACCTTGGTACAACCAAGATGAAAACAGAAGGGTCATTTGCTTCAGGATTTCTTTTCCCTTGGATTAAGATTAAAAGATACGATGATAATTTTGAATAAAGAAATTGGTATTAGTACTTTGCCCTACTAGAAATAAAAAAGCGTCAAATCACTGCAATGGACTACACACTCATAAACATAGACATATATTTTATCATCACACAAGTCACTGCTAGCTTAACAATCTTGGTCTTCCAAATACAGTGCTAAGCCAATGTTGAGACAAGTCTTTAGGGAAGTGTTACATGTCTTTGTCCATTGATTTCTTATTCAGTATTTTATTAGTTAACTATTGAAGACCCTGAAAATGACGAAAACCTGGTTTTACAATTGCTTATATTAACAGGAACTACTTGATTTATTTCCCCACAAGTTCTTTATTAGCTAGCATTGTGACACAACTACGAAACATGGTAATATATTATAAGGTGACATTTACATAAACAGTAAATCTTAAAACAAAAAAAACCCGTATAGCTGAGTCCTGGTGTGGCACTGTGGGTTAATGCGTGAGACTGGAAAACCGTTTGAACTGCAAGGTCGGCAGTTCAAGCTCACCAGCTCCTCCTAGGAAACTCTAACAGGGTCGCTATGGGATGGAACTGACTGGATGCCACTTAACAACAACAACCAAGAGAGGTTCACATTATTAAGGAAAATGCATAAATGCCAACAAAGAAAATTGATCAAAAAATTATAGGACTGTATTATAAGAAATCTATTCTGCTTATGAATAGCAGAGAAACACTGTGAGATATAGTGCCGGAAAATGAGCCGCTCAGGTTGGTAGGCACTCAAAGTAGAGTTGATTGTTATGACGTGAATGGAGAAAAGCCTGTGGGGACCTTAATTTGCTGATGGAGCACAACTCAAAATGAAGAGAAACAGCTGTGAACATCCACTGAAAATCAGAACACGGAATGCATAAACATTGATATCTTAGGCATTAGTGAGCTGAAATGGACTGGTATTGGCCATTTTGAATCTGATGACCACATGGTTTATTATGCCAGTAATGACAAATTGAAGAGGAACGGTGTTGTATTCATCATCAAAAAAAAACATATGCAGATCAGTCATGAGGTACAACGCTGTCTGTGACAGGATAATATCCATGCATCTACAGGGAAGCCCAGTTAACACCACTATTACTCAAATTTACACACAAACCACTAAAGCCAGTGAGGATGAACTAGAAGAATTCTACCAACTTCTTCAGTCTGAAATTTACCAAACATGCAATCAAGATGTATTGATCATTACTGGTGAATGGAATGCAAAGGTTGGGAGCAAAGAGGAAGGATCAGTAGTTGGAAAGTATGGCCTTGGTGATAGAAATGATACTGGAGAATGCATGATAGAATTCTGCAAAATCAATGACGTGTTCATTTCAAATGCCTTCTTTAGACAGCATAAGAGAAGACTACACACATGGACCTCACCAAATGGAATACAAAGAAATCAAATTGACTACATCTGTGGAAAGAGAAGATGGAAAAGCTCCATATCATCAGTGAAAATAAGGCCAGGGGTCGACTGGACCAATAAGCAACATTTTTATCAACAGAGATAAGAATGAAGTTGTCAAGGACGTCATTCTTGTTGGGTCAACTATCAACACTCATGGAAGTGGTAGTCAAGAAATCAAATGATGTATTGCATTAGGCAAATCTGCTGCACAAGGCCTTTTGAAAGTGTTGAAGAGCAAAGATGTCAGCTTGAGAACTAAGGTTTGCCTGACTCAAGCCATGATATTTTCAGTAACCTCATGTGCATGCAAGAGCTGGACAGCGAATAAGGGAGACCGTAGAAGAATTGATGCTTTTGAGTTATGGTGTTAGAGGAGAATACTGAAAGTGCCATGGGCTGCCAAATGAATCAATAGATCCTCCGTTTGGAAGTAGTGCAGCCAGAGTGATCCTTGGAGGCCAGGATTGCCAAAGTTCGTCTCTCATACTTCAGACATGTGGTGTGGAGGGACCAGTCACTGGAGAAGGATATCATGTTAAGTAAGGTGGAGGGTTTCCTAGGATGTAAATCTTTACAGAAGTAGAAAGCCTTATCTTTCTCCCGCAGAGTGGCTGGTAGTTTCGAACTGCTGACCTTAAGGTTCACAACCCGATTCATAACCACTACCCTACCAGAGCTGAAGTCAACTAGACTACACTTAACAACAGTAACAACAAACAGATAATGACTTAGGTGCAAGTTGAGATTCACATCAAGCCAGTAAAGTAGATGCTTCAGGTCTTATCAGAGCTAATCTGTTACAACTCCATAGATACAGTTTCCACGATCCCTTTAAGGGTCACATCCATTTACATTTGTCCCCACAGATGTGGCTTCCAACTAGTTACTTACAGGCCATGTACATTTACAAGTTAAGGGTCAATTTTACAATAAGTAATATTGTCTAAGGTTGTTGAGTGGCAGAAGCTGTTTGCACTTGATTACTAACCTAAAATGTTAGTAACATGTAAGAAAGACCTAGCAATCTGCTTCTGCAAAGATTACAATCAAGAAAATCCTATGAACAGAACTGTTTTTTTTTATTTTGTTATTTTGAATATTGACTAGTTGATCCATAACCCTTATCAGGGTGCCAAGGAAACAGTGCTAGATAGTTAACAGATAGTCAATGTTTTCATACAGAAGGGGAAAAGGTTTGTTAAGCCTTTGTCTGTACAGGACAACATACTTTCTTATAGAACTGGGAGAACTGAGAGACTGAAGGTGACCATTCAGTTACCAATAGATTTTAAAAGACAGTCATGAAGGATTGGTGGTGGTTATGTGCCATGGAGTTGGTTCTGACTCATAGCGACCCTGAACAAGGTTTTTGAGGCTGTAAATCTTTACAGGAATAGAAAGCCTCATCTTTCTCCCATGGAACAGCTAGTAGCTGACCCTGATGTTAGCAGCCCGATTTGTAACCACTACGTTACCAGAGCTAGGGTTATGAATAAGAGGTAGTGAAGAATATGGAGGAAGAATTTGAATGAAATATTCTTGAAGCCTTGAACAGTGTTCTATTTCTATTTTAAGTCCAGTTACCATTTGAATTCAAATAGAATCTAAGTTTTTATTTAGTAGGCAAGTGATAGATTGAGGTTCTAAGACTATATTTACTTAAGTAACAATTTATCTAGAATGAATGCATACAATACAGACTCATCCCTTGCATCTTTGAATTATCACCGTTTAAGAAAAAAATTACTGAGATCTTAGCAACTCGTGAATTTCTACCACTGACCTTGCAGCTAGCAGTGGGTTCAGTGTGTTATTGTTATTATGTGCCATGGAGTCAGTTCAGTGTACATATCCAATATATGTACTAAATTAATGAATATTCAGAGTATACCTTTGCTTTTTGTTTTGCACAGTTATTCTGAAGAATCAAAACTTCTATTAACTAGCATTACTTTACATTAAGCAGAATAGGTACATTTACTCATAAATCAACATTCAGTTTAACAAATATTTATTGAGCATCTCTAGTACATAAAGAGTCCTAGAGGCTGCTAACCTTAAGGTTAGCAATATGAATCCACCAATTGCTCCACAGGAGAAAGACAAGTTTTTCTGCTCCCATAAGGATTTACAGCCTTAGAAACCCTGTACAAGGTTGCTGTGAGTTTGAACGGACAGCATGCCACACATCCACCACCACCACCACCACCACACCTGTGCTAAGTAATAGGAACACCACCATTGCTCTCAAGGTGTTTCCAGAAAATTCTATTACAATGATTAGACTATAAAATCTACTTTCTGTTGATTCACCTCTTGTAGAGATAGATGAATATGAGGAAGGGCAAAAGAAGTGTCTTTACAGTCCTATCAAATTATATCTTAAATAATAAGCGGTAACCAAACAATTATAGATAACGGAAGCATATTCTATATTACAAAAATATATAAGCAAAGGTCTACAAGTGAGAAAAAGCATGTATATATGGTATATAGGAAAATAATCTAGTATTTCTGGCAAAACATGACATACTAAAATGAAGAGATAATGAAGCTAAAATAATATAAATATATTTACTTCTTAACACAGTAACACTTTAAATTCTTTTATGTCTACCAATTTACCCAGAGAAAATATTGCTACAAATTTACCCCCTCGCCCAAAACTTCAACTAGATCATCTGCTTTAATTTTAGAACATACAAATAACAACTATGTCTTATTAGGGAATATCAATTCAAGGACAAATCATATTTATAGCTCTGTGCTGTGTAATATCCTGTGTATATGTCAGGCAATGACCATAAATAGAAAGATAATCTTTCTACCTTCAAGAAGTCTCTCAGAAACTCAGAATTTACAGTGTTTTTGAATGAAAAAAATCTGAAATACACAAATATTCAAATTTGCCAATTTAATTTGTGGTGTCCCTTTTCACCAATACTACACACCATCCTTTAACTCATTCAACTTTTAAGTAACCCATATTTTCTTACATTCTAATGTGATATCCCTATATTAAATTCCTTTCTTGAGTTTGGCTTTTTCTGTATCTTTTGGTAAATGATGCTCTAACTTTCATGACAATGTCTCTAAGTTGTTACTATCAAAAGTACACAGACTGGTCTTAATTCCAGAATAGAAACCACTCACAGGCTAAGATACCACAGAACAGCTCATAAGCTCATGGGTCTACTCTCCTCAAAAGATATCTGTTGTTGCTGTTTTAAGTCCCTTCAAGTCGGTTCCAATTCATAGTGATCCCATAAAGGGTTTTCACTGAGTGGCTGGTGAGTTTGAACCGCCGATCTTGTGCTTCTAACCGACCTTGCAGTCTAATACTTTATCCCACAGTGCACAGAACTGTTGGTTTGTTTTACACAAGTCTACTGGTCTGGTCACAACAATCCTAAAACTATTCTCATAAAACCACTCCCCCTCTACTGCCTTAATACAGGTATCTGAGGACAGGAGATCCTCACTATAAGGATTTATGTGCCTGGAGAAAGGACTGTTGTGCTTTTGGGTTCATGCTCCAAAAGAAAGCCAATTCTTCTACTCCTGCTCCAGTCTATATATGCAAAGACTGGAATGGAGTTGAGATGTTGTTTGCTGTTGAGTTGGTTCTGACTCACAGTGACCCTGTATAGGGTTTCTGAGGAGTGGCTGGTATGTTTGAACTGCTGACCTTGCAATTAGCAGTCCAGTGCTTATCCAATAGTACCACACCAGGACTCTGAGTTGAGCATTAACATTCCCCAAATCTTCCTTTTGGAAAGTGATGATGCCTAAATTTAATAGCTACTCATGTTGGCCATGAAGCTCTATCTGTATCAAGGTTATAAAAGAAGAAATTCACCTGCCTGCAGGCTTGTTGTGCATGAAAATGATAAAACAAGCAGAAACCATAATTCTAGGCATCAGAAGTGACAGTAATATATGAATTTTGCTCTCAAGCATATTATCAGAAATACATGAATACAAAAATAGTAGACTATGCATAAGAAAGAATTTCTGTTAATATTGCAATTACTCAGTTTTTCATACATCAATTACTAAAGAAAGAAGGGACAGAGAGAGGGAGAGAAGAAGAAAGGGGGACATAGCCAATAAATGATTCTAATTATTTATCTTAGAATTGTAAATCATTTATTTTGTCACTGGCAGAAGTAAAAGAAAGGTGAATTTAGTTGTGAGGTTTTGTAGACCCTAAGTAAAATGGTTGAGAATGGGCAGAGTTGGGGCTGGGGAAATTAGCTCCTTTAAGACTAATCTCAGAACAAGGTGACCTGGCAGTCAAATTATTGAGAAGAATGTAAATTCGGCTCAGGGTAGCACCAACTTCTAAAACATCTCATTGACAGGAGAAGCAATGTAGAAGGAATCTTTGTAGTGGTGATCATAGAGGACAGGTGGTAAGAACATTCAATTTTCTGGAAATTCACCCAGATATGGCAGAACCAAGATGTAAGGATACTGCCTGGAAATAAAGGGCTATAGTGCTACTTGTTGTTGTTAAGTACCATGGAGTCGGTTCTGACTCACAGTGACCCTGTACGGGGTTTCCCAGGCTGTAAATATGTAAGGGAGTAGAAAGCCTCATCTTTCTACCACGGAACGGCTGGTAGTTTTGAACTGCTGACCTTGAGGTTAGCAGCCCGATTCGTAACCACTACGCTACTAAGAGCTCCAGGCTCCAAGAAAAAGAAGTTTGCTAGCACTAGACAGGCTAATCAAGTCCTCAGTCAGAACAAGTAGACTGATAATGTTGTTGTTGTTAAGTGCCTTCGAGTTGGTTCCGACCCATAGCGACCCTGTACAGGGTTTCTGAGGCTGTAAATCTTTACGGGACCAGAAAGCCTCATCTTTCTCCCATGGAACAGCTGGTAGTTTCAAACTGCTGACCTTGCGGTTCACAGCCTGATTCGTAACCACTACGTTACAGAAGCTTAAAGCTGTTGGTATTAAGAGTATTAGTATTTATGGACTCACTGGAGGCACCTGGATACCTAGTTAAATAGGATCACAAATATCTTGGCTCAGGAACTGGATTGGGTAGGATCTATATGTCAGTGGTCTCACAAATAGGTAAACTGGAAAGAAGCAATATTATAATTAGTACAATCATAGAGTTCTTCAGGATGTATATGTTATATTGTTTGTATTGTTAAGTGTCATCTAGTCGGTTCAGACTCATAATGACAGTGTGTCTAGGGCTTCCAAGGAGCCACTGGTGGATCTGAACTACCAACCTAGTGGTTAACAGTCCAGTGCTTATCTACAGCACCACACCAGGACTCTGTATATTGTATGTTGTTGTTGTTAAGTGCAGTTGAGTCAGTTCCAACCCACAGTGACCCTTTATAGTGTTTCCAAGGAGTGGCTGGTGAGTTTGAATCACTGACTTTGCGGTTCAAACTGGCCTTGAGGTTGAGTGCTTGCTTATAAGGGAGAGAGATGCTGTCATTAAGTGCTTTGGAGTCAGTTCCAATTCACAGCAACCCCGTATAGGGTGAGTGCTGATCTTACAGTGCCACACCAGGACTCCAGTAGATTATGCAATGGCAGCGAAAGCCATCATTTACAGAGATTCCTACCAAGATTACCAAGTGTTTTCTCTTTTTCCTAAATAAGTGTGTCCTTGTTCACATATAAGCAACATCATCCAAAACATGCATTAGTACAGGTGTGGCACCATGAGCTAATGCACTGGACTGCAAAGTTGGTTTGAACTACAGGGTTGGTGGTCCAAGTTCACCATCTGCTGCTCATTGGAAACCCTATACAATGTTGCTATGGGTCAGAACCAACAAGAAGGCACTTAAAACAACAAGAGTCAAACTCTGCATGTCGTCTTTTAATGTAAGAAAAGTTTTACTGGCCACAGATAAGCCCATTCATTTACACATGTATTGTCACTGACAATTTCCAGTCATTGACAATATTTATTCTCTGACCCTTTATAGAAAAAGCATTTTGATTCTTGCATTAGAGTAATACCTTCTGAAAAGAATCATAAGGGTCCCAACACCCATCCTTGTCATTTATTTCTTTTTCTCAGGTAAATTATCCAAGAAAAATTTTTTTTTGCTACACTTTATTTTGTTAATGGGGGTAGTGATTATAGCTAGGTGAGATGTATTAGAAATATAGTTTACATCTAGTTTATGACAATATTCGTCTAGCCATGAAAAAATATAAGTCAATACTGGGAGTTTAAAATATTGCTTTTTCCTTTGAAAGGTGTAAATAAAATAGCAAAATTTAAAGCAGACTTACCAAAGGAGTCCCTAGAGAAAAGAAAAATGACATCCAAAGAATCAAGAAAATCTTGTTTAAGCAGAGTTTTTATGGCTCAAATACAATTGATTATTTAAAATTCCTAAACCAAAGTTCAAATTAAAAATCATTTACCTGTGACAAAATGTACCTGTAAAACAAATCAGTGCTTCTTTCTGGTTAAAACAAAAAAATATTAGCAAATATTTTTTATATGTACTCTGAGTACTCTGAGCTTACAGAGTATTACAGTTAAATATTATTATAATATTAAAATTACATTTAAATGATGAAGCAGAATATAAAATTACATCCTTTTAAAAAATAAAATAAAGGACCCACACTTCCTATGATTAGTGTGAACCCTAAGGAGCATTGTGTAAAGAGCATGAAATTTGGAATAAGACAATAAATGCTTTGATAGCAGGAAAGATATATTTTTTGGCTTTTTACAAATTAAGATCCTAGGGCATCTGCCATATTTTAGCTTTTTATAACTTCTATCTGGGAAAAAAAAAGCAAAAATTTTATTATTATTTTATTGCTAAGTGCATTCAAATCATACCAAGCTTGTATAGTTTCCAAGGAGTGGAGGGTAGGTTTGAACGACCGAACGTGTGGTTGGCAGTCGAGTGCTTATCATACAGCACCAAGAAAAGAGTGTATTGCTACTGGGGTTACAATGCAGGTGTTTATTCTAAAAACATATTTAAACATGTCTCTGCAATCAGAGGATGGCTACAGACAAGTTCTCTTAGTCTCTTTAATGCTTGTTGTTAAGTGTTATCAAGTCAGTTTCCAGTCTCTTTAGGTACCTTCAAAAAAAGGTCCAGTGAAAACAGTACCTTCTAAGGGGATCCTCTGGGACTGTAAATTCAAAACAGAGAGATTAGGAGAAGGTTATAATGACTAGTTTTTGTAATTCCAAAGGAGATATCCTGATAGATATTCTTGAAGGACATAGGACAATGATGGGAGCTTATTAGGAAGAAATTTTAAGAAAACTGCATTAGTGAAAATAAAGGCCAGGAAAGTTGTGCTGAATTGTTTTCTTCCATCACAACGCACGTGTTCATTCTTCAAGGGTGGCCAAAGGCCTTCCAAGGAGCATTGTGTAACCCATTCACCCTACAGACCTGAATCTTGCTCCTTCAGACTTTTCTTATTCTCCAAACTCAAAGAACACTGAGAAGGATTGCAATTTAAGTTCCTTGGGGATTTAAAACTGACATTTTGACATGGTGTAAATCAAAGAGTGTAGGATTCTCCAGGGAAGGGTGGTTGTTGTTGTTAGGTCCCATCAAGTGTGTACTGACTCATAGGAACCGTAAGTACTACAGAACACTGCCTGATCCTGCACCAACCTCACACTGCTGTCACTGTGTTAATCCATCTTGTTGGGGGTCTGCCTCTTTTTCTAAGACCTTGTATTTTACCAAATATGATACCCATTCCCAGGGACTGGTCCCTCCTGAAAGTATGTCCAAAATATGATAGACGAAGACTGGCCAATCTAACTTGGAGATTCTGGCTGTACTTCTTCCAACACAGACTGGTTTGTTCTTTTGGCCGTCAATGGTACTTTTAATATTTTCCTCCAACAAGTGCTTCATATTTTGATACTTTTGTTATTATGACTTTCTACTTTTCCTCATATATAAATTATTGCTTTTCAATTTTAAGATCAACAACAGAAAGAATCTTTGTATAAGAATTCTAAAATAGCTCTGATTTCAATAAAATATACAAATGAAAGTAATTATTTTTATTCAGCATGATGAAATATTAATACCCACACATACAAAGGAACTTCAAAACTTCATGAAAAAATTCCATTCTATCTCAATTCTATTTTTTCTACAAACTTTGAAAGATGATCATATAAACATTTACTTATTGGTATATATACTATAAGTACATAAATGTTGTTTGTAAGTGTCATCAAGTTGGTTCCAACTCAAAGCGATCCTGTATCAGGTTTCTGGGAGTGTAAATCTTTGCAGGAACAAAAAGCCTCACCTTTCTCCACAGAGCCGCTGGTGGGTTTGAACTGCCTACCTCATAGTTAGCAGTCCAGTTCGTATCTTACAGAGCTACCAGCACTCCACATAAATAGATATTTTATTTTTTTAAAAAGGAAATACAAATAGCTAAAAACATGTGGAAATAATATTGTAAGGACACAATGAAATAAAAATTGAAGATTTTTGAAAAGGTAAAACTCCAAAGCTTTCAAAGGTATATTCAGACATTCTGATATACTGTCAGCTAGGAAATAGTAAGTATAAATCAGTTTCATTCTGTTTAAAAAGTGAATTGGCATTATGAATGAAGGAATTTAAAAGTCTTCATAGACTTTGATTTAGGAGTATCATTCTAAGAGTCTACTGCATGGCAACATAGATGTTGGCACAGTTTTAGGAAATCAATATTCACTGTTGATAAATAAAATACTAGAAAACAACCTAAGGTCTGACATTAGGGAATGACTAAGCACATTATGGTGTATGTACATACACAAAAATATTACATTATTAATTTTAATAACATGAAACATGATAGAATATGCAGTAAAAAAAAACTTGACATACACTATTATCTTAATTATCCAATGGTAAAAGGACAAAGAAAAAGACAAACATGCCGGAGTCTTAACAGTGCTTCCTATGCTTGTTTAGCTGAACAATGAATAATGAAGACTCCCCACCCAAAAAAAACAGTGATGTCTTTGAATTTTGGTATTGATGAAAAATATTAAATATACCAAGGAATGCCAGGAGAACAAACAAATCTGTCATGAAAGAAATGCAGCCAGAATGTTCCATAAAAGAGAGGATGGTTAAGACTTCATCTCACATACTTCAGACATGTCATTAATAGGAACCAGTCCATGGAGGAGATATAATAGTTGGTAGAGTGGCAGAGAAAAACAAGACAACCCTCAATAAGATGGATTTTTACAATCGATTCAAACAAGTAACCACTGTGAGAATGACACAAGATTGGGCTGTCGTTCTGTTTACATAGGGTCACTGTAAGTTGGAAGTGAATCAATGGCATCAAACAACAGCAACAAACTTGCCACAGAAAGTACCTAGTAACCATATTAAATTAAGGGCACGGGGGGGGGGGGGAACAAAACAGAAAGAAATTAAGGTGGCCAATGTGCCATTGATCATTTGCATACTATTATCACTACTTATAAATTACAATAACTATAATGATCTTTAATAACAGATTGATGAGACTTGTGTCTCTATCAGGCAATCAACGTGAATAAATTATGCTAAAGAAAGAAAACAGTAAAGTAAAACAATCCCCACGCCAAAATTATCTTGGCGTATACATAAACTCATAAAAATTGAAAAATTAGTAAAATCATTTATATAATTTTTAAAAAGAAATTGTCAAAATTAAACACCTTAAAAACCAATATTAAGAACTATTCTAGATTAGAGAACACAAAGAATAAGGGAAAAGATAAATAGTATCATCATTACAATTAATCATATGTAACCTTGGCATAGTGGTTTAAGTACTCAGCTGTTAACCCAAAGGTTGGCTGTTCAAATCCATCAGCTCCACGGGCGAAGGATGTGGCAGTCTGTTTCCATAAAGATTTACAGCCTTAGAAACACTGTAGAGCAGTTCTACTGTGTCTTACAGACACTATGACTTGAGTTGATAGCAGAGGGTTTTGGTTGTTTTGCTCTATAGGACAAGGGAGAATTGCCCTATAGGGTTTCCAAGGCTATAAAATCTCTTATGGAAGTAGACTGCTACATCATTCTCACACAGAGTGGCTGGTAGGTTAGAACTGCCAACCTTTGGGTGAAGGCAGGAGGCAGCCTCTGTCATATTTGTTGTTGTTGTTGTTAAGTTCTGTAGAGACAGTTCTGATTCATAGCAACCCTGTATAGGGTTCCTAGGAGTGGCTGGTGAATTTGAACCACCAACCTTGCGGTTCAAACCCATTTTGTGGTCCAGTACATTGTCCCACAGCACCATACCAGAACTCCATATAGGGTCACTATAAATTATAATTGACTTGACAGTAGGTTTTGGATTTTTTGAGAAAACCTTTTAAAAAATCTCAGTGGAAGTAAACATAATATCTCTTTTGACCGGACTGCTAGCCACAACAAGGTCAGCAGTTCAAACCCACCAGCCACCCCACAGAAGAAAGATAAGGCATTCTGTTCCCATAAAACGGCAAAGCCTTAGAAACCCTATAAATGGTTACTATGAGTCACAGTGGGTTTGGTTTTGGTTAAAGAAGAGAGTATAAATTGGAAAATGAAGGGGTGAATATAAATATCTCTAAATTTGAGAAGAAATTCAGTACCAATGATCTGACTATGGTAAATTACAGAGTTGGTGGAATTACTGACCTTTCACGAGGGTGATACGGGACTGATCCCAGCCAATGCACCACATGTGCAGTCACCACCCTTCTAGTATCGGAGGCTGAACAGACTTGATTAGCTTCCAAACTAACAAGAAATGTCTGAAAATCTACTTATGAAAATTAGCCAATGAAAATCCAATGGATCACAATGTGGGTAAGGCACAAGTTCAAGCAGCATTTCATTTTGTTGTACATGGGACGACCATGAGTCCTGGGTAGACAGCATCTAAAAATAACTATAAGGACTTGGAATGAGAGATATGAATGCTGATGTCAGACTGATCTTGGCTAAAAGCAGAAAAATCAAAAAGATGTTTACTAATGCTTTATAAACTATGCAAAGGCATTTGACTTGTGTGAATCACAACAAACTGGATAAGACTGCAAATAAAGGGAATTCCAGAACACTTAATTGTGCTCACGCAGAACCTCCACATGACTCATTCATCGGAAGAGAACAACGGAATACAGAATGGTTTGAGATCAGGAAAAATGTTGAGTCAAGGTTGTATCTTTTTACCATACTTACTCACTTTGTATATAATACAATAACAATCCAAGAAATTAAACTATATGAAGAAGAATGTGCCATCGTCATTAGAGGATGATTCATTAACAGCCTGGGCCGTGCAGATCACACAACTTTGCTTGCTGGAAGAGATGAGGACTTGTAGTACTTTCTGATGAAGATCAAATGCTACAGCTCACATACAATGACTATACCTCAAAGTTTAAAAAAAACAAAACAAAACAAAACCCTCACAATTGAACCAATAAATAACATCTTGATAAATATAAAAAACACTGAAGTTGTCAAAAATTTCATTTTACTTGGATCCACAATGAACACTCATGGCAACAATTGCCAAGAAATCAAATGACATATTGCATTGGGCAAATCTGCTGCAAAAGACCTATCGAAAGTGTTCAAGACCAAAATGGTCACTTTGAGGGGTAAGATGTACATGATTCAACCTACCAACCCACGATTCCAACTCACAGTGACCCTATGGGACAGAGCAGAACTGCTCCTATAGGTTTCCGAGACTATAAATCTTTAAAGGAGCAGACACCATCATCTTTTTCTGGCAGTGTAGAAGGTGGGTATGAAATGCTGATCTTGTGGTTAGCAGCCCATCACATTAACTTACTATATCACCAGGGCTCCTTGAACCTGACTCAAGCCAGGGTATTTTCAATTACCTCATATGCATGTGACAGCTGGACAAAGAATAAGGAAGACAGAATGATGCATTTGAACTATACTGTTGGTAAAGACTATTGAAACTATCTTGACCTTGGTCTGCCAGAAGCAGGAACAAATCTGTCTTGGAAAGAAGTACCTCTAGAGTGCCCCTGAGAAGTGAGGATTGTGAGGCTTTGTCTCATGCACCCTAGACCAGGAGGGACCAGTCTCTGGAAAAGGACATCATGTTCATTCATTATGCTGACTGAAAGAAGTCAATCACAAAATGACAAGCATTGTATGAAACCACTGCTGTAAAAAGTTAAGAAAAGGTTTTCTTGATAAGGAAACATTTTATCATTCTATGATGGATACCAGGGGAGGTAGGAGGAAGGGAATTATTCATGGGTTAGAGGGTAGGCACATGTTAACATGGGTAACAGGGCAGGCAATATATAATAGGGAAGTTGGCAGAGGAAAGATAGCAAGAGACACAGGAAGAAGTGCAAGGGTTAAAGGAAATACAGGTAAATACTGTTTACTGACAGTATATGGAAGGGATTGAAATCATTTTCATGAAGCAAAGTATATGATTTGTTGAATGCAAAAGTGATGATCTGCTCTTTTCACTCAATTCACAATAAAACGTTTGTTTGTTTGTTTTTAAAGGACATTATCCTCTGCGCCGAGTTAAGAGATAAAGAGGAAAATCCCCAAGGAGATGGATTGGCACAGTGGTAGCAGCAGTGGGCTCATACATAACAGTGTCCTGTTCTAGTTGTGCAGAGGGTTATGAGTCAGAGTCTAACAAAAACAACACAATTATATAGTTACATTGCTAACTTAATATTAGTTACATTTCTAATAGTCTATTATATTATATTATATACCTTGCAGCAACCAAACCTATCAATAAGGCTGAAGGCAAGGGCACAGAAATGCTGTTTATTGGATACTCAATTACCAAATGTGTAAATGCTGCAACTTATTAGATATACAAGAATACAAATAATATGCTATATTTTTTTCTGAACTGTCAAAATCAGCATTTAAGTACATGATAATATTATCATATCTTAAAAAGTCACTGACAGAGATGTAGTGAAGTTCGCCATCAGCAATACCACAGAATACCAGGCAAATTGGATTCAGGGCAGAACTCCAAAACTCTGAACCACATATCTAGGAATATTTTAAAAAGTTTGAAGTCTTATAGCTAGTGGAACTTGTAGCAGAAGTAAGTAATCTTGTACTTTAGAATGTTCCAGGCTCAGTACCCTGGAGTCGACAACTTGGGCGAAATCAAACAGCAAGACCAAATGGGTGAGCAAGCAGACCAGCCAAGGAATAACGCCACAGAAACCTTGGAGCAAAGGTGGACAATATACATTGACTGTTTTGTTTTGTTCTGATTTTTTTTTTTTTTGGGGGGGGGTTATCTGTTAATCGGCCCCCCACTGTTTGCACACCACCATTCTGGTGACTAGAGGGGTACCTGAGCTAGTGGAGAGTGGACACCACACACCTCCATCACTGGTGGGTTCTTCTGCCACACATGCGCACAGACACTCTCAGCATTTAAAGCTACAAGCTTCTCACAATGGCCACAGCCGACCATGAACTGTTTACTATTAGGGAAAAGGACAGGACAAGGTGTGTGGAGAGAGAGAGAGTTTAAAAACAAAACTGACTGAAAATTAAATCCCGAAAAACAGCATAACAACCAACAGTGGCATCCTGAAATTTATCAGGCAGCCTTAAAGGCAAAAAGCTGAAAGAGGATGTTAAAATCATACTCGTATTAGGCTACTTTTTTCCCCCTTCTCTCCATCCTCTCCCTTCTCTGCAATTATAGATTATAGTATCCAATTTAATTTTTTTTTTACTTGTTGTTTTTCAGTGTTTTTGTTTGTTTTACCTTTGAAGGACTCATTCTCTCCCTACATTACCCAAGAAGAGACAGAAACTGCTACCATGTAGTTAACCTACAATCACACCCTATAAAACCCCACAACCCAGGCAAGAACCAATACCAACTGCCATACACCTGGGAGGCAGAAAACACCTGCGAAAATTACTCTGAGTTAAGCAATCAGAAGAGTGAAAAGGGAAGCCCACATCCTGATCACATATACCAGGAAGAAATCAGAAAGCATAAAAAATACCAAAACGCAAACTCAATTAAGAATTAAGGTCACAGATAAACACTAACAAGTCCAAAAAACATCTGAGACAAATGACCTCGAGGTAGACCTGGACTACATTCTAGAAAGAGGGAAGGCTTTGGAAATGCCTGAGAAGGAATTCAGAAAAATGATGTTTCAAAACACATAACAATGAAGTTGAGAAAAATAAGGAAGATGACAGGAAAGCACTACAGGAACAATCAAATAAGATAGATACAGCATTGGAAACAATCCAAAACCTACAGAAAGAGATTCAAACAATCAATACTAGAATATCAGAAATAGACACTTCACTGAAAGAGCAAAGGAGTAGAATAGAAGAGATCGAAGGCAGAACTAGTGAGCTGGAAGACAAATCTCTCCATACTGCTAAGACAGAAGAACAAGCAGGAAAAAAGGATTAAAAAAATCTGAAGAAGGTCTTTAGATTCATATTGGACAACATGAAGAGTAATAACTTAAGATTTATCGGCATTCCAGAATAGGAAGAATCACAAAAGTCCATAGAGGAAACAGTTGAAGAACTTCTGGCAGAAAATTTCTCTAACATTCTGAAAAGTGAAAGATACACCTTTAAGAAGCTCAACGAACCCCAGGAAGGGAAGACCCCGCCCCCCCACCCAAAAAAAAATCATTGGGACGTACCATAATCAAGATCTCCAAAATCAAAGTTAAGGAGAGAATTCTGAAAGCAGCTAGGGAAAAGAGAAGCGTTACATACAAAGGAAGCAAGTCAGATTAAGCTCGGCTCTCTCAGTAGAAACCATGTAGGCAAGAAGACACTGGGGAGACATATATAAAACTCTGAAAGAAAAAAACTGCCAACCAAGAATCCTTTATCAAGCAAAGTTATCAATCAAATACAATGGTGTAATCAAAACATTCCAGAATAAATAGAAGCTAAGGGATTTTTGCCAAAGCCAATGCTGAACTACAAAACAACCTAAAGGGAGTTCTGTGGTCTGAGAACCAACAAGAACAGACAACAACCAGAGATTGACAAACGTGGCAGCACATCCCAGAACTAAATCAACAGATGGAAGAGTCGAGACAGAACAAAACTATAAGAGCAAACTGAGAGAATCTGGGAAATCAGTCTATGATCAAAGCAATCAATGTGAAAGAAGGTAAACACATAAGAACAGAGATCCAGATGGTGAGGAGGTCAGGTAGATTACATAATAAAATAGACTGCACTAAATGGAGGGGAAAGTTAATGGACTATAGGTAACCTCAAAGAAAATGAACACTTCACAACATACCACGAAAATGAAAATCCAAGAAGAACATGGAAACATTAAAACTATGAGGAAACTCACAAGAAAGAACACAAAAAGCTGGAACTCAGCAAAGGAAGACACACAGAAGAAAGAAAGCAGCAACACCACAAAAAAACAAACTTAATGGCAGCAATTAATCTGTACCTATTGATAATTACACTGAAGGTAAACGGATTAAATGCACCAGTTAAGATACGGAGGGTGGTAGAATGGATAAGAAAACAAGATCTTCCAATATACTGTCTGCAAGAGACACATCTTACACACAGAGATAAAAACACATCTTACACACAGAGTAAAAATAGATTAAAAGTCAAAGAATGAAAAAAAAAAAAAAAACCAAGCTAATGTCAATCAAAAACGAACAGGAGTGACAGTACTAATCTCTGATAAAATAAAGCAAAAACCAGCGTAATAGATAAAGATGGACATTATCTCATAATTGAAGGGAAAACTGAATAAAATGACATAACCATAATAAAAATCTATGCTCCCAATGAAAGATTTCCAAAATATATAAAGCGTCCAGCTGATAAGAAGAGAGGGCACATGCATAAGAACACCCACACTTACAGATAATACCCACTTGACTTGGCTTCAATGACTGGATGATCAGAGCTCAACAGAAAAAGAAAGAAAAGGGGAAAAAAAAGAATAATCTGATACAATTTGATGAACCTGACATACACCTATGGATGCAGTAGCTCAAAAGAGGGAACAAATCTTTACAGCGAAGATCATTCCCACCCCCTCAATACATAGAGATGGGCAACTTGGACATTGGCTACCCAAAATGGGGGGGGGGGGCTACAAAGGCAGGAAATGACTTCCTTACAAGCTTTCAAGAGGGAGCTTAGATCCAGAGGGCACAAAGGAAGGTGGAATCTCCACCGAGTAGTATCTAATCTGTCTGGTCAAGCCTGATGAAAGGAAATGGGGGATAGCACTCATGTGGTACAACAGTTAATAATTAATATCAAGACTGACTGTGAGTGTTGGAAATGTAAATGTAGATGTTTTGTAGCAAAAGGAAGGATGTGGTTGACCTTGCAAGGCAGGAACAGAGCCCCTGGAACTATTCAGGAACAAGACCAGAGTGTGAGACCCTACCGAGAGAAACTGTGACGCCAGAGATGGAGGCAGAGATGATGATGTGGAGAGATGGAGTGGCTGGGAACTCTAAACCCAGAGGGGGAGAGGGGCTATGTACTGATGACCAGGGGGCAGGCTTACAGAGTGTTCTCTTTGGTTGGCTGATGATGCATGGAGGGGATTGTAACCATGGCAATGTAAGGATATAGGATAGGGTAAATGTAAAGCTAATGATCTCCCATGTAAACTATCATACAATTCATAATAAAAGTTTAAAAAAAGCCACCGACAATTTTTCAGTTAAATATATATTTTTATATTCTTTTTCTAGGATTAACATATTATGCAAACTTACAGAAATAGATCCATATCTTTTTCAGAAAGCAAGTAATATCAAAATGAATTATTTATAATACGATCTTGCCAGTGCTCGTCATCCAGAAGTCCTCCTCCTGTTGTTGCCTCTCTATGACATCATCATCACACACAAAACCTCACAGAACACTAGTCTAAAAAAACCAAAAAAAAAAAAAATCATTCCTTTACTCATCTATCCATCCATTTACCCTTGCATCCTATACACCTCATTTAACACTTTTGTTGTTCTACAATGAAATAGCGAAAAGACGTTCTGATCAAGATCATATAAGATTATTATGTTCTTCTGGAATGGCATTTTTAATGCAAAACATAAAAAAATGAATTCTGGCAGTTTTCAAACTAATGATTCTAAGCATACATCTTACCTAATAGGTTTACTTTGTGCAAATTTATCAAAGTAAGACAGAAGTATTCAAAGGAATCTTCAAGTATTGTATATGTCCTATATAGTTGCTGTTGTTAAGTGTTGTGTCCAGTTGGTTCGGACTCATACTGACACTGTGTAGGGTGGTTGAGGAGCAACTGGTAGGTTTCAAACACCAACCTTGTAGTTCACAGTCCAATGCCTATCCTATAGCATCATATTATACATAATAGAAAAATATGTGGGCAGGCAAAATGAAACTTCATGGTAACACTTTGCTCAATCATTTTTTTTTTTCTTTTCAGGAATGTACAAATATCTTTTTATTCAAAAATACAAAATAAATTATCTGTAGGCATGGACAATGACAACAGTAAACCATTACATATTATAACCAGTAACTGATGGTTATAAGTGATTTTCTTAAAACATCAGCCAGCCTTTTCTTCAGACATTTTCTTCTCTTTAAATGACTTCTCTGACGTTATTGGTGAGGAACACTGCCTTCAGCTTCCTGTCACAGTTCATTGATAAACAGTAAAGCACTATTCTAGGAACTAGAACATGCCACCTCCCATACCTCCCATACGACCTCCCATTCCACCATTCCGCCCATGCCAGGGTCCTTCTCTTCTTTGGGAATTTCTGTGACTACAACTTCTGCTGTGGTTAACAGGGAGGCCACTCCAGCAGCATCCAATAAAGCAGTTCTTACAACCTTGGTTGGATCAATGATTCCTTTTTCTACCATATTGACAAAATCTCCAAGCATAGCATCATAACCAACTTCTGAGGAACTCTGCATAATTTTCTCAACTATCAAGGATCCTTCAACACCTGCATTCTTAGCAATAGTCATTGCAGGAATTTTGAGTGTTCTTTTAATAATTTCTATGCCAATTTTTTTATCTTCATTTGCTGGAGCTAGTGAGTCCAAGGCTGGAATGCATCGAAGTAGAGCACAACCACCTCCAAGAACAATGCCCTCTTCAACAGCAGCTCCTGTTGCATTGAGGGCATCTGTAACTCTGTCTCTTTTTTCATTCACTTCCACATCATTTGTCCCACCAACTTTTAGCACAGCTACTCCATCTAAAAGTTTTGCCAGTCTTTCATTCAGCTTTTCCTTTTTCAAATTCACTAGTTGTGATGTCTAACTGCTCAACGATTTCTTGAATACAATTTTCAGCTTGAGCCTTGTCACCTTTTCCTTTCAAGAGCATGGCATCATCTTTAGTCACAATGACCTCTCCAACTTTCCCTAAGTCATGAGCCTGAACATCTTCAAAATTCAGTGTTAATCCCTCTTCTCCAACTACTGCACCACTAGTAGCAATAGCCATGTCTTTAAGCTGATTCTTTCTACTGTCACCAAACCAGGAGCTTTGACTGCTACAACTTGAAGACCAACTTTTAGCTTATTCAAAATGAGAGTACTTAGAGTTTCTCCATCAACACCTTCAGCAATTATGACCAAAGGCTTGCGGTGACAATTGGCAATTTCAAGAGCAGGTACAATAGACTGGACACTAGAAATTTTCTTCTCACACAACAGAACATAGGCATCCTGGAATTCACATTTTTGACCTTTTGATGTATTAATAAAGTATGGGGAAATATAACCTCGGTCAAACTTCATGCCGTCAATAATTTCTAAGTCATCATTCAAGGTTTTTCCATCCTTTACTGTTGATGACACCTTTTCTTCCAACCTTTTTCATGGTATCAGAAATGATGGTGCCAATTTCTTCATCTCCATTTGCAGAAATTGTAGCAACCTGCACAATTTCTTCAGGAATTGTCACAAGTTTAGACTGCTTCTTAAGTTCAGCAATTACAGCATCAACAGCTAACATTACACCTCTCCTGATTTCCCTGCAATAGCGCCTTTGCTAATCTTCTTGAAACCTTCCTTGGAAATAGAGCATGCCAATACAGTAGCAGTGGTGGTGCCATCTCCAGCCTCTTCATTTGTGTTGTTAGCAACATCCTGAACAAGTCTGACCCCAATATTTTTGTATTTATCCTTTAAGTCAATTGACTTAGCAACAGTCATACCATCTTTTGTTACTTTGGGGCTTCCCCAACTCTGTTCAATAATCACTGTTCTTCCCTTTGGCCCCATAGTAACGGCTACAGCATCGGCTAAAGAACATCACCTTGAAGCATTAGGGCTCGGGCATCTGCACCAAATTTTACATCTTTGGCATAAGCCCAAGTAAGATAAGAAGCCAGTACCCTGGACACTGGCCTTATCTGTTGGAGGACTGCAGGTAAGCAGAGCATTTCTGCGGGGTGGTGGGCTGGCCGGCTTGCGAGCGCGCAGAGAGGAAGGCTGTCAGTGGCGAGTGAGGGTGCTCAATCATTTTTAGCTCAATCATTTTTAATGAAGCAATAGAACTAGAGAAAAGTAACAATGGATAATATTTGATGGTTGGTTGGTTTTATGCCATAGAGTCAGTTCCAACTCAGAGCGACCCTGTATAGGGTTACTGAGGCTGTAAATCTTTATGGGAGCAGAAGCCTCAAATTTTCCTGGGGAACCGCTGGTATTTGTTAACTGCTGACCTTGACTCATAACCACTATGCTACTTAAGCCTCACACATTTTTTTTTCATGTATTTGCAGTGCAAATAAAAGCAATCTGGAAAACCAAAATCAATATTCATAGGTTACAACATGTTAAACTACTCATGGTCTAACTTTGCTTCTTAATAGGCTCTAAGATACAACATGAGATTTCTTAAAATAAAACTTAAACTAAAAGTTAGCAGCATGGGAATCAGATGCATTTGAGTTCTGGTTCTCCCCACTTACTAGCTGGAGGACACTGAACAATTAGATTTAACTTTTCAGTCCTGGTTTCATTGTTGGAAAAATATAAACACTGTGGTGCTGTAGGATAAACAATGAACTGCTAACCTCAAGGTTCAAACTCACCAGACACTCCTCAGAAACCCAAAGAGTCAGAAACAACTGGACAGCACTTCACAGTAACAAAAACCTAATTCCTAAGGTGCTTCATCAAGAGTTAAGAGCTATATAAATAGCAGGCTTATTTCAAGATAGAAACAAGGGGCAAAAGCAAAAGAAAAAATGCCAACCCAAACACTGAGGTAAAAGGTGTGGAGAATTACTCGTTTCCCCTAAAAATAGCATCCTAAAAACAACATTTTTTTTTTTTTTTTTTGGTATGTGCAGAGTCTAAAGTATTTAAAAGTATAGAATGAAGAACATCACCTTTGACATAATTTGTTCTGGAATAAACTGTGAATCACACAGAATATTTTTGTATCCGTTTTCTATAGTCAATAAATCCTAACCAAATATACACTGTTTTTTATCTCATAGGGCCCATGAAACAAAACCAAGCAAATTAGAAAACATCAATAAAACAACACAGCATCACCAGAAATCAATGAAAGTATTTAGAACCAAACTTTTTTTTTTTTTTTAATATAAGAATAAATGTTGGAAAACTCTCTTCATGCTAATTTCTAGCTTCTTAAACCCTGTTACAGTGCAAGGGGCAAAAAAATCTAAGTAGCAATACTCCTGGTAATACATTTGACTAAATGCCAACCCTAAAGAATACTGGATATACTTGTTTTGGCATATGGCATTTAAAGTTGAAAACAACTGTACCAACATTACAGAATGTAAGTTTAAGAATTATAACACTTAAATGAGGTCTTCATATAGTCCACATTCATTGACCACACTGCACTTAAAATGTAGATATCAGCAATAAAAAAGATAGCTTTACAGACTTGGGGCAAACAAAAAAACACTTATAAAGAGCTCAAGAATAACTGAAGAAATACTAATAGAAACTAATAAAACCACAATAAAAATTTTCTATTTAAAATTTTGTATAATAGCCCCAAAGCAGGATATTCAGGATATTTAATGGATTTAAAGGATATTTAATCCAATGTTTACATTATAAAAAAAGACTGAAGAATTAAAGAGAAAACACATATATGGAACAGTTTTAAAAGCCAGCAGAATACATGATAAAGCAAAAAAAAAAATTTTTTTAAAGTAGAAGGAAACAATACAGTTACAGAAAACAGATAAGTATACAATACAATACAAAGTATACATAATACAAAAAACTAGCAACTTCAAAAGATGAATAAAATTGATAATCTCATTAGAAGATTAATCAAGAACAAAAGAGAAGCATTAAGTACATATTAAAAATGAAAAATGGGATATAACAACAATGCTTATATACATATTGAAAGGATATTATAAACTTAACAAACATATGACATGATGAATTACTAGAAAACTATATTGTATAAAGAATACACTTAAACCCTTTAAAAAAAAAGAAATAATTAAACCAAAAGTTTAAAATGTTCTCATAGAAAACTCAAAATTATTTTTTTAAATGGACCATGCTTACTCATCAGAAAGAACCCAAGACTATGGTCCTCAACCACCCTTCAGGTCTGGAACAAAACTCACCCTTATGGCCTAATTTTCAGCCAAGCAGTAGATAGGTATATATGGTGGTGGTGGTAGTGTTCTAACTCATAGCGACCTTGAATAGGGTTTCCGAGGCTGTACATATTTATGGGACCAGAAATCTGCATCTTTCTCCTACAGAATGGCTGGTAATTTTGAACTGCTGACCTTGAGGTTAGCAGCCCAACTTGTAACCAACACCAGTAAGGTACGCTTACCATGAAACGTTCAAACATTTAAGATCAAAAGGGCAATATTACCGTAGGACAAAATTGAGAAGGGATTGGAAGGAGGGTAGAATGGAAATAAGAATCACAGAGAGGAAGTAGGATAACTGATGTTACATGGAGGGGACTGTACAAGCAAAATAATAAATATGGACCTCTAACTGGTACCATTTTCAACAGATTCATATGCATGTGAAAGTTGGATAATGAGTAAGGAATACTGCAGAAGAACTGATGCATTTGAGTGCTAGAGAAGAATATTGAAAGTACCATGGACTGCTAGAAGAACAAACAAATCTGTGGTGGAAGAACTGCAGACAGAATGTTCCTCAGAAGCCAAGATAGCAAGACTTCATCTCCGATACCTTGGACATATTATCAGGAGGGGTCAGTCTTCGGAGAAGGACATTATACTTGGTAAAGTGGAGAGGCAGTGGGGGAGAGGAAGCTCACCAATGAGATGGACTTGCACAGTGGCAGCAGCAGGCCCAAGCTTAAGAACGATTGTGAGGATGGGGCAGAACTGGACACTGTTTTGTTCTGTTGTGTATAAGGTAACTATGAATTGGAACTGACTTGATGGCACCTAACAACAACAACAATGGCACCAGATACAAAATTGAGAAAATACCTAAATGTAAGATATAACAATATAAAACTCTTAGAATCAAAGGTGGGTATAACTATGCAAGGCCTTGTATTTGGCAATGTTTTCTTAAATCCTACATAAGCACTAACAACAAAACAAAAAAAAACCCGAAGACTTAACTCCACTAAAATTTTAAACTTTTATTTATCAAAGGACTATCAAAAAGGTGAAAAGATAACACAGAACAAAAGAAAATATTGGAAAATCCTATGTCTGATAAAGGCCTTGTACTCAAATATATAAAGAATTCTTATAATTCAACAATAAAAAGACAGACTCAGTTAAAAAGGGGGCAAAGAAAGTTAACGTATTTTTCCAAAAAAGATACAGAAATGGTCAATAAAAGATGTTGATTATCATTAGCTACCCAGAAACCATTCCATACCTACTAAGGTGGTTATAGTAAAACAGATAGATATGTTGGTAAGAATGTGAAAAACTAAAACCTTCATACACTGCTGGTTGTTGTTGTTAAATGCTGTTTAATCAATTCAACTCATAATGATTCTGTATAGGGTTTAAAAGGAACAGCTGGTGGATTTGAACTACCAACCTTGTGGTTAGCAGTCCAGTGCTTATCCTACAACATACACCAGGATTCCTTTTGGTAAAAGTCTAACATAGTAAAGCCATGTTTGAAATCAGTATGGCAATTCTTCAAACTTTGGACATATTACTAAATGACTCAACAAATTTCACTCTACATATATTCACATATCCAAGATAACTGAACACATATTTACAAAAAATGTGTACACAAATGTTACAACAACATTAATAATAGACAAAAGGGCACACAGCCCAAATGTCCATCAACTAATAAATGGCTAAACAAAATGATGTATACCTACTTATACATGAAATATTATTCAGGCACAACAGAAATGAAGTACTGATATAGATTACAACACAGATTAACCTGGTAAACATTATGCTGAGTAGAAGATGCCAATTACAGAAGGCCATATTTCATTTATTTGAAGTATCCAGAATAGGCACGTCTATACGTACTGGTTACAAATCAGGCTGCTAACTTCAAGGTCGGCGGTTCGAAACTACCAGCCGTTCCATGGGAGAGAGATGAGGCTTTCTGCTTCCGTAAAGATGAGGCTTTCTGCTTCTGCTTTACAGAATTGGAAACCCTGTGCAGGGTCACTATGAGTCAGAATCGATTCCACGGTACTAAACAACAATATACACCTATACTCTGCACGGAGTCCTGGTGTGGTGATGTAAGTTAGTGTGCTGGACTGCAAAGTCAGTTGGAATCACAAGCTCACCAGATGCTCCTCAGAAAGCCTATACAGGGTTGCTATGGGTTGAAACCGAGTCAAAAGTACTTAGCAACAGTAACAAACATTAGTGGTTTCAGGGGACCTGTTGTCATTGAGTTGATTCTTACCAGCAACCCTACAGGCAGAATAGGAATCCTCTTAATGCAGCACTGTAGGATAAGCACTGGACTGCCAACCACAAGGTGAGCAGTGAAAACTCATCTGATGCTCCTCAGAAACCCTATACTGGGTCACTATGAGTTGGAACCTACTCCACAGAACTCAACAACAAACAGGCTGTGGAATAGCTGACGGGTTCAAACCACCAACCTTTTGGTTAGCAGATAAGCACTTAACCACTGCACCAGCAGAGCTCCTACCTTGGTGATGGGGGTAGGGTTTTTGAGAATTGGAAGTGAATGATAGTAAGTACAGGAAAGAGGGTAACAGAAATATTCTAGAAATCAATAGTGATGATGGTTCCACAACACTATCAGTATACAAAACCACTGCGCAGGGTACTTAGAAAACATTCAAACAGTGAACTTTATGTTATATGAATTGTATCTCAATTGTTATTGTTACACACTGTTAAGTTGGTTCCAACTCACAGGGATCCCATGGCCAACATGTTACCCATGTACAACACTACCTGGTCCTGCACCATCCTCACACGTGCTGTGTTGTAGCCAGGGCGTCAATCCACCTCACTGAGGGGCTTCCTCTTTTACATTGACCCTCTATTTTACCAAGCATGATGTGCTTTTCCAGTGATTGGTCCCTCCTTGTAACAGAGTTGTTTTTGTTATTAAAATGCCGTCAAGTTGGTTCCAACTCACAGCAACCCTGTATAGGGTGTATAAGGAGTAGCTGGTGGATGTGAACAGGTGATGTTATGGTTTGTAGTCCTACAGCACAAGAAGAAATCATACTTCTGAGGGATTAGCCACTGAAAAACCTTATGACTTTATTTTAACACAAAAGTAAAATTCATGGGAAAAAAACACACTACTCAATACAGTGATGGAGTGCTGGTGTGGTGCTGTAGGACAAACACAGGACTACTAACTGCAAGGCCTGTGGTTCAAATCCACCAGCCACTCCTTAGAAATCATATACTGAGTCACTGAGTCAGAACTGACTCAATAGCACTTAACAAGAATAAATGTAATGAAAATGCTCAACTAACTTTAGTTCTTTTTCCTATTATCTTGTTGAAAAGATATTTTCATAGGCCTCACTAGTTTAGAAACACAGCTGGGGTACAAAATCATAACATAATGATTATTCTATAGATAGCACCTACACATAGATTTTGAGGAATTTCTGGTGCTATCCAAGTTCTTCCCTTGGTTGAAAGACAAGATGAAGAATAAATGACTCTATAATATTTCATGAAGTCCCCTTGCCATATATGACTCATAACCTCTGTTGTTGCTGTTAAGTGCCGTCAAGTCAGTTCCGACCCATAGCAACCCTGTATAGAATTTCTAAGGAGCAACTGGTGAGCTTGCATAGCTGACAACGACTGTTCAAATGGCTTTGCAGTCTAGCACATTAACCCCAGTGCCACACCAACCTAAAATGTTAGTCAATTTTGGGGTACAAAGTCCTGGGCTATAAAGGATCAGTGAATATGCCAGTTCACACTATTATCTAGTTGATCACACATGACATTACCACACATTTTCAGAAGTCACAGGAAAATGCTTTTTCTTACTATTACTCCATAACATGGTCAGTTTTGCTCTTGCTGCTGGTGCCACCTCACAGACACTAGCATCACTAATGAAATCCTGTACCTTTGCTCCTTCTGCCTCACTCTTTGGCCTACTGCTCACTGCTTAATGCTGCAGCAAAGTTTTCTTTACACAAGACTTTACCTCAAATGAGTTGTTGACCCCAGCAACCAAGCTGAAACAGTGTTTTGCTTTGTTTTATCCACAGAGGTACTTCTCACACCCACCTACTTTTATTCATTTTCAAGGGAGGGAAGTTTTCATTTCAGGTTTCTGGAAGATTTTTCAACAACAGAAAGTTCCCCTGGAGTAGATTCAATCCCTGGCCTGTTTTCTACTACCATCCTCACCTCTTTAAAGCTATTCATGTCACTTGTCTCTCTCTAAACAAGTCATGTTCCCTTAATCATGCTTTTTCAATGTTCTTCCTTTTTCCTGAAAGACTCACCCCTTTCTATTCCTCACTCCCAACATATTCATCTTTATATTTTGTAACTTCGTAATGGCTCAACTACCAACAGTCATTTCCAAATGGCTCAACTATCAACACTAATGGAAGTGGCAGTCAAGAAATCATTATTTTATTACATTAGGCAAATTTGCTGCAAAAGACATTTTTAATAAGTGTTGAAGAGCTAACATGCTGCTTGAAGACTAAGGTGTGCCTGACCCAAGCCATGGTATTTTCAATAATCTCATATGCATGTGAAAGCTGGACAGTGAATAAGGGAGACAGTACAAGAATTGATGCTTTTGAGTTATGGTGTTGGAGGAGAATATTGAAAATGCCATGGGCTGCCAAAGGACCAATTGATCTGTTTTGGAAGAACTGCAGCCAAAGTGCTCCTTGGAGGCCAAGATGGCCAAACTTCGTCTCTCATACTTTGGACATACTGTCAGGAAGGGCAAGTAGCTGGAGAAGGATACCATGTTTGGTAAGGTGGTGGGTCAGAGAAAAACAGGAAGACCCCCAATGAGATAGACTGGCCAAGTGACAGCATCGATGGACTCAAGCGTGGCAACAGTAGTGAGGTTGGCCCAGGATGAGGCAGTGTTTCATTCTGCTGTGCATAAGGTCGCTATGGGTCGGTACCGACTCGATGGCACCTAACAACAAGGGTACCAAGTAGACTCAGTGTTCCTTTCCTCATTTCTTCTTTTCTCAATAAAATTTCCACGACAGCATTTATTAGAGGCTACAGGCATGGCACTGTAGGATAAGCACTGGACTGTTAAGTACAAGGCTGATGGTTCAAATCCATCAGCTAGTCCTTGGAAACCCTATACAGTGTCGCTATGAATCATAATCTACTCCAAGGCACTTTGTAACATCATTTGCCAAGTTATTATTGTTGATTTTCAATATATACATGCCTATTTTGGCACTACATGATAATGTGCTGGATCGCAAGGTAGATTTAAACTGCAAGGTCAGAGGTTCAAACTGACCAGCCACTCCTCGGAATCCCTAGACAGAGTTACTAAGAGTTGGAACTGACTCGACTGCACTTGAAAACAGTAAGCAACAAAACAACCTCACTACACTGTACATTCTTCAAGGACAAAGGATGTGGCTTACTCTTTTCTGTGATTGTAGTACCTAATATATTGCCTAGTACATAGCAGATGCTTAACAAATTTTAAACAAATCAGTGAAAGGAAAAAAATAAAGCCCCAATATGGAGTCACAATGAGTATAGTTAATAAATTTCTTGAGTTCTGAGAGATCTTCTATAAATCAGATGCTAGGACAACAGCTTTGTATGCATTAGTCATCTGAATCTTTCATAGACCCTAGGAGGTAGGAATGGAGTCCTGGTGTGGCGCTCTGGGCTACTGCATCAGACTGCAAAGTTGTTTGAACTTTAAGGTCAGTGGTTCAACTCACCAGCTGCTCCTTGGAAATCCTATACAGGGTTGCTATGGGTCAGAATCGACTCGATGGCACTTAATAACAAGAGGTAGGAATAGTTTGTATCACCCACTTTATTGATGGGTAAATGATGAGTAGAATCTCAGATACTGATTCCAGGGCTCATGCTTCCATTCACATTGGACTTTAGAAGGAAGGGAAAACAAGTAAACTGACGTACAGGATTGCTTTTAAGACAGCATTTGCCAAGTTATAATCATTGCTAGGTATCTATACTATCTTCGTGGGGTTGCTTTGTGAGACTTTCTAAAATAAATAACCTTAAAAACAATGGTTTCTGGCTGCTTTTGGACCATGTCATAGTGTACAGGGGGGAAATATATACATATTTATTATATTCCTGTTTATTGTATTCGAGTAACCTTTCATTTATTTCCTGAAGTAAAGACTTTACGATCTCTCTCTTTTTCTTTGACAACTTCCTGAAGTAAGTAAAGACTTTACGATCTTTCTTTTTCTTTTCCTAAAATAGGAATGCACGCCTTAGAAATTTGAACTAAGCAACCGGGTAAGGGAAAAGATTGTTCAGTCAAAGCCCTAACCAATGGGGTAAGACACAGCCTTAAGAGTAGTGTCAGAAATTAAAAACCCAAGTGGACTGCCCACTCGGGTGCCTGCTGGCCTATTCCTGTATGTACAGCTATGCACACACACCCTCCTGCAGGAGGAAATTTTGCTTAGCCAAGGTACTTTAGTCTCACCAAGTGAATGTCTTTTACACGACAATGGAATTCATTTCTAACAATAGCACATGTGTTCCTTTAGCCTAGGAAGCCTAACTTACCATCTTATCCATCAGTACAATGCTACCTTATTTTTAAAAACTTTGCTGAGGCATAATTTTGCACTTTGGGCTGTCCTTAATTGTGCCAGTGGAGTTATCTTCCTAAAGGGCTTCTGTTTCTGTCCTTACAATTACTTAGTGCACATTTCTAAATGACATTATAGTTATTTACTGATATGTCTGTCTCCTCTATTGAACATAAACTATTTAAAAGGCAGAGTCCCTTTCTTACTGATCATTGTACCCATAGTGCTTGCTTAGTACAGAATTTCATATATATCTAAAGGTATATAGTAACTAAAACATTGCATAACTAGACTACTAGTCTTTCAGTTTGGCCTTCTGGTAGGCTTGTGTTATTATGTCCCTAACCCTGGTAACAAAGCATGTAACATCAAGACTTGTTATTGTCTGTGTGCCATTGTTTTTAAACTTCCCCTTTCTCCCCACAAAATGCATTCCATCCCCTTTGATATGGAATTAAAACAAAATCCTTCAACTGGGGTCTCTTTCAAAAGTTTATGGTCTTACTGACTAAACTGTACCAAAGACATGAATGATTAAATGTTTGGGTTATATCTGGTGATTATGTACAATCAAGTCACTTTCAATTCATAGTGATCCAGTTTAGGGTTTCCAAGACTATAAATCTTTACAAGAGCAGAAAGCCTCATCATTCTCCCGCGGAGTGACTGGTGGATATGAACTGCTGACTCTAGTTATCAATCTAACATGTAACCTACTATACCACCAGAGCTCCTTCGTGCTATATTTACAGGTACTTAAAAAAAAAAAAAGCAAGGATTTCATAATCTTCAGGGTAGAGTACTACAAAAAGTACAGTGATAATTTCCTATATGATGGTAAAAGTTATAAATGTACATAGAAGCAACAAAGAAATGCAAATTAACTCAATTTAAGAAGGACTAAAATTCTGTGATTGAAAGCAGACATCTGGTTTGGGACTTAGGAAGTGGGGTGCTATGAGGCATTGGACAGAGAGAACACAAGTGTAAAGGTAAGGAGACCTAAAGGAACACAGCAGTTTTGAAGAGTAACAGTCTGATAAATCACAACAAAAGTTATAGTGGGAAAAGTAATAGATGAGACTGGAACTCTGAATTGAAATAATATAGCAAATGAAGGGATTCTATGCCAGACTCAAGTTTAGATTTTATTTAAGCTAAATGAAGCAGTATCCACTAAGATTTTTAAGTAAAGATTTAAGGTTAGCAATTAATGCCTATCCTACAGTACCACACCACGACTCCAGGTTATGAAGCAAAAGAGGGATAAATTAGCTAAAGAGACTGCTTACCATTGTTCAGTCATGGAATGATGAGGGACTGAGCAGCATCAGACATAACATGAATCCAGAACTAGAATTTAAGGATTAGGAAGGAGATTACATCTATAGACTTGGTTATTGCTGAATTTATAGGTAAAGGAAGTGGTGGCAGAAGTTCTAACTTGGGGAATTAGGGTAAACAGGAATGGCACCATCCAAGAGAGATGGAACGCAGAAGATCTTACTCAGTTCGATTATACAAATGCTGGATTTGAAGAGCCTCAGGGACTAACCACTCAGTCTAGGACTTAATCAAATGCTGTCCAATTAATGTGATATGTATATGTAGATTTCTCAAAAAATGATAAAGTCCTTTAAGGTATATTTTATTTCATTCACAAACAATATTGCTAGTATTCACAAACAATATTGGTTTCATTAAACCTACAGTAACAAACTCTTCACAAGCCACCAAGTTTGACAAACTGACAAACCAAAAGGGAGTAACACACTCAGCATTTCTCAAGCTGGAGGAAATGAAGAAAAAATTCAAGACTCTACTTTTGTTATTGAAGGATTCTCTGCGCAAATTACTGAATGATGAGGAAAGCATCAAAAGATAATGGAAGGAATACACAGTCACTGTACCAAAAGGAAATAGCTGATGTTCAACCGATTCAAGAGGTAGCATATGATCAAGACCCAGTGATACTTAAGGAAGAAATCCAAAGTGCATTGAAGGAACTGGCAAAGAACAAGACACCAGGAATTGATGGAATAAAAATTGAAATCTCTCAAGAAAGTGAGGCAGCACTCGAGGCACTCTCTCATCTATGTCAAAAATTAGGAAGACAACTATCTGGCCAACTGATTGGAAGAGATCCGTATTTGTGGCCATTCCAAAGAGAGATGACCCAACGCAATGTGGAAATCATAGGACAATATCTTTGATATTTCATGAGTCAAGTTTTACTAAAGGTAATACAGAAATGGCTGCAAGTATACATTGATGACGAACTTCCAGAGGTTCAAGCTGGATTCAGGGGAAGATGTAGAATGAGGGACATTAATGCTGATGTCCGATGGATCTTGGCTGAAAGCAGAGAAAACAAGAAAGATGCTATAACTGTGCTTTATTGACTATGCAAAGACTTTCGATTGTATGGATCATGACAAGCTATGGACAACATTGAAAAGTATAAGTATTCCGGAACACTTAATTGTGCTGATGAAGAAACTGTATGTGAACGAACAGTCAGTTGTTCAAACTGAACATGAGAACACTGAATGGTTTAAAAGAAACGTGTGTGACAGGGTTGTATTCTTTCACCATACTTATTTGACCTATATGCTGAGCAAGTAATCTGAGAAGCTGGGTTCTATGAAGAAAAACATGGCATCAGGATTGGAGGAAGACTCATTAACAACCTGTGATATGTAGATACAACCTTGCTTGCTGAAAGTGAAGAGGACTTAAAACATTTACTGATGAAAATCAAAGAGCATAGCCTTCTGTATGGACTGCATCTCCATGTAAAGAAAACAAAAGCCCTCACCACTGGACCAATAAACAACATTCTTACCAACGGAGAAAAGATTCTGTCAAGGACTTCATTCTTCTAGGATCAACTTTACAACACTCATGGAAGCAGCAGTCAAGAAATCAAACGTATTGTGTTACACAAATCTGCACAAGAACTTTTGAAAGTGTTGAAGAAAGATGTCAGCTTGAGGATTAAGTTGAGCCTGACCCAAGTCATGGTATTTTCAATAACCTCATATGCATGTGAAAGCTGGATAGAAGCATGGATGCTTTTGAGTTACAGTGTTGGAGGAGAATACTGAAAGTATGATGGGCTAGCAAAAGATAAAACAGATGTATGTTGGAAGAAGTGCAGCTAGAGTGCTCCTTGGAGGTTAGGATGGCCAAACTTCATCTCTCATACTTCAGACATATTGTCAGAAGGGATCAGTCGCTGGAGAAGGATATCATGGTTGGTAAGGTGGAGGGAAGGAGAAAAGAGGAAGATCCCCAGCGAGATGGATCGGCAATATGGCAACATCAACGGGCTCAAGCGTGGCAGCAATTGTGAGGTGGGCCCGGGACTGGGCAGTGTCTCTTTCTGTTGTGCACAGGGTCACTATAAGTCGGTAGTGACTCAATGACACCAAAAATAACAACAAACTCTTGGTAAATTGGTATGATTTATATGGACTATTATCTTGTGCATGAATCATAATAATTTTATTATCCATACTAGTATTTAGGAGCAGAAGTCTCCAAAATTTCTAGATTGCTATGTGGAATAAATTCTAATTGTAAATACATGAAGGTAATGGAAAACACTGAAAAAAGACGTATCTTTTTTACATTTACTAGTAACTACAGGACATTTAAAGCTCTGGGATGGCACTGTGGGAGGATAAGCACTGACTGCTAACACAAAGTCAGTGGTTCAAACCTACCAGACACTCCCTGGAAACCCTACTGTTATTGCTAAGTGCTGCTGAGCTGGTTCTGACTCATAGCAACCTTGTATAGGATTTCCAAGGAACAGCTAGCAGGTGGGTTTGAACCACCTAACTTGCATTTCACAGTCCAGTGCTTACCTTACAGCACCACACACCAAGATTCCAGGAAACCCTAAATAGAGTCCTATGAGTCAAAACCCACTTGAGGGCACTTAACATCACCACCAACACAGGATATTTGCCCTTCTAAATCTTCCTCTGGTAGTGTAGTGTTTATTAAACTACCAGCTGTTCCGCAGGAGAAAGATGAGGCTTTCTGCTCCCATAAAGATTTGCAGCCTTGAGAAACCCTATACAGACTCAACAGGACTTAACAACAACAATAGCACTAACAATATGGAATCCTGGTGTAGCACTGTTGGATAAATGCAAATCCATCATTGAAGGTATTAAACAACAAAAATAACTATCAAAGGAGAACAAACAAGATGGCGGATCGGGTGGACATATAGCAGAGAGCTCCGCCAACAACACAGAATACCCGAACAAGCAGGCTCAGGGGATGGTCCCAGAACTCTGAACCACATATAAAGGAATACTTAGAAGGTTGGAAGGCTCACAGCTGGGGGAATTTGTGGC
>NW_006408530.1:12520271-12551252 GCF_000296735.1 Chrysochloris asiatica
TCGGAACCGACTCCACGGCACATAACAACAACAAATCTTCCTTTATCCAATGTCAACCCTGAAACAATTAGTGACATAATCCAAGTTCGGATTTTTATTTGCCAACCACAAGCACTATGGTGTCAGACACTGGCTCTACTACATTCTCACCCTGTGACTTTTAGGCAAGTTAATTAATATCTTGAGATATAGATCTATATCAAAGGCCCATTTCACAAGGAAGGATTAAATGCTAAATAAAAGTACTGATTAACTATGTTTGGCAAATAGTAAGCAGCCAAGTTAGTATCTTTTTTTCCTTTATGTGTTCTTTGTAAGTTAGAAGAGTCTATAAAGGATTTTTAAAATATTTAGTGTATTTAATACTTAAAGTTTTTAGTATAAAGACTTTGGATATTATACTTTAAAGTCATTTTGAAAATTACTATAACACAGTGGTTAAGAAGTCAAGAACTCATATTATAGTTTAGAATTTACTAGTTGTGTGACCTCAATCAAGTTCATTAACCTAAATCTGTTTTCTCATTTGTAAAATGGGAATAATTGTTATTTTGAGGGTGACTCTGAATTAAATGACATAATGTGTGCCATACATATATTTTCTCTATGCCAGCACTATGTTAATTAAAAAGTCAAATATTATTATGACTGTTACTCATTTTATTAAATAAGATATAAACCAACAAGATATAAGAAGGAGTTTCAAAAAGTTTGCGAAAAACATAATTAAACGATATGAATTCTTTCCACAAACTTTTTGAAGTCTCCCTATGATTAGTTTCCTTGAGGGACACATGACTAAAAAGTTAAACGGACCCTCAAAATTGAATTCAACGTTAAAAAAAAACAACAACCCAAAAACATAAAAAGTAATGTAGGTAATTTAGCTTATAAATGAATTTGTAGTCAGAAGTAAGAAGTAGTAGAAGAATCACAAACTAAATTTTAATCTTCATAAAATAACTAAATCATTATTTTGAGACAAATTTGAATGATCACAGGAAACATGACAAAATTTAACACAGCATTTTCCAGAAATAAGGACCTTAGGTATAATGGAATAATAGATTTTACATGGTAATACTGAGCTATTAATTACTCTTATTAAAAACACAGATGAAAATTAAAAGATCTTTTTGTTTTACCAATAAATTACAAACCAATAGCATCTATTTTCTCACAGAGAAATGATACTGACTTACTCACTGATCACCTTTATAATTATTCTTTTTCTCTTAGAAATAAAAATCCTTTACTGAGTCATCCACATCATTCTACCTCATCTCCTTGTAATCCCAATAACATATTAGATGAGGAAATAGACAAAAAAAAAAAAAGGTGTAAATCTGGATCAGAGACAATTTTCTTTTATGTTGAAAAACAAAGTCGTAAAAGTAGTGGATCATGACCTGTTTATCAGTGCCATGGTGTAAATATGTTTACACATTAACACTAAATAGTTCAGCTCCATAAACATACTAGGTCATTAATCCAGATCTAATAATTTGAAATGAGATAACGGCATGTTCCCATTAGTCAAAAGTTCAACACTAAATTTATGTTTGAATTAAACCAGTCAAAATAAAATAAAAAGCTTAACAAGGTTTGGATAGAAATGTTTGGTCAAATTTCACACACTATTTTCAAGTAGTATTTAAACTCTTTTATTAGCATTCATTTACATTCCACAACTTACTAGGTGTATTATAAATAAGCCTTATTCATTCGGATCTAGTGACGACTCTCTTGGACACAGTTCATATCACTATGTACATTTGAAGTGAAGCTGTATAAAATTTAAAGCAATTCCATAAATCACACTTTTCTAAACTTCATACTGGTTCCGACCTCAATTATTCTAACTTTAGATGTACATTCAAGTAGCTATGATTGGAATTTGTGTCTGATGTCTATAAAACACTTAACTAGATTTATTTTTAATAGCATAGAATTATGTTTTACATAAAACTAGAAATAAGTCAAATCTATCTTAATTTATATATCATCATGTACCCACAGAGTCTGGATCTGAAATATTAATATCTCATAGCTTATTTTTTGTAATTAAAATGATTAACCTAATACAAATAACTACCTTCAAGATCCTGGCACTCATTGACATTAATGGCACCTGTTGTTGTTAATAGACATCTACTTGGTTCCAACTCACAGTGACCCTGTCTGTATAAGGTCTCCATGGAGCAGCTGGTGGGTTTGAGCGTTGTGGTTCAAACTGTTCATATAGTCCAGCAGATTAACCTGTTGTGCCATACCAGGACTCCTTAATGGCACCAAGTAGATATAGGTAGAGAAAAAAATAGCGGTGACATACCTATTGAACTATTACTGAAGTGGAAACTAGAAAATGTTGTTCCTAAGAGAGGCTAAAGGTAAAACTAACATAATGCATACTGCTGTAGAGAAAAGATTCTCAAACTTTAGTAATAAGTAGAAGAGTTATATGGGAATGACTGTCAAAATACAGATTCCTAAGCCCAGTGTATTAGCAATTCTAATACAGTAGATTGGGTACATAGCCTAGTAATGGTTGTGGCAGTATGCTGTTGAGTCAGTCCTGACTCATAGTTACCCTGTATTGGGTTTCTGAGGCTGTAAATCTTTATGGGAGCAGAAAACCTTATCTTTCTCCCATAGAATGCTGGTAGATTTGAACTGATGACCTTGCGGTTAGCAGCCCAACAGGCAGTGATATGCAACTTGCTATTCTGACTCACAGAGTCCTTGAAAACTCTGAAGAACAGCTGTTGGGTTTGTATTGCCAACCTTGCAGATAGCAGTCCAGTGCTTATCCTATAGCACCACACCAGGACGTCACAGAGGGATAAAAAAAAAAACAACAAAAAAAAATAAAACTCTGACCAGCAACAGGAATCCTATGATTTGTAAAAATCAATTTTAGCACTACTAGTCTGGCCACTTTTTCCTTTTTCAAGTTTTTACTGTGAAATGAGTGACAGTTTACATGGGAAAACATCGGCTTTACACCATCGTTTCACGCAATGATTACAATCTTCTTTGGGCATCATTATTCAATAGCATTTGCTTCCACTCTGTTTTTGCTTCATTTGGGGGGGGGAGGGAGGGTGTACATAAAAACACTAAGGAATATATAATAAACAACCAAATGGTACATTCTGCAAGCCTGCCTCTTGGCCGCCATCACCCAGTCCCTCTCTTTCCATGAGTCCAGAGTCCTCAGCTGCTCCCTCTCTCCATGTCCTCATCTCTGCCTCCATTTCTGGTGTTGCTGCTTCTCTGGATAGGGTCCCGCCTTCCGCCTGTGTTCTTCTCCCTTGATGCTCCTAGGGTCCTCTGCTTCTGGACTATAAGATTTAACTACTCCCCATTTTTGTTACAAAACCTCTAACTCTATAGTTGTGACAGTGATAATTAGTCATGATAACAATTACTCACTACTGAATCATAAGAATCCCATCCCCATCTCCTTTCATCAGACCTGTCTAGACAAGATGAAAACTATTCAGTGGGGACTCTACCTTCCCCCACACTCTCTTAAACTAAATTCCTTCTTAAAAACTTGGAAGCCAGTCAATTTGTGCCTCTATAGCCCCCTCATTTTAGGGAACCAGTATCTAAGTTGCCTGTCCCTATCTACCCAGTATACGGAGGGGATATGATTGATGCTTGATGTGAAGACTCTCCCTCTCCTCTTTTTTTTGTTTTGTTTGCGGCCTTTGTATTGTCAAATGCAAGTGAGGAAACTTTATTAACATTATTGTTTTCTTCTAAAGACACTTGGAGAGCTACAATTTTTCTTATTTATTTTATTTGCGGTTTGTTTTTTCGCATTTTACCCAAATTCATTAACGTAAAATTTGTATTGTTGTCGTTCATTGCCTTGGACTTGATTCCAACCGCTGGAGACTCCATTAATACGGAGTAGAACTGTTGCAAGGGTTTCCAAGACTGACCTTCTTTAAGCAGATGAGAGACACCTACAGGTGGGTTCTAACAGTCAATCTTTTTGCTAGTTTACTCCTAAATTTTATTTTACTCTTTAATGTAGACTGCAGAGAAATTATATAGCTTTCTTCTTATTGTCTTTTAAACAATGTAATGGCTCTTGATAATATAAAAGCTTTCAATTCCCTTGTTTTTAAAAGGTTGGCCTACATATGAGAGTAAACAAAAAAGTAATGCTACAATATCATGGAAATCTTTATTAAGCAAAACTATAAAAATGTGAAGCTATGATTTCTTAACATATCCTCCATCTACCGCTACACACTGCTGAAGGTGGTGTTTCCATCTCTCTAACCCTAATTCCTACAACTCCTGGTGTGGTGTTGTAGCATCAGCACTAAACTGAGAATCACAAGGTAAGCAGTTCAAACCCACCAACTAGCTATTCCTTGGAAACTCTACAGAGAGTTGCTATGGAAACAGCAACACCACTACTTCCTAGAAGAATTCTATACTCTTCAGTATACAGCATGAATTCATTAAAATGGACAGCAACCTTGAGGGACTCAAATCATGTTCCTTTTAAGTCTTTTTTGAGTTTGGGGAACAAAAAGAAGTCTGAAATTACAAGACCAGTGCTGTAGGGAGGATGGGATAGGGTTTCTTAATAAAATTCTCATAGGACAGTCCTTGTTATCCTAGAAGAATAAACAGGTGCATTCTCATGATGGGAAAAAGTTCTGCAATTTAACTTTCCTAGTTTTTATCCCACGAATGCAGCTTTCAATTTCCTTAAAACTTCATAATAAGCTTCCATGATCCTCGTGTATCCTTTGAGAAATCTACCCCCCAAAACAGTCACCATAACCTTCTAAAGTGACCTCTCTGCATTGAATATAACCCAGGAGATCCCTCTGGAAGTGACACTTGTGATTGAAACTCTTTTTTGAAAGCATCCTAATGAGACTAAGACAAGTATATTACTATGAGAAGTCTGCAGCCATCTACTGATCAGAGGCATGTGTACACTATTTTGTTTGGAGTAAACACACACAAGTAGGAACTAGAACCCTCTTAACAGTACTTTTTGACTTACCTTCAAGTTTAAGTATCTAAGGCCATAATTTGAAACAAAACAAAGCAAAAAAATTCTTTGGCCTTTTGCTTGAAGTTCTCTACAGTTTACTCATGTTGTTGTTGTTAAGTACCATGGAGTTGGTTCTGACTCATAGCAACCCTTTATAGGGTTCCTAAGGAGTGACTGGTGAGTTTCAAATTCCAACCTAGCAGTCCAGTGCTTATCCTACAGCTCCACACCAAAACTAGCTGTAAGAAATATTTTACCTATTTTTCCTCATAGAAGCAGATGCTTCTTCTTTCCAGTCGTGTAAAGGAAAAATGCAACTTTACAACCCAAAAAACCCAAGCTCACTGATATCAGGCTGATTCCAACTTATAGTTATTTATATAGGATTTCCAGGACTGTAAATCTTACACAGCAGCCAGCCTTATCTTTTTCCAGTAGAGTAGCTCGTGGGTTTGAGTTGTGAACTTTGCAGTTAGCATGTTGTTGTTGCTGAGTGCCATCCATTCACTTTTGACTCAAAGAAGCTGGTGGATTTGAACCACTGACCTTGCAGTTCAAACGGACCTTGTGATCCAGTGGTTATCATACTGTGTCATATGTAGGAAAAGTTGTCAGAAAAACTAGAGATGTACAATTATTGAACTCTTTTTAGTGTAGCAGTGCAGTTTCATCACCATGGTCAGTTAATCTAATGGATATTAGAGGAGGAAGAAAATCAAGTGTTTTCTAAACCATAGCAACAACTTCCTAACAGTTCTCAAAATAATAGTGTTTACTATTCATATCCATCATAGCTTGGGTCAGCAATTACCTCATATGCATGCAAAAGCTGAACAGTGAAGAAGGAAGACCATTGAAGAATTGATGCTTTTGAGTTATGGTGTTGGAGGAGAATATTGAAAGTGCCATGGGCTGCCGAAAGACCCAATAGTTCTGTTTTGGAAGAACTGCAGCCAGAGTGCACCTTGGAGGCCAAGGTGGCCAAACTTCATCTCTCATACTTTGGACATATTATCAGGAGGGATAAGTTGCTGGAGAAGGTGGAGAGTGGAGAAGGGACAAGTTGCTGGAGAAGGTGGTAAGGTGGAGAGTTAGAGAAAAAGAGGAAGAGCCCCAACGAGACGGATTGGCCAAGTGGCAGCATCGATGGACTCAAGCGTGGCAACAGTAGTGAGGTTGGCCCAGGATCGGGCAGTGTTTCGTTTTACTGTGCATAAGGTTGCTATGAGTCGGTACCGACTCAATGGCACCTAACAACAACAACATTCATATCCACATAGATTCTATAAAAAGAGAAAACTTAACATCTTTTAAACTGCTTACCAGTGATTTAGTAGGCTAAAGGCATTCTTCTATTGGTCTTTTACACATCCACCATTAAAGATAATCAGAAAATCAAGAAGTAGACAATACCCCTCAGGTTGTTGTTGTTAAGTAAGGTCAAGTCAGTTCTGACTCACAGTGATCCTATATAAGGTTTCCAAGGAGGGGCTGGTGAGTCTGAAACATCAATCTGCGGTTCAAACCGACCTTGCAGGCCAGTGCTTTATCCCACAGCATCACACCATGACTCTACCCCTCAGGTGGCCAGAACTTTTTCAACCATCTCATTCTCCTTTAGATTAAAATTCAGGAAGGACATTATGGGTGTTGTTGTGTGCTGTTGACTCAAAGCAACTCTGCCTCATAGAGTTTCGTAGGCTATAATTTTAACAGGTCTTTTCTCCCACAGAGCTTCTGGTAAGTTCACATGCTGCAGACCTTATGGTTAGAGTTGGGCACCAAAATCACTGAACTCAATCTTAGAAAGGACAAAGAGACATTTAACTTGTTGAAGACTAATGGTGTCCTGGTGTGGCACTATGGGTCAATGCACCAGACTGCAAAGCCCTTTGATAAGGCAAGGTCGGAGGTTCAAACTCACCAGCTGCTCCTCAGAAACCCTATACAGGGTAGCTTTGGGTCAGAATCGACTTGACAGCACTTAATAACAATAACATACTATACTATGAGATATTTTCAATGTGTATGTTTTCACGTTAAGACGTTCCTCTCTAATTAACCAGTAAAGAGAAGGACTGTTCTCCTTGAGGAATTTTTCAGTATAAGCAAAAAGTATTAAAGATGTTTTACCTGCCTTTGGCTAGAAGGAGGGTGTTAGTGTACCACCGAGTTGGTTCTGATGCATGGCTGTGAATCTTTACAGGAGCAGAAAGCCTCATCTTTTTCCTACAGAGTGAATGGTAGATTTGAACTACTGACCTTGTGGTTAGCAGCCCAGCTTGTAATCCATTATGCTACCAAGTATCCTTAGAGGGAAGGTAGGGGGGAAATATAAGAAAGGCAGTAGACACAAGGCATTACTTTGTTTAACTCCAGTAATCAAACTTTGCATCAAAACACGTGTTGCTTTACTTGCTTTAGAGTAACTGAGTGGCAGTGTGTGTGCATGTTTGTGTGCTTACATACGTACTTTACATTGGACAATCTGTTGTCCTCCAATTCCATATATACACATCTTTCTCCCAAGGAAAGATCATCCATCCCTAATGGGCTGATGGCAGCTCATAAGTAGATCCATTTCAAGGCAACCAGGTCAATCAGCTATTTGAAAATGTTATTTTTCAGAAAATTCTAAACCCACCTTAATTTCTCTCAAACAGTCAGCAGGCACCTCTCCTAATTCTTGCCTGGGCTGCGTCAGGATGGAGGGCACTCAACTACCTTACCTGAGTCTTACCAAGAACTCGGTACCCCATTCTGGAGGATTTCTCATCACACTCAGTCTCACTCCCAAAATAATCTGTAGTGTACAGGTTTTGCAATGCCTTGGGTTCTTCTGCATCTGGTAAACTTGGTGTTTAAGTATGTCTAAAGCATAGCACAAGTCATTAGAATTTTAAACAGTGGATCTTCTTGTTGTTACTGAGAGCAGTTGAAATGGTTCCAACTCAGAGGGACCCTGCATAGGGTTTCCAAGGAGTGACTGATAGGTTTGAACTGCTGACCTTTTGCTTAGCAGTCCAGTGCTTATACTCCAGCACCACACCAGGATCTTACTTAGCCCAAGAATAATAATTCTCAACACCGGTTATGCTTTATGACATCTGAGGAAGCTTTTAAAACTACCAATGCCAGCACCGCATCCTCAGAGATTCTGATTTTAAAAGTAAAGGATTAGTCTTGGGTGATATTAATATATGTCCAGAAGCAAAACCTACTATAGTAGACATGTTGTGTTAAGTGCCACTGAGTTGGTTCCGACTCATAGTGACCCTGTACAGAGTTTCCAGGAAGCGGCCGATGAATTTGAACCACTGACCTTGCGGTTAGCAGCTCAGTATTTGATCTCCAGTGACAAACCCGGAATCCATCCTATACTAAGGGAAAGAAAATGTGTGTAGGGAAAAAGTATACCATTTAACATGCCCAACTGTTATGGATGTGGTCATTAATTTAAAAATTAATGGGTAAAAATTAAATTGTAGTCAAGGCTTCAATAGTTAAAGGAAAAATGGAATAAAAACATAATGGAATTTTTCCCTTAATGTTTTGAACACCCTTAGATATGCTATCAAAACTGATATTGAAGTTTGTATAAATAATAACACAGGGAAGTACTGGCTGTACTAAGAGAATAATCACTGTCATTAACAGTAATTAATTACTATTATAATTTCCTAATTATCATGAATTTCAACAATGATATACCATTAAATATACATAAAAGTTTGTGTTGTTGCTATTATTAAATGCCTTAGAGTTGGATTCCAACTCACAGTGACCTGTATACAGTTTCCAAGGAGTGGCTGATGAGTTTAAACTGTCGACCTTGTGATTCTAACAGACCTTGCAGACCAGTGCTTTATCCTACAGCGCCACACCAAAACCACAGAATTACAGAATATATTAGCAAATCATAGTTTGTTGTTTTTAAGTGGCATCAAGTCAGTTCTGATCCACAGCGAACCTGTATAGGTTTCCAAGCAGCTGGTGAGCTTAAACTGCCGACTTTGAGGTTCAAACCAACTTTGGAGTCTAGAACATTAACCCACAGCACCACATGAGAATCATAAGGCTGGATAGCTGTTCTTAACTATATATGCTCAGATATACACATGAAGTTCGTGGAAATTTCCTTTTTTTTAAATTAAAGAACATAACACTTATTAGTACAGTACTTTGACTATTAACTAGACACTAGCCCAGTACTACAGACCATTGCATATTTTTTTTTTTTACACAATTAACAGAAACATGAGCCTAATAACACGTTTTCTCATACTAAGTAACTATGAAACATGATTGACAGGTCAGTACTCTTACCATTAATGAATACTCATGAAATAATGTTTTTACTTAACATATAATACTCCTTATTTCATGCAGTAATTTCATATTGAGGCTGTGAACTATTACAAAAGATAATTGGAAAAAACAGCAGTAATTCATTGAATAAAATTAACAAATTCAGAAATTATATATAAATATAATTTATATACATACAAAATAATTTTTCATTTGTTGGTTATTACAACTCCAGGACTGTGTTACCATCACTTGTGATAAATGGTCACGTAGAAGTGGCTTCTGGCATTTTAGCACTGAATTTTCTTGTGTCTCTTCTAGTCCAAAATAAAAAGTAATTTTGCAAACACTTAAGTCTATCAGAAATTTTTATTTAAAGGAATTCAGTTAAACATTTTCACCACTTTCCAACCTCTATGTGTTTAATATTTCAAGTAACAAATTTTTGAAACTTGGCACAACAATAAAATAAAAAATAGTATGCATACTTTTTAGATAAGACACAACTATAAATAATCTTTATTACATATACTGATCAAACATGCAATCAAGATGTATCTATCAATAATTACTGGTGACTGAAAACAAAGGATCAGTAGTTTGAAAAGATGGCCTTGGTGATAGAAATAATGTTGGAGATCACATGATAGAATTTTGCAAGACCAATGACTTCGTCATTGCAAAAGCCTTTTAAAAATTGTAAAGATGACTATACACATGGATCTCCCCAGATGGAAAACACAGAAATCAAACTGAATATATCTGTGGGAAGAGATGGTGGAAAAGCTCCATATTATCAGCCAAAACAAGGTCAAGGGCAGTCTGTGGAACAGACCATCAAGTTCAGACCTAAGCTGCAGAAAATTAAAGAAAATTAAAACATGTCTACGTGAGTCAAAGTATGACCTTGAACACATCCCATATGAATTTGGAGATCATCTCAAGAACAAATTGAAGCATTACACACTTATATTATAATTAGAGACCACAAGGATGACATCAATAACAGCACATAGAAAGAAAGCAAAACATCATTTAAAAAGACAAGAAAGAAGCAAAAGACCAAAACAGATGCCAGAAGAGAATTCGAAAGTTGCTCTCCAAAGTACAGATGCTAAAGCAAACGGAATAAAGGAGAAGGTAAAAGAGATGAACAGAAAATTTCAAAGGATAGCTTGAGAAGACAGTATTATAATGAAATCTATAAAGACCTGGAGTTAGAAAACTAAAGGGAAGAACATGCTCACCATTTCTCAATCTGAAATAACTGAAAAAAAAATCAAACCTCGACTTGCTATATTGAACAAGGCATAGGAATTAATGGAATATAAACTGAAATCTTTCAACAAAGTAATGCAGCACTGGAGGCACTCACTCATCTATGACAAGAAATTTGGCCAACTGATTGGAAGACATCCATATTTGTGCCCATTCCAAAGAGGTGCCCCAACAGAATGTGGATTTCATTAGCCAATATCATATGCAAGTAAGATTTTGCTAAAGATAATTTAAAAATGGCTGCAACAATGCATTGACAATGAACTACAAGAAGTCCAAGCCAGATTCAGAAAAGTACTTGGAAAGATGAACACTGGCTGAAGGCAGAGAATACCAGAAAGATGCTTACCTGTGTTTCATTGACTATGCAAAGGCTTTCAGCTGTTTGGATCATGACAAGCTATGGATAACATTGCAAAGAATGGGTATTACAGAAAGCTTGTAAGTCTGTCTTCTGCCTATAACTGATTGGAATACCTAAAATGGGGCTACAACATGCCAGCGAAGGAGGCTTCCTGTGGAGCCTCTGCATTACACAAGACCATAGGTGGAATCTTGAACAGCATCCAAAAATCTTCTGAGGGGAAATGTTCACTTAAAAGGACAAGCAGACAAGCCTGGAGTAGCCAAAAGAACAGAAGGTACTTCCTGAAAGAAAGACTGACAGGAAAAATACAAACCAATATAGGCAGGCTGACTGATTACTACAAGAACAAACCAGTGGCTCGCCCAGGAGACATCTAGGCAAGTGGTCGGGTCCCCCTCAAGGCAAACTTCCTTCTATGACTAAGGCTCAATGGGAATGCATGCTCTGATTGGTGACCATGTTCGTCACTGATAAGGTGAAGTGAGGGAAAAAAAGCAATGAAGTGCGAGCTAAGCACTACAACTTTCAATGGAGTCCTGTGAATCCTGATGGAGACCTAGTTAGCCAGCAATGTGCCAAGTCCAGGGGACTCTTGGACCCAGAGTCAGTGACAAAGGCATGGAGGACTAGAGTGGAAAGTGAAGTGTCCAGCTGATAAGAAGAGAGGGCATATGCATAAGTACACCCACATTTGCAGATAAAACAAACTTGACCTGGCTTCAATGGATGGATCAGAGCTCAAAGAGAAGAAAGAAGAGGCAAAAAAAAAAAAAAAATCTGATACAATTTGATGAACTTGACATACACCTATGGAAGCAGTAGCTCAAGAGTGAACAAATCTTCACAGCAAGGATCATTCCCACCTCCTCCGCACACGGAGAAGACACGGATGGGCAACTTGGACACTGGCTACCCAGAATGGGGGGGCTACAGAGGCAAGAAGTGACTGGCTTACAAGCTTTCAAGAGGGAACCTAGATCCATAAGGCATGAAGCAAAGTAGAATCTCCACTGAGTAGCATCCATTCTGCCCAGTCAGGGCTGATGAAAGGAGATGCAGATAGGTTTCTTGCATTACAATAGCAAATAATTGTTATGAGGACTGATTGTAAGGGCTGGAAATATAAAGGTAGATGTTTTGGGACAAAGGGAGGAGAGTGATTAACCTTGCAGTCTAGGAGCATCAAAAGAGAAGAGTGGAGAACGGAACCCTACCCAGAGAAGCAGTGATGCCAGGGATGGAGGCAGAGATGATGGTGTGGGGAGATGGAGCAGCTGGAGACTTTGGACAGGAAGAGAGAGAGGGGCAGTATGCGGACAACCGGGGGGCAGGCTTGCGGGGTATACCCTTTGGTTGATTGATGATACATGGAAGGGATTGTAACCATGGCAAGGAAACAATATACTATGGGATCAATGTGAAGCTGATGTCCTCCCATGTAAACTATCACATAATTCACAATAAAGCATTTAAAAAAAAAAATGGGTATTACAAAATGCTTAATTGTGCTCATGAGCAACCTTTACACAGTCCTAGAGGAAATCATTCGAATGGAACATGGGAACACTGAATGGTTTAAAATTAGGAAAGGTATGTGCCAGGGTTGTTTTTTTTTTTCCCCACCTTACTTATTCAATCTCTATGTTGAGCAAATAATCTGATAAACTGGATTATATAAATAAGAATGTGGCATTAGGATTGGTGAAAGATTCATTAACAACCTGAGATATACAGATAATACTACCTTGCTTACTGGAGGTGAAGAGGACTTAAAATATTTACTGATGGAGATCAAAGACCATAGCCTTCGACATGAACTGCAACTCAATATAAAGAAAACAAAAATAGACCAATAAATAAAATCATGATAAATGGAAAAAAGACTGAAGTTGCCAAAGACTTAATTTTGTTTGCATCTACTATCAACAAGCATGGAAACAGAAGTCAATAAATCAAACCATGTATTGCAATAGGAAAATCTGCTGCACGTGACCTCTTTAAAGTGTTGAAGAGCAAAGACGTCAGTCTGAGGACTAAGTCAAGTCTGAGTCAAGCCATAGTATTTTCAATAGTCTCGTATGCAGGTGAAAGCTGGACAATGAATAAGGAAGACCTGAGAATAACTGGCACATTTGAGTTATGGTGATGGAGAAGAATATTAAAAGTACCAAGGATTGTCAGAAGAAAAAAAAAATCTGTGTTATAACAAGTACAGCCAGAGGGCTCCTTAGAAGCCAGGATGATGGGGCTTCCATCTCTCATACTTTGGACATTTTACCAGTATGGACCAATCAGTCCCTGGAGAAGGAAATCATGCTTGGTAAAGTGACCTGCCAATGAGATGGACTGACACAGTGGCAATAACAATGGGTTCAAGTGGAACAACAATCGTGAGGATGACACAAGACAGGGGAGTGTTTTGTTCTTTTGTGCACAGGGCCACACTATGAGTCGGAACTAACTTGACAGCACCTAACAACAACATCTATAAGAAAATCAATAAATTTAAAAACATACATGAATACTATACCCTAACAATAAACAATAGATAAATATTGAGATACTTAAAGAAAAAAATTCTTGTAAAATATGTATGTTTAGAAAAAGTACAGACAAAACTCTCCTTGAAATTGAGAATGGTGACACTTCTGTATTACTCTGGACATATCATCAGAAGAGACCAGATCTTAAAGAACAACCTTATCCTTGATAAAGTAAAGAGTCAGAAAAAAACTATATGGGTGCTATAGCAGTTGAACAATGGGCTCAAACACAGGAATGTGAGGATAATTCAGAAACAGGGCAGTTTCATTCTATTGTACAAAGGGTTACTGTAAGTTGGAACTGACTCACTGGCACCTAACATCAACATGTTCTTACCACCATCTTAAACCTGGAAACCAAATGAAACCAACTGCTGCCAAATTGATTCTGACTTATAGCCATCCTGTAGTACAGAGAACTGTGCTCCAAAGGTCTTCCAAAGCTATACAAAAGTAGACTGCCACATCATTCTCCCCTGGAGGGGCTGGTGGATTTCAACTGCAAACCTTTTGGTTCATAGAAGAAAGAGTAACCACTGTGTTACCAGGACTCCTATTATATGTGAGACGAAGAAGTATTTTTAGTTTGAGATGACAGATCTAAGGTTGTAAAATCGGAAGAAGTGTCTTTAACTCCCAGCTATTATTTTTGTCTGTAGATTGCTGTACCATTTTTTGCCTATGCCATATGCACTGTAGGTGGGATGTTTCCTGTTACTATGTCTAGCTTTGCAGTCTCAACTTTGAAACAGTTTATTTACTTCTCAAAGTGTGAACCTGTAACTGTTCTTTGCTGTCCCTAAGTAAATTACTAGGATGTGTACCCAGTTTTCTATTCATTATTCGTTTTTGACACAGAAATCAAACTTAAAGTTTTATTAATCTAAAGAATTTTAAACAGTAAAATTCAAATATAAGTAAATAAAAGAGAATTACAATGAAGAAAGGATAAAATCAAATAACTTTCCTGCAAATCTTTTTCCTTCTCACTTTTCACTAGTTTAGTCAAAATTTTATATGTAATTGGAATACTGTTTATAATTTACTATGAACTCTTACTAGGCATAGGGAGGATTGGTCCACGGAGCCCTGGTAGCTGGTAGGATAAACACTGGACAACTAATAATCAGGTGAGCAGTTCAAACCCTCCAGCTACTTCGTGAGAGAAAGAAGAAGCTTTTTGCTCCCATAAAGATTTACAGCCTTGAAAAACCCATACAGGGTTGCTGTGAGTCAGAATCAACTCAGTGCTAGAGGACTGGCCCATTATATCAAGATTTCAGCCCAGTGTGAGGTCAAAAACGATGCCAAAAAAAGGGGCATTTTCTTAATTTTCCAGCATTCTGTTTTTCTTTTTTTCTAAATAGACTGTAGCTTAGAAAATTCAAGATAACTTTTTTTTTAATTAAGTGTATCAATTCCTGTAAATAATATAGGTACTCTAATGTTATGAGATGTACTGTTTATATTGCTTATACTCAGAAACACATACCTAAAGGTAAGGATTACAACAAATAACTTCTCTTACTGAGAGGGAACCAATCATATATCTTAGAAAAGTTTTCATAGAGACACTCTTCATGGAACCAACATACTTGACTTGCAGGGGTAGAATGCTTCCTTTTCAAAACGGTGTACAAGTATGTACTCAGCAAAACCATGAAAGACTACACACTAAATGCTAATAGAGAACATATATCTATGTTTGTTTATCTAGAATTTTGTGAAAGTTTACAGAGGTTGACTTTTCCATTCAGAAATTATACACATTTTGTTTCAAGTTACTAATTGCAATCCCCACAAGAAACATCACTTATCCCACTTCCTCCCTATGTTTCCTGAAATACTTTTAAGAAATTGAAAGCAAGTATGAAAAAGTAAGTTTAAAAGGTATGTTTCCTCACATCTCATGAAGTACATCAAACCCAAAGTGGCTGGTCCAACTTTCTAGGCGCTTTACCTGACTTCCCTTCCTTTCAGCTACCTGTTTATTCCATATGGCAGATACAGTAGACTAGACCACAGGGAATTCCAGTCCTTGATATACCACTTGCTATACTGGGTTGCTATTGGCCAGAACCGACTCAACGGCACTTAACAAAGACAACAACATATGAACTTAGATAAGTCACTTACTTTTCCTGAGCCTGTTTCCTCATTAATAAAATGGAAAGGATGCAAAATAACATGATATCTTTATTATTAACATCTAGAAATATCTATCTTATAATTCAACTTACATCTTCATTCTCTATGTAGCTGAAAATACTGTTGTAGTGAAGCTGTGAGATCAGGAATTCCATTGGACTCCTTCCTTTTTTTTACCAAGTACTGTAAATTTTCTACCTTTGATAAGGTGCAGCCTTACCACTTTTCAATTGTTTGTTTTAGTGGTAAATACTTGAGATTTTCTTTTCTGATAGGTTTCCAATCTTATACAGGTTCCGCCTTTTGCAAATTTTACTGTATTTTATAATGTATATCACTCTTGTAAATATTATTAGTCTTCAATGGATAGACTACAAGCTGTATGGTTCCTGCCTGTTTATTCACTGTTGAACACATAGCACATAACAAGTGCTTAATATTGGTACATCAAAAATTAACAAAGGCATATTTATGCTTCTTCAAACTATTGTGAAAACCTGAGATTCTCCAGTACTACTAGCATTCTCTTTCCCTAATTCCATGAATATATGCAATAAAATAAAACACAAGAACAATTCCTGATCTTGAAAATATAATTTGACTTCCTTAAGCAACTATGGTTCCAGTAACCAGAAAAGACTATACTGTTTGGTCAATCAAAGGGTCAATGAAAAAGAGAAAGCATCAGTGAGACTGACTGACGCAATAACTCCAACAATAGGCTCAAACACACTGAGGACTGTAAGGACAATGCAGAACCAGGTATATTTTATTCTTGAGTCAGAGCTGCCACTACAAGAAGTAATAGCAGCAGACGCAGTAACAACTGAGCTTAGCCTTTATAAAATGTCAATAGCCACCTCACATATAGGGATTCATCCTTTTCACAAACCATAACGTTAATGGCAATGTCGGCAGTTCAAACCCACTAGCTTCTCCTCGGAAACCCTACACAGGGTTCCTATGAGTCGGAACTGACTTGACAGCACTTAATAACAACAAATACAAATGAAAACCTTTTGCTCCTCAAAAGAATTTATTAAGAGAAAAACTTGGGGTAACATATATCTGGATAAGGGTTTAATATCTACAACATATATATTTTATAAATTCCTACAATTTAACCACAAAAAGACAACTCAACCAGAAGATAAGCAAAAGATGTGAACAGATACTTCACTAAAGAGAATATATGGTCAACAGCATATGAAAAGTTACACAACTGTAACAATCATTAGAAATGCAAATTAAAACCTCAATGATAACTCATCTATGCCAAGAAATTTAGAAGACAACTATCAGTCCAACTGATTGGAAGAGATCTGTATTTGTGCCTCTTCCAAAGTGAGGTGAGGAAACGGAATGCAGGAATCATAGGACAGTACCTTTGATATCACATGCGAGTCAAATGTTACTAAAGGTAATACAGAAATGCCTGGAAGCATACACTGACAGAGAACTTTCAGAGGTTCAAGCCGGATTCAGAAGATGGCTTGGAATGAGGGATATCATTGCTGACGTTAGATGGATGTGGGCTGAAAGCAGAGAATATCAATAAGATGTTTACCTGTGCTTTATTGACTATGCAAAGACTTTTGATTGTGTGGATCCTGACAAGTTATGGACAACATTACAAAGTATGAGTATTCCGGAACACTTAATTGTGCTCATGAGGAATCTGTACTTGGACCAACAGTCAGTTGTTCGAACAGAACACGGGAACATTGAGTGGTTTCAAATTAGGAAAGCTGAGTGGCAGGGCTGTACTCTTTCACCATACTTATTCGACCTACATGCTGGGCAAGGAATCCAAGAAGCTGGGTTATATGAAGAAAAACGTGGCATCAGGATTGGAGTAAGACTCATTAAAACCAGCAATATACAGATGATACAATCTTGCTTGCTGAAAGTGAAGAGGACTTAAAATATTTACAAATGAAGATCAAAGACCACAGCCTATGGTATGAATTGCATCTCAATATAAAGAAAACAAAAATCCTCACCACTGGACCAATAAATAACATTCTTACCAATGGTAAAAAGATTGAAGTTGTCAAAGACTTCATTTTTCCTGGATGAACCATCACAACTCATGGAAGCAGCAGTCAAAAATTCAAACAAGGTATTGTATTAGGCAAATCTGCTGCACAAGACCTTTTTTAAGTGTTGAAGAGCAAAGATGTCAGCTTGAGGACTAAAGTGAATCTGACCCAAGTCATGGTATTTTCAGTAACTTCATATGCATGTGAAAGCTGGACAGTGAATAGGAAGACCATAGAAGAATTGATGCTTTTTGAGTTACAGTGTTGGAAGAGAAAATTCAAAGTACCATGGGCTACCAAAAGAACAAACAGATCTGTGTTGGAAGATGTGTAACCAAAGTGTTCCTTGGAGGTCAGGATGGCCAAACTTTGTCTCTCATACTTGGGACATAATGTCAAGAGGGACCAGTTGCTGGAGAAGGATATCATGTTTGGTAAGGTGGAGGGTCAGAGAAAAAGAGGAAGACCCCCAGAGAGATAGATTGGCAAAGTGGCAGCATCAATGGACTTAAGCGTGGCAACAATCGTGAGGTTGGCTCAGGACAAAGCAGTGTTTTATTCTGTTGCGCATGGGGTTGCTGAGTCGGTACTGAGTTGATGGCACGTAACAACTACAAATAAACAAAATGCCACAAGAGCCAAAATATGACCCTGAATATATCCCAACTGAATTTAGAGATCATCTGAAGAACAGATGTGATACATTAGACTATAAACACCAAAGACTAAAAGAACTGTGCAATGACATCAAGAACATCATACAGGAAGAAAGCAAATGTTCATTGACAAGACAAGAATAAAGGAAAAGACCAAAATGGGTGTCAGAAGAGACTGAACTTGCTCTCCAGCAAAGTGATGCTAAAGCAAATGAAGACATGAGGAGGTACAAGAACAATGCAGAAAATTTCAAAATTCTGCTCGAGAATACAAAGTGAAATATAATAATGAAATGTGCAAAGAGCTGGAATTAGAAAACCCAAAGAAAAGAAAATTCTGAGCATGTCTCAAGCTAATAGAACTGAAGAAAACCTTCATATCTCAACTATAGGTATTGAAGGGTTCTATGGACAAAATACTGAATGATGCAGAAAGTATCAAAAGAAGATGGAAGGAATACAGTCACTGTATCAATAGGAGATGGTCAATGTTCATCTGTTTCAAGAGTTAGCATAAAATCAAGAGCCAGTGTTCCTGAAGGAAGAAGTCCAAGGTGCATTGGAAGGTATTAGCAAAGAACATGGCACTGGGAACAGATGAAATACAAATTGAAATCTTTCAAGAAACTGATGCGGTACTGGAGGTACTCACTCATCTATGCCAAGAAATTTGGTAGACAACTAACTGACCATCAGCCTGGAAGAGGCCCATATTTGTGCCCATTCCAAAGAGAGGTGATCCAATAGAATGCGGAAATCATCAGACAGAATCATCGATATCCCATGTGAGTAAAGTTTTACTAAAAGCAATCTAATAATGGTTGTAACCTTATATTGACAGAGAACTTCCAAAAGTCAAAGCCAGTTTTAGAAGAGGATGTGGATTGTGGGATATCATTGCTGACGTCAGATGGATCTTGGCTGAAAGTAGAGAATACCAGAAAGATGTTTACCTGTGCTTTATAGATTAGGCAAAGGCTTTTGATTGTGTGGATCAAGACACGCTGTGGGCAGCATTGCAGTGTATGAGTATTATTAAACACTTAATTGTGCTCACGAGGAACCTGTGCATAGGCCAAGAGGCAGTTTTCAAAATATAGTAAGAAAACACCAAATGGCTTAAAATTAGGAAAGGTGTTCACCAAGGATGTATTTATTTTATCATACTTATTAAGTCTGTACGGTGAGAAAATAATCCATGAAGCTGAATTTTATGAAGAAAAACATGGCATCAGGACTGGAGGAAGACTCATTAATAACCTGCAATATGCAGATGATACCATCCTGCTTGTTGAAAATGATGAGGACTTAAAATACTTGTTGATGAACATCAAAGACCACAGCCTTCTCAGTCTGGGTTGCAACTCACTGAAAGAAAACAAAAATTGTCACCCCTGGACCTATAAACATCATCAAGATAAGTGGAAAAAAAGATTGAAGTTGTCAAAGTTTTCATTTTGCTCAGATCATCCATCTACACTCATGGATGCAGTAGTCAAAAAAATCTTATGATGTACTGTATTAGGCAAAGCTGTTGCACAAGTCCTCTTTAAAGTGCTGAACAGCAAACATGTCAGTTTGAAGAATAAGGTGCACGTGACCCAAACCATGGGATTTTCAATAACCTCATATGCATACGAAAGTTGTACAGTGAACAAAAAGACCACAGAAGAATTGATGCATTTGAGTTATGGTATAGGAGGAGAATACTGAAAGTACCATGAACTTCCAGTAGAACAGACAGATTTGTATTGGAAAAAACTGCCAGAGTGCTCCTTGGCAGCCACCAGACTTCATCTCTCATACTTTGGACATATTACCTGGAGGGACCAGTAGCTGGAGAAAGACATCATGTTTGGTATAGTGGAAAGTTGGAGAAAAAGAGGAAGACTCCCAGCAAGACTGACTGGCACAGTGGCAGAAGTGATGGGCTCAGGCACAGCAATGATTGGGTGGTTGACTCAAGACTGGGCAGTTTTTTATTCTTTTGTGCATAGGGTTGCTATTAGTTGGTACCCACTTGATGCCACCTAAATACAATAACAACATTAAGAAAATATGTATCTAGAGAGTTGGAAAATTTGGAACATGAAGCCATTTGGATTAGTGTTGTTGTTGTTGTTGTTGTTAAGTGCCATCGAGTCAGTTCCGACCCATAGCGACCCTGTACAGGGTTTCCGAGGGTGTAAATCTTTACGGGAGTAAAAAGCCTCATCTTTCTCCCACGGAACGGCTGGTAGTTTCTAACCGCTGACCTTAAGGTTCGCAGCCGGATTCGTAACCACTACACTACCAGAGCTCCTTTGGATTAGTGAGGCAGGAATTTTTCAGTTAAAGGGAACTGGAAATTAACATTCTGAGACAGACTGTCCAAGATAGGTTCATTGATCAGTATGGGGTGTACATGAGAACAGAGTAGTGAGCTTGAAGTAAAGTGGTAGGAACTATGTCAAAGAAGTAAGGATCAATAAAATAGGAATGTTGGGTCTTTATTAGAACTCAGAGATGGAAAATTATTGGAATGGGCAGAGGGAGAAGGACAGACTGTACAACAGTAAAACAAAACAAAACAAACTTGAAATTAAAAAACAAAACAAAAAACCTCAATGAGATGCCATCTCACCCCCACTAACATGACTATGATAAATAACAACAGTTGCCAAGAATACGGGAAAATTGGAACCCTCATCCACTGTTGGTGGGAATGAAAACTAGTACAGCAGCTTTGGAAAACAGTTTGGCAATTCCTCAGAAAGTTGAATATAGCTCTATCATATAACCTAGTGTCTTAGGCTAGATCCTCTAGAGAAGCTAAGCCAGATTATAAGAGAGGACAACAAAAGGTAGAGTAAAATGGAATTAAAAGATAATGGAGTAGTTAGTATAATGAGGCTATTAGAAAAACTGTAGTTGCAAATATGTATGGAAAGATATCCATGCTATTGGTGAGTTTTTAAAATTACAAAACAGATAATAAATCATTCTGCATGTGTATAAAAAAAAGGTATAATAAACCCAACATATAAACAACACATAATATATCATTACTAAATAATGTATTTCTTAGGAATGCATTGTTGATTTACTATTCAGAAATCAATCTATGTACTTCACAGCATTAGTATACTAAAGAAAATCCATGTCATAGATGAAAAAATAAGACTTCTGAAAAATCCAACATTCAATAATATTAAAAGCTCTCATTGAACTAAGAATAAAAGGGGACTGTCAAGTAACGAATAATTTAATGTTTCTTGTAGTTGTAATCTATAACATCCACCAAACATTTCTGCCCTGCTGGGTCTGGGTAACAGAAAGTGGGAAAAGATACTCATAGGCTGACATGATTCAGCTGTGGATGTTAGTAGAGTTAATTATAATTGTAAAAACTTGAAACTCTAGCAGGGGTATAAAATGAACCATCTCAGAGGCAGGAAGAAGGATCTTACTACCATCAAAGATAAAGAACCAGGAGTGAAGTGTGTCCTTCAGACCCCAAGAGCCCTGAACATTGAACCTCCTCGACCCAGGGATAGAAAACTATGACACCAAAGGACTGGCAAAAGAACAGCAGGAGCAGAACCAAGAACCAGACCACAAGACAGAGCGCAGGGGGCTTCCCAGTCCATGAGGCAAGTAAAGCTGACTGACTTTGAGCAGAAAGCTTGCTTATAAATTATAAAGCGTGGTGCCTCCAGGCATTTAAGTTGGGGAACTATGTTTGACTTGGAGCTAAGGCCCAGTGCCTTCAGGCTGAGGTTTATGGTGGAGTGCTGTGTCCTGTAGACATTTATCTGTAGCTCACTAGAACAGCTATGCCCTGAGAATTTTCTGATCCTGCATTGTGATTTGTTAACTTCCCTAATAAATTCCATAACTCACGGGGAAAAAAAAAATGACAATGGAATTTTCCCACAAATTTCTTGAAGGCCACTCATATATATATATATATATATGGAGTCCTGGTGTGGTGCTGTAAGATAAACACTGGACTGCTAACCACAAGGTTGGTGGTTCAAACTCACCAGTCACTCCTTGGAAACCCAACTCGATATGAGTTGGATCCGACTTGACAGCACTCAGCAATAAGATAGGAATACAGATCAATAAACAGAACTTCATCTCAAATAACTGGCTCACACAGTTGTAGATGCTGACAAGCTCTAAGTCCATGGTCAGATGTCAGGTGTAGGATCAACAGAGAAAGGGGAAGCACAAGAGGGCTTCAAAAAGTTTGTGGAAAATGGAATAAAAAGATTATGGATTTTTTTCCCACGAACTTTTTGAAGTGCCTTAATATCAATCACTTAGAGGACAGTTTTAGTTAATGCTGGTGGGAAAATCAGGGAAAGAAATGTGATAATGGCTGTACAATATAATAAATGAATTCAACGTCCCTAAAATATGCATATAAAAACCAATGAGCTGGCAAATGTTTTAGTGTATTTTTATCATTGTTGTTGTTATGTGCCGTGGAGTCGGTTCCGACTCATAGCGGACCCTGTACAGGTATTCTGAGGCTGAAAATCTCTATGGGAGCAGAAAGCCTCATCTTTCTCCTGCGGAACAGTTGGTAATTTCAACTGCTGACCCTGAGGATAGCAGCCTGATTCTTAACCACTAAATCCCACTAAAACTTGACAGTTTGTGAAGAAATTTCAAGTGATTTAATGATAATAGTTTCTAAAAATTATTTGAGTTTTCAAACTGGCTTATTGGTTAAACAGTCTCCCAAGATTATGGCCCTTATCAGTAGAATACATAGGAATACAGAAAAGACAAAATAATCATTTTGAAGAACTTGTTTACAAAATTTAAACATTATTTCATGTGAGATATAGCAGGGACATGTGCCTTTCAGGCTAGTTAATATTTAACTACATTAGAAATAAATGAGGAATTACATTTGTTCTGTTTCCTAAAATAGCAGCACCAATTCTGTGAAAACTTCTATACGTTTAAAAAAATTATTTATGGTAGAATGTTAAATTTTAAGTTTTGTTTATGTGATTTTCAAAATGAAAAATCATTATAAATTATTCCTTCTACTTTTACATAAAAATCCTACTCATAAACATAAACATTTGTCATCATTATTTATATGCTTTTAAAATGTAACCAAATAGTTCATTATATTCTTAAAACTGGAGAATTATATATACTACACAGTATTCTGTTGGACTCCTGATGGTCCAGTGGTTAAGCACTAGCCTGCTAACCAAAAGGTTAGAGGTTTACCACCCTTCCCCCCCAGCCACTCTGGGGGAGAAAGATGTGGCAGTATTCTTCTATAAAAATGTATATCCTTGTATATTTATAGCAGTAGGTTTGGCTTTTTGGTATTAATATTCTGAACAAGAAAAATAAACACCTATTTAAACACATTTGTCTAATTAGTCTATACAAAAACACTGATACTGATCACTTTGTAAACCTAGTATTTTCAAAAGTTCATTGTGTAATAATCCAATCTTAGGAACTTGGAATCACATTTCATAGAAACAAAATATGAAGACTGATGTTTAGGTTTTTAGAAATGCTTTTTAAAAACAGAAGGATAATTCTCCAAGAGGCGTAAGCATATTTTCAAAGAAAATTTCTGTTACTAAAAATAAAGCTGATTAGAAATTTTTTAGATTGTACTAAAACATGCAATTAAGAAAAAATGAAAAAAAGGCAGTAGAAAAAAATATATTCCCAGAATGGCATAGAAGGGAATAGTCAGGGTAGGGAACTCTACTTGGGAGAAATGACTTTCCCCTAAACATCCACAACATCTAAATATCATTAACTTGTCTGCCTTTCCTTAAAATAAAGGTATATACTCTAAACATTGCTTATATAAGTCTATCTGAGGCCCAACACATCACAGTCAAAAATAGAATACAGAAAGAGGTAAAAAAGAAAAAAGAGAAGTATCACTTTTGGGAAAGAGGTTAGAGAACATAAATCAGTTTTGTGTATGCATTGTTGTCATGTGCAACTGAGTCAGTTCTGCCTTATAGAGACCCTTTAGAGGGTTTCTGAGGAGTAGCTAGTGAGTTTGAATCCACTCACTTTATGGTCATCAACCCAGTGCTTATCCTACATCACCATACCAGCACTCTGTGTATGCATTTCTTGTTGTTATTGTTAAGTGCCATCAAGTTGGTTCCAGCTCATAAGTGACCCTGTATAGTGCTGGTAGCACAGTGGTTACGAATCGGGCTGTGAACTGCAAGTTCAGCAGTTCGAAACTACCAGTGGTTCCGCAGGAGAAAGAGGAGGCATTCTGCTCCTGTAAAGATTTACAGCCTCGGAAATCCTGTGCAGGGTTGCTATGAGTCGGAGCCGATTCCACGGCACTTAACAACAACATAGGGTTACCAAGGATCAGCTAGTGGGTTTGACTGACCTTGTGATTAGCAGTCCAGTTTATCCTACAGCACTACATGTGCTCTATAAATTAAAGTTAGTCTATGGAGTCCTGGTGTGGTGTTATAGGATAAGCACTGAACTGCTAACCGTAAGATCGGTAGTTCAAACCCACCAGCCATTACTCAGAAATCCTATATAGGATGGCTATGGTTCAGAAGGCACTTAACAACAATAATACAGTGTTCCACAATCAGATGATCACATTCAAATTTTAACATTAATTTTCATATTTACATATATGGGTCTAACAATTTATTGTCCTGTAAGTTATGGTACTATGGTGAAATGAGTACTTTTTGTGATCTTTTGCCTTGGGTCTTTGGAAAAGACGCTTAGAAGAGTTTCCCATTAAACCCTTAAAATTACCCCCTTTGCCCTAGTTCTTTGGAGAAGCAAAGTCAGGGGGAAAAGGAGAGGCAGAAAATACTTAAGTTGTTTTCTGCCCCAGAGGTTTTATTATTTTGTCTAGGTTGATTGACATTTCCTGGATAAACCGTAAACATTAAAGTTTGATACTTTTTGTCTGGCCCTGGGCTGCAGTATTGTCCTGTGATTATTCTATTTTATATACCTTGCAGTGAATGAATGGTCAGTCTGCTATGCAAATTGAGTAATTTGTGGTGCACTGAAGGGATTGGTCAGTTCATGGTCCTACTGGAAGGATCATGCTTTGAAAATGACTAGGAGTTTACCTGTATAAATAGTTAACTCCACTGAAGTCTGGTGGAAAGAAGAAAGAAAAGGTACAAGACAAAACATTAAAAAAACAAAACAAAACAGCAAAGAGCGACAAGGCAAGAAACTCCCTAACAGTACTATAAAACAGGTCAAGTGCTTAACACCAAAGATAATGAGAAGCCCAGAAGGGTCCCTGTGGAAGAGCTATAGGTGACAGGCCTGGAAGGGGCCCTGCAGCAGAGTTGGTGGTGATGGTAAAATCCTGCTCCTAGGAAAGTAGCTCCTAGGAGGGCTGAGTAAGCTGTTACAATGATTCTATGAACTAGGCCAGTTAGCACTGGAGACGCTGACAGCAGGGACCCTGGAGGCAGAGACGCTTGCATGGACAGAAGAGGGCAAGTATAGTTGCAAGGCTAAGCTATGGACCTGTCTGCTACCACAACTGAGAAGGTACTAGGACAGCTGTCCTGGACGCTGTCCTGCATCAAAGTTTTGATAGTGAGTTTTTCCTGTTACTTTCAAATTAATGCTGATTCCAAATTGTAATTTTTAACTTCCCTAAAACACCACATAACTCTATGGTCTTCAAGTTCTACTGGTCACAGCAACAAAGTATCAAATGCAACAGAGCAGCAGAGTTCTAGGGGTCACGGGGGTGTTCGGCTGGTGTCAGAAATGCAAAGAAGCTAACAAAAATGGAGGTATGTCTGGAGCCCTGCATCATAGAAACCAGCTTTCTGATCTTGATTCTTATGCCTCAGGAATTTAGGCAAGTTCAGACACTACATTACATGTATATTGAGTTTTAGAACTCACATTTACAAATAAAATCTGACACATTTTCATAATTACAGTTTTTCTCCAACTTTTCTCATTCAGTTCAATTAATTTATATATGTTTTCGTTACCTTCTCAGGACTTGTTCAAAATTTTATCTCAGATACAAATTTTTTTCCTTTTTATTGTGAGTTGAGTGAAGGTTATAGACAAGATCAGCAGATCTGCTTTACCCTCAACCAATCATATGTTTTGCTTCATCTCAATGTGAGATACAATTTAATGCTTAGATACATTAGAATTTACTTATTTTAATCCTAAACAGAAATAAAAATCTTTTGTGATAAAAATTGAACAACTAAATCGAGGATTGAAACTTTTCACAGAGTAAGCAGTAGGACATATAAAGGACATTTATAGGGGATATGAGGGTGTTGGCACTCTTAAGCTGGGAACAAAGAAAAAAAGAAGATGAAAGAATGCATTTGAGGAGAAAAATACGTAACAGAACTTCAAATTCTCACAGAATACAAACCTAACTGAAACCATGGAGACTTGAGAAATCCCGAGACTACTGCCCTGAGTTATGCTTTAAACCCTGAACCAAAACTATCCCGTGCAGCCACCTTTTAACTAAATAGAGGTTATGACAAAAAGTAACGAATGCCATCCCTGATTACTGTGCTCTTTTAAAAAAAATTATCTGTATGAGACCAAATGGACAACAGGTTTTCTAACGCAGATAACAAAGTTAGGGGGCAGTGAAACTAAGTTACAGGAAATGGAACAAGATGAATGGAAATAATGAGGACAAAACAATGTGAAGAATGTAACTGACATCACTGCAGAAGTTGTTGAATGAGGACCTGGTTCTGTATATTTTCAACAATAACAGAAAATTTTTATTAATGTCGTCTGATAACATCACACATTAAAAAAAAGATTTTTGATTATACACAATACTTCATAATGCACCCTAGAAAACATCATACATATCTGGAAAGTGTTAGAACAGACATCTTTTTCTCAAATCTTTCAACAAGAAATTTGGTGTTGGGCTACTTTCAGAACATTTTGGCAGGGTCCCAAAAGGGAAATCTTTTATACAAGTTAATAAATTTCCAACTATAAGCTTGTGACATACATATGAAAGGATTGTTATATTACATTTACTTTAAATTTTAGTTTGTAGCATACTTTTGATTAGGATACAGTTTAAAATATATCCTATTAAACTTAATGGAATTCTATTTATTAGTGTAGTGGTTACAAATCGGGCTGTGAACCGCAGGGTCAGCAGTACGAAACTACCAGCTGTTCAACGCAAGAAAGATGAGGCTTTCAGCTCTCATAAAGATTTACATCCTCAGAAACCCTGTTCAGGGTCGCTATGGATCGGAACCGACTCGATGGCACTTAATAACAACAATGTGATTTAGTCTAAGCTTAACTGTTTGAGTCAAATTGTAAAAAAAATAAATAATTGCATACATTTGCAATCAAATATTTCAAAAGGGAAGAATACATCACTGCTAACCTTTTCTACCAATTTAAATTTATCAATAAACAACCCTTACAATTTCAACTGTATAAAAATAATTTCAAAACATGAAACTAGGCTTTTCTATTTTATATGATGTCAGGTTAAGTAAACTGCAGTGTAAAGAATAGCTTTTAGAGAGATTAATGACATCTTATAAACAATTATTTATAAAGGGCTTTAAGAGTATAATTGTAAACCAGAATTTCTTGACATAGTTACTCAAAAATGGGGAAAAATAGTCAATTGTTAGCTAAAAAAAGATATTCAGCCTTAAATGTCCTTCTTGTTAAGTGCTGTAGTTTATTAAGACTCATAGTGACCCTGTGCAGAGTTTCTGAGGAGTGGCTGGTGGATTTGAAGCACTGACCTTGCAGTTAGCAGCATGGTGCTTATCTTATAGCATCACAGCATCACCAATGTCCTGAGTGATAGCTATTTCCCCTACTGAAACTGAGGCATACAGAAAGTTCAAGGTCCACAGGCACATTAAGTTAATAGTTGATTTAAGTGTCGTGGAGTTGGTTCTGACTCCTAGGGACCCTGCATAGGGTTTCCAAGTCTTTAAATCTTCCCAAGAGCACAAAGCCTTATCGTACTCACACCAAGTGACTGGTGGGCTAAAACTATGGACCCTGTGGTTTGCAGCCCAGTGTTTATTGTATGGAGCTAGGCTCCAAAATATTCCAGATGGCAATGTAATTTTAAAACGAAAATATTACATATAACCTTTGAATAAATCCATGTTTAAGAGGACACATTCAAAGAAGACACAAGTCAGTGGAATTTTTGAAGAACAGAGTAACACACATTTAACATTTATTTCCTCAAGTAATAGATCTTTTGTTTGAATTCTCTGTTAGGAAAGAGTAGAGATAGCCTGGCTCTCTACACAGGCACCTGGAATATTCTGGAGCCTAACTTTAGTCTTTCTACCATCTCAATGTGCCCTGCAGGTCATGAACTTTCTGTGTGCTTCAGTTTCATTACAGGAAACAGTAAGAATATTGTTTTCTACTATCTCCCTCAACATTATGATAAATAAGCATACATATAATATAAAGGATCTGGCAAATGGCAAATGCTACATGAACATGTTACATAAATTTTTATTTAAAAATTATAAATTAAACAAAATTTATTTTCTCAAATTAAAAGTTATCAAGTTAGACATTTACTAAGATACATTCATTACTATTGTTTCTGTATTACAACTAATAGATGGACAATATGTATAATCCTTATAAGAATTAAAATTTTCATAAAAATGGAGATACGACTTTTTTCTAAAAAATAAATATGATAATGGACAAAACATGTTTGCCCACTATCTTTTGATTCCATTTCTCCATGAACTTTTTGAAACTTCCATGTAAAAATATAATATAAACAATAAAAACAAAGTGTTTATGTATGTATTTTGTTTGCTTGTTGATGAAATTCTGAGGAAGACACAACTATTAGGTTTATTTTGCTAAAGACTGAGGAGACTGAGGCACAGAAAAGCAATATACCTTGTTAAGTGTCACATGGCTATAAAGTGGTGGAACAGGATTAGAAACCAGGAAGTCCGGCTCCAGAATCCACACTCGTAATTTCTTTGCAATATTGCCTATTTCCTGAGGAGAAACTAAGATAAGGGAAGAAAGCCTATTTATAAACAGGTCTCTTACTGATAAGAATCATGTAAGCTATGAGAAGCTTACAATTTTTATTTTAACCTAATTTGATCATCAACAAAATTTGACCATTTACTCAAATTTCTCTAAAATCTACCTGAGCTCCACAACACTGACAGGAGTCCATTATTAGCTAATGATGAAGAACGATTAGGTCCTCAGCTGCAGGACACAAATGAGAAATTCTTAATGCAAAATAAAATTTAACAAAGATTCTGAAGCATGGTTATTACTAATAACTGAAGCAGAGAAGGAAAAGTAAAGAAAACCAATTTTTAGTGAATGAATGCCCACAACATGGTAGGACTTCACATATACTCACTCTATCATTTACTAATCATATAGGTTCTGTGAAATATGTTACCACTTTAATCTTACTGATAAGGAAACTAAGGTTCAGGGCCTTAGTAGCTCATCAAAAGTGAGCTCTACTTCTCAGCATATGGAGCCAGTGTTCAAATTAAGTAATGTTTCTGGAGTTCTAAAGTCTGCCACCCACCATTAAAAAGGGTTATGATGGTTATTGTAGATCAACTTTAATACTGTGGTTGGAAGAGCACAGAAACACAAAATTTCAATATATAGTTTGAAGGATAAATTACGTGCTCTTTCTTTCTCAGAGCTGTAGGGATACAACATAAAATGATGTTTTGCTTACTTTAACACTATTTACAGATGTTTTGTATAGGTACTTAAAAGTAGGTAAAGTAATAGGAAGAAATGCTTCGTGAATTTGTGCTCCTCAGAATGCTTTTCTGGTTATATAAGATATTGTATGTAAAATGTTTAGCAGAGTGAGTGACACATAGTAAGCACTCAATAAATGTAAATGAGTATTACTGGAAATTCAAGAGGTATGTATTAATGCCATTGGAAGATACTGCAGTAAATGCAAACAAGCACAATCTTGTGTGATTTTCTTTAGTTATGGTTTCTAAAATAGTTGATAAAAGGAACTTTTTTGGTAGAAGGAGGAGAGGGTTATCATACCTATTAACTTATCACAGAACAAGAAGAGCTCTCTGGAATATACTTTAATAGAAAAGCAAGTAGGAAGCTGCAAAACAGAAAACATTAATTCCTGAGTAATTCTCAAATAATTCTTAATTTCTATTTAGGAGGTATACTGACTCCTCAGAATTATTAGATCTATTTCGTAAACTATCTTTCAAACGCCCTAACAAACATCCTAAACATTGCTGGTCTATGGTTCATCAAGTAGCTTGAGATACATCACATGACAAATGAATCAATGCTAGTCAGACTGAATCATTTAGAATGTTTTATAAATAAATAAATGAGCAATACATTCGATTCTGTAATTGTTCTTTTTAATCTGTCTTCAATTCATGGTATGCCACACCTAAAAATACCAGGATGTTAAAGATCACCTGATGGATTTCCGGAAAAAGATGGCAGATCTGGTGGAAGTGTAGTGACGAGCTCTGCCGAGAACAACACAGAATACAGGACCAAGAAGGCTCAGGGAATGGTCCCAGTACTCTGAACCACATAT
>NW_006408530.1:12552377-12552897 GCF_000296735.1 Chrysochloris asiatica
AATGATCATAAAATGTTTCAAAACACTTTACAATGGAGTTGAGAAACATAAGAAAGAAGCCAGGAAAGTGCAACAGGAACAATCAAATAAGATAAGATACAGCAATGGAAACAATTCAAAACCTACAGAAAGAGGTCCAAACAACCAATAACAAAATAACAGAACTAGAGAACACTCTGAAAGGGCAGAGGAGTAGAATAGATAAGATATAAGGTAGAATCAGTGAGCTGGAAGAGAAATCTCTGAATACCACTAAGATAGAAGAACAAACACAAGAAAGGATAAAAAATTCGGAAGATGGTCTAAGATTCATGTTGGACAACATGAAGAGGAATAACTTAAGAATTATCGGAATTCCAGAACAAGAAGACTCACACAAGTCCACAGAGGAAATAGTTGAAGAACTGCTGGAAGTAAATTTCTCTGACACCCTGAAAAGTGAAAAGATAAACATCAAAGAAGCTCAACGAACCCCAGGAAGGATAGACCCCAAAAGAAAATCACCAAGACATATCATAGT
>NW_006408530.1:12558733-12574253 GCF_000296735.1 Chrysochloris asiatica
TGAAAGGACAAGCAGACCAACCTGGAGTGGCTAGAAGAACAGAAGATACTTCTTGAAAGAAAGACCTACAGGAAAAACATAAAACAACATAGGCAGAACGACTGTTACTACAAGAACAAGCAACTTGGTTGCCCAGGAAACATCAAGGCAAGTGGTTGGGTCACCTCAGTGCAAACCCCCTTCCAAGACTAAGACTCAATGGGAATACACGTTGTGATTGGTGACCATGCTTGACACAGATAAGGGGAAGTGAGGGAAAAACCGCAATAAAGCGGTGAGCTAAGCCCTACAATGTTCAATAGATTTCTGTGAACCCGGGTGAAGACCTGGTTAGCCAGCAGTGTGGCAAGACCTGGGGACTCTTGGGCCCAGAGTCAGTGACATAGCCACAGAGGACAAGAGTGGAGAGTGAAGCTGATAAGAATTGCGGGCATATGCATAACAACACCCACACTTGCAGATAATACCCACTTATCCTGGCTTCAGTGACTGGATGATCAGAACTCAACCAGAAGTAAAAAGAAGAGGGGGAAAAAAAAATCTCATGCAATTTAATGAACTTGATCTACACCTATGGAAGCAGTAGCTCAAAAGAGGGAACAAGTCCTTACAGCAAGAATCATTCCCACCCCCTCCACACCCAGAATAGACAGGGATGGACAACTTGGACATTGGGGGTGGGGGGCTACAAAGGCAAGAAGTGACTGGCTTACAAGCTTTCAAGAGGGAACCTAGAGCTAGGGGGCATGGAGGAAGGCATAATCTCCAGTGAGTAGTATTCAATCTGTCTAGGAGGAGCTGATGCAATGAAATGCAGATGAGTCTCTTGTGATGCAATGGTGAATGGTTGTTGTCAGGATTGTTAGTGAGGGTTGGAAATGGGGAGGTGGATGTTTTATAGCAAGGAGGGGAGTGATTGACTTTTCAGTCTAGGAGTGGAGGTCCCTAGGACCATCCAGGGAGAAGAGCAGAGAGCGGGACCTTACCCAGAGAAGCAGTGATGCCTGAAATGGAGGCAGAGATGATGATGTGGAGTGATGGAGCAGCTGGAGACTTTGGATCCAGAGAGGGAGAGAGACTGTGTGCTGAAGACCTTGGGGGTAAGGGGAAGGATGGCATGGAGGGGACTGTAACCATGGCAATGAGAGGATATAAGATAGAGTGAATGTAAACTATCACATCATTCACAATATAACATTAAAAAAAAAAAAAAAAAGATCACCTGATGAAGGATGTTCAATCATCAAATTTGATGTATTGACAAGAATTCATCAATCAACAGTAATGCAATTCACCCTATTTAATGAATGCTAGTATAATATACTCCTTCTTTGTGACACTTTGTTCCTAATACAATTCAAGTGACTTAATCCATTAGTTGTTTTAATGTTCATAATACTTTGAGTATTTCTGGAATCCTTAGCTATTGATTAGACTGTTAATTATTTAACACAAAAAATAGTGTTTAAAGAAGCGGAAAATTTAAAGATCAACTTGAAATGAGGATAATTCATTGACAATGGGGAAGTTAAAAAGAATTCAAAATTCTGAGCTTCAGTTAAGAGTGATAGAAAAAATTAGAAGTAATTTAGGGTGAATGATGTAATGAACATAATAACATGAGGAAATGTACATATGAAGACTGTTAAAAGGACAAAGGTTTTGTCACTTTATCTGTAACACAAAACAAAAAACCATAAAACAAAACAAAACAAAACAAAACCCTTCAATTTAGTCTTCAGGAATACTACTCCAAGAGAAAAAAACACACAAACTCATTGCCGTCGAGTAGATTACAACTCATCGAGACCCTACAGGACAGAGTAGAAGTGCTCCCTAGGGTTTCCAAGACTTTAAATTTTTGTGGAAGACAATGGTCTCATCTTCCTCTTACAGAGAGGTTGGTAGATTTGAACCACTAACCTTTTGATAAGCAGCCCAAGGCTCAACCTACTGTGCTATCTAGGATCACTGCACTCGAAGAGTAACATACCAAAGTTTTCAAAGCTAACAGCACAGCCTACTGTAGTTAATATGTGGTGCTGTAGAATAAGCACTGGACTTGATGACAAAGTCGGTGGTTCAAATCCACCAGTTACTTCTCGAAAATGGACTAGATGGAATTTAACTTAAATTCACTTCTGCCTGCAAGAATGACTCCAAAAATAATGAAAATAAAACTGGCATTTTTATTTTTGTAACTTTGCTATCCTACCTTTCTTACCAAGCTATAAAAGGAGGTTTAAAATTTTTATATTCTAATAACATAGACAAAAATATGCCCTGCATTCAAAATACTCAATTGTGAACGCGTGGTTCTTCTGCTGTTCTCCTTTTCTTGCCTCATTCCAGATGGCACATTGTCCTATCTAGGTGCCAGCTAAGAGCCTTCTCAAGTTGTCTAAATAATGTGTCCTGTACCATCATTTGTTATGATCTCCTACACCAGCCTTGAGTCCTGGTGTGGCACTGTACTAGACTGTTAACTACAAGGCTGGCGATTCAAATCCAAGTACTCCCAGGAAACTCTATTATAAGGTTGCTATGAGTCAGAACCGACTCAACAGCATTTAACATCATCATCAGCCTAGAAATAGCAACAGACATTTTTCTTTTTTATTATTATTCACAGCTTAGTCAATCCCACCAAAGGCATTCTCTTCTGAAAATATGTAGATATAATTTTTAATCCTCTTTCTCGCTTTTCTTTCCTAACTTCCACATGGTTCACTGCTTTTCATTGTTACCATCTGTTTAAGAAGCTTAGTGATATCCAACCACTATAACAAGGAATCCTGGTGGCACCATGGGTAAGCAATGGGTTGCTAACTTCAAGGTCAGCAGTTTGAACCCATCAGTTGCTCTGCAGTAGAAAGAGGTTGTCAGCTCCTGTAAAGATTTACAGTCTTGGAAATCCTAAGTAGCAGTTATCTTCTATCCTGTTGGGTTGCTATGAGTCGAAATTGACTTGGTGGCAGTGGGTATGGTTTTTTGGAGGAGTTGTTGGCAACTAAGGTAATTATTCCACAACAAAAAACATTGAGTTCTAAAATCAAGTAAATATATACTCTTGTAATACAGCCCCCTTTTGTAAGGAGTTGTTCTCATGAGTATAAAGAACATAGTCAAAGTTTGAATTCTACCCTTAAGAATAAAGAGTAACTTAGACTACAACGTCCTATACAATCCATCACCTTTCACCATGACATTCTTGCTCTTAAATGCTATCACACTGACCTTCATTTAAAGTTATATTCTCTCCCCATTTCAAGGCTTTTTATAAATGTTACTCCTTCTTTCTAGAAAATTCTTTTCTCCCCCTTGGCTAAGTTAACTCCTACCCATTAAGCTCTTACCTCAATAAATAGACCTTTCCAACAAATTATTCAAAAGGTTTCCCTTTACCAGAATGGTTAAATCCTTCTTCCATAAAACTTACTATGTACAAGGGTAAGTCAAAAGTATTGCTATAAAATCAAGGAAACCTTGACTCAACAAAAATATCGAAATGGAGAATGTCTCTTGACATATCCTCAATCTAGGCCTATACACTTTTGAAAATGATGTTTCCATCTCTATAACCTTTTCCAAAATAATTAAGAGTTCTTTGAGATATACCACATCAAAATGGTAGTATATGCTGGTATCAAAATCATGTTCCTTTGAAGCAAGTGTTCTTTGAGTTTAGATAAACAGAAAAAATAAAAAGAAACCTGAAGGGGCAAGATCGGGGCTGTACGGTAGATGGGGTAATGTTGAAATTTTCATACGGCTGCCCTTACTAGTCTTGAAGAATGAACAGGCACACTGTTGTGACAGGGAAAAAAAATTCCTTGGTTTAATTTTCCTGGACAACTTCTCACCAATGTACATTTTAATTATAATTCTTTAAGCTTCTTCATAATAAGCATCTATGACGATTCTGTGTCCTTTGAGAAAAACTATCAAGATCAATCCTTTGGACCTTGCCCCCTTCCAGGAAAAAAAAAAAAAAAAAAAATCATCATAACTTTCTGAGCTGACCTCTCTGCCTTAAATTTAACTGGCTTAGCAGGTCCCCTGGGAAGTCACTGTTTTGATTGGAATAGTTTTTTTTGAAGGCACCCTAAACAGACTAAGAAAAGTACATTACTGAGAGACGTGGCTGAGCTTCCTAGTGATCCCTAAGAAGACTAAGACAAGTATAATAGAGAATTTGCCTGAACCATCTTTTGATCACAGAGGCATGTTTAAACCCATGAATGTATGAACTGGAACCCTCATAGCAATACTTTTTGACTTACTCTAGTATCATAAGGTCAGTGGTTCAAACTCACCAGTTGCTCCTCAGAAACCCTATAAGGGTAGCTATATGAGTTGGAAGTGACTCGACAGCACTAACAACAACTAAATGTACGTCTCTACAGGTGGCTACAGGCAGGTAACACCCATCTTACTTTGTCCTACATTGGTGACTTGCATAAGGTTATGATACAGGAAGGTATACTGCCAGTATCTGAAATACCAGTAGGATCATCCATGGTATACAGGTTTCAGTGGAGTTTTCACACTAAAAAAGACTAAGAAAAGGCCTGACAATCTACTTGTAAAAATTAGTCAATAAAAACTCTATGAATCAGAGCAGAATATTGGTTAACATAGTACTAGAAGGTGAACCCTTCAATTAGGAAGACACTCAAAACATGATTAGGGAAAAGCTCCCTCCTGAAAGTAGAGTTGTCCTTAATGGTAAAGCTGGCGTAAAGCTTTGAGGAGCATCATGTGCTGATGTGGCATGATTCACATTGAAAAGTAACAGCAGAAATTACCCATTAGTTACCAGAATTTACCAAGTATGAATCAATCCAAATTGGAAGTCATCAAAAATGGAAGGAAACACTTAAAGATAGATACTCTCTAGGCACTAGTTAGCTGAAATGGGCTCAATCTTATGGCACATTATGCTAGGAATGATATACTGAAAAGAAACAGCAATGTATTCCTTGTCAAAAGAATATTTCAGGAACCCATCCAAAGGAACCTCAGAAGACAAATCTGATGATCTGCTTTCAAAAGGCCACAGCCTTGAAAACCCGAAGGAAAACTTCTATTCTGTACACATAAGGCTGTTTTGAGTTGGAATTGACTGAGAAACAACTAATAACAACCTCCTGAAGTGTAATGCTGTCAGTGAGAGGTTAGTATCCATACACATATAACCAGTTACTATGACTACTACTTAGCTGGAAAATAGTCTTGGGGGTACAAACAATGCTAGAGATCACATGATGGATTTCTGCAAGACCAATGACTCACTCAACAGAAATATTTTTTAAAACAATATAACCAATTACTTTACACATGGACCTTGCTGGATTAACTATGCAGGAATAAAATAGACTACTCCTGTGGAAAGAAATGAATCTGTTCAATAACATTCAAAATTCTTTTTATTTAAGTCAATTCCACCTCATAGTAACCATAAAGGATACTGTGAGTTCTAAGTCTACACTTTTTATGGAAGCAGATTGTCACATCTTTATTCCATGGAGCAGCCAAGTGGCTTTGAATCAGCGACCTTTCAATTAGCAGCCAAGTGCATTTAGCCACTGAGGCACCATGTCAATGGCCAACTGTGGAACAGACCATGTGCAACTTCAAACTAAAGGTGAAAATGAAAGCAAGCCAACTGGGCCTAAATATAGTCTTGAATACATCCCTCCTGAGCTTAGAAACCAGCTCATGAATATGTTTGATAAACTAAACAATAATGACTAAAAACCAGAATAATTCTAGGAAGACATTAAGGACATCCTACATTAAAAAAAAAAAAAAACAAAACAGTCCTGGTGTGGCACTGAGGGTTAATCCCTTAGGCTGCAAAGTCGTTTGAACTGCAAGGTTGGAGTTCAGGTTCACCAGCTGCTCCTTGGAAACCCTATATAGAGTCGCTATGGGTCAAAATAGACTCTACAGCACTTAACAACAATGACAAATAAAAAAAGCAAAAAGATCGTTAAAAATATAGGAAAGAAGGAAAAGACCAAAATGGATGTCCTACGAGACTCTGAGGCTTGCTCTAAGTATAGAGTAACTAAAGTGAAAAGAAATGATGAAGTTAAAAAGCTGAACAGAAAATCTCAAGGATGATGTGAGAAGAGATGGTAAAGAAAGTATTATGATGATATGTGCAAAAACTTGGAAGTTACAAACATAAACTTAAAGTGCATGATTGGCATTTCTCAAACTGAATGATCTGAAGATAAACTCTAAGCCTGGAGTTGTAATAATGAAGCATTCTACAGATAAAAACCTGAATGACTTAAGAAGCATCGGAAGACAAGACTAGAGTCTCTTGACTGGCAGTCAAGCATTTCAGCAGGTAGCATATGACCACTTGTACTAAAGGAAGAAGTTCAAGTTGTACTGAAGATTTGGCAAAAAAACAAAGCTCCTGAAATTGACAGTGAGATGCTTCAACAAACTAAAGCAATGCTGGAATCAACTGTCAAAATGTTTATAACACAGCTGCTTGGCTAAAAGACTAGAAAAGATCCATGTTTGTGCACATTCCAAAAAAGGAGGTCAAATGGAATGTAGAAATTATAAAACAATATTATTTATATCACACACTGTTGTTGTTAAGTGCCGTCGAGTCAATTCCAAACCCATAGCGACCCTGTATAGTTACCAAGGAGCAGCTGGCGAACTTGAACTACCGACCTTGCAGTTCAAACAGCTTTGCAGTGTGGCACATTAACCCACAGCACCACACCTCGATCCCTTTATCACTAGCAGTCTATATTTTCCTTTAGTAACAACTGGGTCTTAAAAGTTTGTGAGTGGCCATTGAAGTGACAGTCATTATTCTGTCCAAAGTAAAGAAGAGTGAAATAAAACCAAAGACACAAGGAAACAAAGGACTAATAACAGACCACATAAACCACAGTTTCCACTAATCTGAGATCAGAAGAACTAGATGGTGCCTGGCTAGCACCACTAAGAGCATGCTGTGACTGGGATCACAACAGAAGATACTGGACAGAAAGAAAAAGGTAGAACTAAATTCTAACTCAAAAGAAAAAGACCACACTTATTTTTCTGACAGAGACTGGTGGAAGACTGGAGACTATAAACCCTTAGACAACCTTCTTAAAACTAAAATCACTCCTGGAGATGACCTTCCAGTCACATAAAAGACAAGCCTATAAGTAAACAATAATACCTGGAAGGAACATGCTCCTCAAAACAATCAACTTTAAGAGGTGGAAAGGCAGCATTTTCCCCAAAGCAAAGTTAAGCAGGTAGGAAAGTCCAGGAAAGTGCTGACACATTATGGGATTGTAATAAATGTCATGGATCAATCTGTGTAAAAATTGCTGAATGGGAAACTAATTTGCTCTGTAAACTTTTACATAAACTACAGTAATTTTTTTTTTTTAATTCTGCTGAAGATAATTCAAAAATGACTGCAGCTGTATTCAACAGAGAACTGCCAGAAGCATAAGCTGGATGAAGAGAAGAACATGGAACAAGGGGTATCATTGTTGTCAAATGGATCTTGGCTGAAACCAGAGAATAGCAGAAAGATGTTTATCTGTGTTTTGTCAACTGTGCAAAAGTATTCAATTGTATGGATCATAACAAATTATGGATAACATTGTGAAGAATGGTAATTCCAGAAGGCTTAATTGTGTTCATGTGGAATGTGCACATGGATCAAGAGGCAGCAGTTCAAACAGAACAAGCGAGGTTGTGAAGCAAGAATATTACATGTCTCAAAATTGGAAAAGGCATACAATAGGATTTATCCTTTCACCTTACTTATTCAATCTGTATGCTGAACAAATTATCCAAGAAGCCAGACTAAAGAAGAAATGGCAATAGTATTGGAGGAAACCACATTAGTAACCTTGTACATGATACAACCTTGCTTGCCAAATATGAAAACCATTGAAACACTTGCTGATGAAGGTCAGAGACTACAGTTTTCAGTATGGATCCCACTGAGCAAAATATGTACCTTTTTAAGAGTTTTAAAAAGCAAAGCTGTCATTTTGGTGACTAAAGAGCATCTGAACCAAAGTATGGTCTTTTCAGAGGGGTTCAGGTGACTCTGAGTGCTAAGGACATAGACAAAGTCATGGTCTTTTTAATTTCCTCACATGAATGGGAAAGTTGGGAAATGAAAAATACAGAAGAAAAATTAGCAAACCAATCTTAGAAGAAATGCAACCTAAATGTTCCTTAGAAGTGATGATGACAAGACTTTTTATTTGCTTACTTTGGCACATCAGGAATTGCTGAAAAAAGGACATCATGCTTGGTAAAGCACATGAGCACTGAAAATTAAAGAAACCATCAATGTCTGAATTGCACGATAGCTGTGTGATGGACTCAGACATTCCAATGATCATGAAGATGGCAAAGCACCAGGCAACCTTTCATTCTGTTACACATAAGGCTGCCATGAATCAGAGCTGACTCAGAGCAACTAATAACAATATCCATAGATACTTGGATCAGTTGGACAGCAGCAACTGGAAAGATTAGATAAGAAACTTAGGGGACAGTGAGTTTATGTTAATGGGGAGGAACAACTCAGAAAAGCAGGATGTCACTGAGACAGATATGTAGAAACTGTGGAAATAATGTATGTTTTGCTGTGTATATTTTCACTAACAATAAGAGTCAGTAAAATAAACTATAAATAAAAAATTAGAACAGTACCAACTTTGCATTTATTTGTATCATTATTTTATAATATTCTTCTCTTATCTCTGAAGATCTAGAAGGGCAAGACCCATGTCTATTTTTGCTAACTATCTCAATGAGTACAAACCAGTTGTCAACATGTATTTGTTAAATAAAGACATTGGGGGGGGGGGAGGATAAAGAGCAGAATCAATGGCTTTGTTGTTCTTATTAAAAATATTACCATGACTTTTCAGCTGAAAACAAAATGCAGAGCCATATATGCTAGAGTTCTTTAAACTTGATAGTTTTCAGGAGGGAAATAAAAAAGTCAATTCCTGGTAGAAGGGATGGGTGAGATGATAATTTACATTACAGGGCAAGCTGGCAATAAATTAGATGAAAAACAAACCTTATTAAGGTAAATGGAGAAAACATAAGCATATTCTTTGTTACTTTCACTATTTATACAAATATATCAAATTTGTTATTTTACTTGTGCACTACTTACTACTGATCCTAGGGACCAGTCTGGGTATGAATTTTGATTGTTAAAGAAAAAAGAATCTATATTAGTATTCTTGGATAATGTTTTCTTGTTTTAACTACAGTATTTCATTTCCAACTCATACTCAGCATATGCATGCTTCTGACTACAATGGTTACTCTAATCAAAATTGCAAAGAACTATTTATTTCCCTATTTTTTGTGCAGTTTGTTTGTTCCCTTGATAGTATGACACTTTCTCTATTTTCTTTCTCAACTGCATTCTGGCAAATAGAACATCAAAAACATCAATGGTGGTGGTTAAGTGTCATGGAGTCAGTTTCAACTCACAGTAACCCTGTCTAGGGTTTCTGAGGTTGTAAATCTTTACAGGAGCATAAGGCCTCATTCCTCTGGAGCAGCTGGTAGATTCAAACGCTGACCTCTTGGTTAGCAACCCAACTTGTAACCCACTACACTACCAGGGCTCCTCAGAAACATCAATATCCATATACTTTTAACACCATCTCCAATTTATGTTTATTACTGAATTTTAGTTCTAGTTTTCAAAGTGGTGAATAAGCTTCCTGGTTCCCTAATCCCCTTGGAAGTTTTGTCTTTACCTGAATTATCTGGCGCTGTGAGTTAATGCACTGGACTGCAAAGTTGGTTTGATCAGCAAGGTTGGCGGTTCAAGCTCACCAGCCGCTTCTCTGAAACCCTATACAAGGTCACTGTGGGTGGGAACTGACCCAAGGGTACTTAACAATAACAACAAAAAATGCTAATCTAGTCTGTTTCCTCTTTCTAAACCAGTATTACCTCATGTTCACCCAGGAAGACAACTGATATCAATACTACAACATTCTAATCGCTTATTTACTCTGTATTTTTACTTACTCAGTTTGATGTGATTTTACAAAGGTTCCTCAAGGTTTTCAAATACATGTTTTTGTCACTTGAAAAAAACTCATTTTTCAAACCCTTCTTTTTTTTCTAATTAAACCATCATATAAATATAGAAAATATTGCAAAAATATTACATGACTATCCCAATTGTATTTTGAGTGAATATATAATCATTTGGATCACTGATGGAGTAAAACAGTAAAAGTTCAACATCTCAGGTATGCATATCTTATCTAGGAATGGAATAGATCAACTGTCTAACACTTTATGACTGACAGCCTCTAATACCACCTACTTGCCAGTTTATATTTTCTCAGGATAGCGAGAAGTGCATTTTTCGGATAGAAGTAAATTATTTAAAAAATCAGCACAGATAATATCTACTGTATCTCTCTCAATTAGTTAGGCTTTCACCCTGTTAGAGATGAAGACTGGCTCAGTCTGGTAGACTTAATTCTGTCAAACTATAAAGACAATCATCTAATACTCCATTCTCTTCAACATATTCAGAGGATATATTTATGTGACTGTTAGCAAGTACTGTAATTTCCCTGGGTCATTCTTTTTCTCATTCTTTAAATGAATAAATACAGTTTTCATTATAAAATTACTGTAAGAATACAAGTTTTTTATTAAAACTAAACTAAATTAATGCAAAACTACACAAAATAATGGGTTTTTCAATGTTCTAGTATCCCTTCTTCTTCAAACAAGGATACAATTTGGAACACATTTTCAAAATCTCTACTTAATATACATACACACACACATACACACACCTGGGGTCTTCAAAGAGTCCCTGGAAATTTTATATTACAAAAAAAAAAACATGATGGATTTCAAATATTTTTGTACCAAAATAAACTCATATTAACTTGTTATAACATGTCTAAACAGGGTCTAGTTTGAGGCACTAAGAATAAGATACCAGTTTGAAAAGAGTCCTTATGATAGCAACATGAATTCTGATAAACTGAAGAAAAAGCAAACATCAAATTTATGGTGAAGCTTGGATGCAAGAGTGGTGAGATCACTGATGCCTTACACACATTTATGAGGGCAATGACCCAAAAAAATCAGCAGTTTACGATGGTAAGTAGTTTTAAAAAGACACAAGATAATATTGAAGATCAAGCCCTCAGTGGCAGACCAGCCACATCAATTTAGCAGCAAAAATTCTGGTTTGTGTCCTAACTGAAGAGGACCAATGATTAACAGCAGAAACAATAGCTAACACCACAGATACCTTAACAGGTTCAAGCTACAAAATTCTGACTGAAAAATTAAAGTTGAGCAAACTTTTTGCTCATTGAGTGCTCAAACTGCTGCAGCCAGATCAGCTGCAGACAACAGCAGAGCTTTCAATGAAAATTTTAACGTGGGATCAAGATCCTGAAGCATTTCCTGGAAGAATTTTAACAGGAGATGAAACAGGCATTACCAGCATGGTCCTGAAGATAAACTGGGATCAAAGCATTGGGTACCAAGAGGTGGAAGTGGTCCAATCAAAGTAAAATTAGATCAGTGAGAAGTAAAGGTCATGGCAACAGTTTTTGGAGATGCTCAAGGTATTCTGTTTACATTCTGAACAGCCAAAGAACTGTAAACACCTACTTATGAGATTGTTTTTAGAAAGTTACCCAAAGTTTTAGCAGAAAAATGCCTAGGAGAGCTTCACTAGAGTCCTTATTCACCACAACAATGCTCCTCCTCATTCCTCTCATCAAACCAGGGCAACTCTGCAAGATTTTTGATTAGAAATCATTTGGCATCCACCTTACAGTCCCAATATGACTCCTTTTGGCTTACTAATCCTTTAAGGGCACCCATTTTTCTATAATTAACAGTGAAGAAAAGGCTGCATTAAATTCCTAGGACCCTTAGTTCTTTAAAGATGGACTAAAAGGCTGTTATCCTTGCTTACAAAAGTGCCTTGACCTTTTAATCCTATTTTTCCACAAAAATTTGAAACTCCCATATTATGTAATGCAAATTCTCTTAAAAGATTATACATTATTTTATATGTATAGTCATTTTTATATAATTTAGATAATACTGTGAGAAGTATTTTGTGGCTTGCTTTACAACTTATCTCAGAGATTATTCCTTATTTTGATCCTACAAATATAAACCTTGTATGGTTGTTGTTAGTTCTTATGTTGTTACCACTGGTAGTATTTACCTTTCTTTTTTATTATTCAAAAATAAATGGATTGTTTCATTCAATGCCCAGGAAAATGAGAAATACAGACTTTTGCAATGAAACATTTCTTAAATACTTTCACCAAGTTTTCATTCACTGTAATAAAGTGTTTCATCTTTCCCAAATGTTATTTTGTTTATGTTATTAGTTGTTAAATGCTGTCAAGTTGGCTCCGACCCCTAGCGACCCTGTATAGAGTTTCTGAGGAGTGGCTGGTGAGCTTGAACCAACGACTTTGTGGTTCAAATGGCTTTGCAGCCCAGTGCGTTAACTCACAGTGCCACACCAGGACTCCAGGATTTTATTTATATCTGATATAAATTGAGATTTCAATAAAATAAGAATTAGGTACATACATAAGAATGCATAAGAAGTCAATCAAGGTCAGAATATAATAAAATCTAAAATTATTTGTACAGATAAAGAAAACAGTATAATAAAATTACACATTGCTTAATATCCATAATATGTTCTGTAAATAAAGATGTTACTTGATTTGGATGTTGTTTGAACACTATATTATATACTTGTTGTTAAGTGCAGTTGAGTCGATTCTGACCCATCGCGACCCTGTACAGGGTTTCCGAGGAGCAGTTGGTGAGTTTGAACCACTAACTTTGCAGTTCAAATGGCTTTGCAATCTGGCGCATTAACCCACAGCACCACACCAAGACTCCTAGATGTACCCAAATTATGAATGAATCCATTGACAAGTATGTTTTGAAGTCAAGTTTACATGTAAGTCAAAAAAGGTATGGCTTACGTCTAAAGTTAGTTAGCAATATACTTGTCTTTATAATATACTCTCCTAAGTGTAGTGGTTACGAATCGGGCTGTAAACCTTAAGGTCAGCAGTTCGAAACTACCAGCTGTTCCGTGGGAGAAAGATGAGGCTTTCTGTTCCCGTAAAGATTTATAGCCTCGGAAATCCTGTACAGGGTCGCTATGACTCCATGGCACACACAACAACATGCCTAAAAAACATTAAAACATTTTATCAACTATACATATAGATACCACAAACTGTAGTAGTAGCAGCCTGAAAAAATGTAAAACTAAAATTTGTATTATTTGGGTCCTGAGCTCTTAGTAACACAGTTAAGCACACAGCTGAGAACTGAAAATTTGGCTGTTCAAACCAATTAACCACTCCGTAGGAAAAATGCAGCAATCTCTACCATAAAGATAAAACCCCAAAACAGATGCCACTGCCAATAAATTGATCTCAACTCACAGAGACTCTAAAGGACAGAGCTGAGTTGCCCCAAAGGATTTCCAATGCTGTAAATCTTTACTAAGAAGACTACCATTTTTCTCTCACAGAGCAGCAGCTGGTTTCAAACAGATGACCTTTTGGTTACAAGCCAAGTGCTTAACCACTGCACCACCACATCACTTTTTCCCCATAAAGATTGCAGCCCTGGAAACATGATGGGAGGATTTCTACCCTGTCCTAGGGGGCAACCTCCTCTCAAAGAACCCTGGTAGTAAAATAGTTACGCACTCAGCAGTGAACTCGAAGATCAGCAAACCTACCAGCAATTCAGAGGAGAAAAGACTTGGTGATCTGCTCCTGTAAAGATTATATCATAGGAAATCCTGTAGGGTAGTTTTAAAAGGTCTCATAGGTCCATTCTGAGTCAGAGTCTACTCACCAGCATGCAACATGAACAACAAACTCCCTTCAAACTCAAGTCCAGAACCACCGCTATGCAGTCAATTTCAACTTATAGTGGCTCTGAATAGGGTTTTTAAGGCTACAAATCTTTATGGGCACAGAAAGCCTCATCTTTCCCCTATAGAGCAGCTGGTATGTTTGAACTGTCAACCTTATTATTAGTAGTCCAGTGCATATCCTACAAAGTCAACTTATGTAAGAACATCTAAATCTGTTACTTTTATTTTCTAACAGGCAACTTCTTGCTATGTTCTTAAAAATGGAAACAGGATCCAGATTAACTGAATACCAAACTGTAGTAGCAAACTAGAATAAACTATAAACTGTAGAATTGATCAATATTAAACAAGTAAACTGCACTATTTAAATAAGAGATGGAAAAACTATAATGTGCTGGGCTTTATTAAGAGAATTTGCTAAAGAGAAAAATATTTCATATCTATTTTATTCCCTCCACCTTACTTTTTCTAGTAGAAAATAGCTTCATTTTTAAGTTTCTATTAAGGAATTAGACTTCAGCACTAGACTGCAAACAGTGCTGAAGGTCAGCACAAGGTCAGCAGTTCACAAGGTCGGCAGTTCAAACCTGCCAGATGTTCCTTGAAAAACCCTATATAGGCACTTAACAACAACAATTAAAGAAGTAAGTGGTTAACAATCGGGCTGCTAACCTCAAGGTTGGTAGTTCAAAACTACCAGCTGTTCTGCAGGAGAAAGATGAGGCTTTCTGCTCCTGTAAAGATTTGCAGCCTCAGAAACCCTGTATAGGGTCACTATTGAGTCAGAACCGACTCCACAGTACTTAACAACAACAAGGAAAAGAAAAAACAACGTACTCACAAAGTGTAGCAAGATTTGGGAAACCTTAGGGACCGCCATGACTTGGAAACAACAAAAGGCAACAGGTTTGTTTTTGTGTATGTATGCTTGTGTTTTTTTGGTTTTTTTTTATGACTTTTAAAAAAATCACTAACATTATTATTGGCAATAGGTATAGCTTTACTATATATATGCACAGTTAAGTGAACACTGTAGCTTTAATTGAAGCTTCAATGGTATAAACAGTTAGATGTCTGGCTCTGGTCTGCATTCTAATACCATCAACAGAACAGAAATGGAAAGCATAAACAAACCTTTTAACTAGATTACAGTCTCTAAAATGGCCAAGAAATCCTTCATCACAAACTCCTGTGTGACAAATGTAAAAGAGGAAAATGATTTGGGAATGATGTTAAAAAGTAGCTTCTGAAATTGTTGTCATTGGCACATGTATTTGACTTTCTATATAATTTGATGTTGCTTAAAGGAGCTCTGGTAGCGTAGTGGTTTCGAATTGGGCTGCGAACCGCAAGGTCAGCAATTCGAAACTACCAGCTGTTCTACGGGAGAAAGATGAGGCTTTCTGCTCCCGTAAAGATTTACAGCCTCGGAAACCCTGTACAGGGTTGCTATGAGTCGGAACCGACTCCACAGCACACAACAACAACAACAAAGAGGATGCCTAAATTTTAATTTTTGTTTTTAAACACAATAAATGTTATCTAAGATTGATAAAAGCAAATAATTTCAAA
>NW_006408530.1:12574353-12596092 GCF_000296735.1 Chrysochloris asiatica
AAGATGAGGCTTTCTGCTCCCGTAAAGATTTACAGCCTCGGAAACCCTGTACAGGGTTGCTATGAGTCGGAACCGACTCCACAGCACATAACAACAATAACAATATTCATTAGTGATAAACTTTTTACTTTTAAATTTTTAAATGAACAAAAATTCTTTTTATCTAACATAACAGCTGTTTTTTAGATCAGCATATCCCAAGTAAGGGAGCTATTTAAAAATCAGTATTTTCTTTGTTGAATGTGAAAAACTGCCCTCCCCCTACATCAGTGTACTTATATAGTCCAGAATATTATTTTTAGATACTAATAATATTAAGAATACATGGATTAATTTAATGAATAACCAACAGATTATGAGACACTTCAGGACTCAAGGTGTTTAAAAAGCAATAGCTGTGAATTAATTAATTTAGCATTTGGTTAATCTTAAGAAACTACCTAAGATTTATTTCTTCTAGTTTCTAAGATACAGGTATTAAATTTAAAAAAAATTAAAAAACCCAACATACAAGAATAAAATTTTAAAATATTACTGTATAGAATTTTTGCCTCTCATTGCTGAAATCTTGGTTAGTTAACAAAAGGACTCAGTGGAGCAGGAATGTATAACATGTTTTCACTACGGCAAGGTTGGTGAAAGATTTACATAACTCATTTGAGTCCTTTAAAACAAAACGACACAGAATTAAATGACCAGTTCTGTAAAAAATGGTTACATAGGAAAACTAAAATAAGGATTCAAATTAGGATTTTTCACATCCAAATCTGAGTAAATATATAAGGGGGCTTCAAAAAATTCATGGAAAAATGGAATTAAAGATAATGGATTTTTTTCCACAAAAATTTTGAAGTCCATTCATATACATTCACCGAGTATAATATTAGTGATTTTCTTTTCCATCTGTCCAGGTTAAAACATTTTAAACCAGGCTGTCACTTTTTCCTCTTTGGCAAGTTACAAGGAATTATTCCATGTTCTGAGGTCTTAAATGACATAATAAGACCTGAAATGGAAATGCTACATAGTTGAGAGTCTTTACTTTTACCAAGTTTACCATAGATTATCTAAGGAAGTTATTTGGGGTTACTGACTTATCTATTTCACTAGTATTTGTTCTTAATTGACATCTGTAATTAACTCGTTTTTCTGAAGTATAATACATGATAACGAATGTGTGGCATTTAAAAATGTTTCCAGAATCCATGAGTCATATACATTGACATAACAGAGTCAACATAAGCATATAGCTACATGTGTATTTACTTTGCATGGATATGAAAGCTACTTGGTTAATAAAACAGAAATTGTTTTATTTTAAATTATTCTTTTTTACTAAAAGCCGAGTATGTAAAAATCAATTCTGGCTTGTTGTTCAGTGCCATCGAGTCGGTGCTGACCCATAGCGACCCTGTGTAGGGTTTCCGAGGAGCAACTGGTGAGCTTGAACCGCCAACCTTGCAGTTCAAACAGCTTAAATAGCTTTTTGAAAGAAAGCTATAGTCTTGGTAGTAAGGTGGAGTAAGAGCTGGGCTGCTAACTGCAGGTTAGTAGTTGGAATCTACTAGTCACTCTATGAGAGAAAGTGGAGGCTTTCTGCTCCAGTAAAGATTCACAGCCTCAGAAATGATATACAGTGTTGCTATGAGTGAGAATCGACTTGGTGACACAGTACTACCATCACCATGTAATATTTTAGGGGATGGGGGAAATCCAACGCATTCTTCATTTTTATACTAAAAATATTTCTAATGTAAAGTAATAATGAACAGTACAAGGAGCTCTGGTAGCATAGTGGTTAGGAGTCGGACTGCTAACCTCAAGATCAGCAGTACAAAACTATGAATCTGCGGGAGAAAGAGGAAGCTTCTGCTCCCACAGCCTTGGAAACCCTGTAAGGTGTCACTATGAGTCAGAACCAACTCCACAGCACATAACCACCACCACTAGCAATGAAGAGTATATTAAACCTAACCCTACACATAGTAATTAAGAAAATGTAAAACAGAATGCAGGAGAATGTATACATATACACCAAAGCAATTAGACAATAAAATATGCTCCTTGTTTACAGGTTTTCCACTATTAAAACACACATTAAAAATTTACAGTAAAAATTCATTGGGTCATAAATTATTGGAACCTCCAAACTTCATGTAACAAAATACTAAATGTAACTCCATGGCAGCTAAAGCAAGTTTAATACAAAGAAAACCTAAGTGGTATGTTTGCCAAAGTGAGGTAAGACTGACTTTATGAACAATTTATTTCAAGTAATACAATGTATTTCAAGTTGTATCTATGTTCCTAGCAAAGGACTAGCACTTTTTGTGTTTGTTTTTCTGTTCTTGTAAACTTTCAGAAAAGTTCCATCACTCTTTCAATAAGCTACTGAAGCATATGATTTTACTAATGTTTACCAAAATAGTAACTGATAAAGACTGTGGTTATGTTTTTAATTAGAGTCATGAATTTAATATGATGGAGTATGTTGCTGTTAAATAATCTTAAAATGCTATTCTGTTAGTAGTGTTCCCTCATTTGGAACACAGGGACAAGGCCACTATAAGGACTGACTTGTGATGGGCATCTTTATCAAAGTACTGGATATTTATAATAAATGGTGCTATATACTTTAAGGAAGGTAAAGGAATCCAGTCCTTCTCTTTAAGATACTTTTCAATTACATTACGAAAGCCATGACAGGAACTGAAATAGTTCATTTTTTGAAACATCCTTCCGTCAAGAAACATCCAACTCGTTTTACTAAAGCTATAAAAACAATTATCACATAACTGTTGTTGTTATGTGCCGTGTAGTCTGTTCCGACTCACAGTGACCCTACACAGGGTTTCCAAGGCTGTAAATCTTTACGGGAACAGAAAGCCTCATCTTTTTCCCGCAGAACAGCTGGTAGTTTCGAACTGCTGACCTTAAGGTTTGCAGCCCGATTCGTAACTAGTACTCTACCAGAGTTCCAGATTATAAATTGCACCTGATTTAGAACTAGAATTAGTAGGTTTCTAATGAGGATCTGAACTGTAAGGTCAGCAATTCAAGCTCACCAGCAGCTCCTCGGAAACCCTATACAGGGTTGCTATGGGCCAGAACCAACTCGATGGCACTTAACAACAACAACAATGAGGATCTTAAGAGGAATATGTCTAGTAAATATTAAAAATTCTAACTCCTAATGTTGTTGTTAAGTGCCATGTAGTCACTTCTGACCCATAGCGACCCTGTATAGGGTTTCCAAGGAGCAGCAGGTGAGCTTGAACTGCTGACCTTGCAGTTCAAATGACTTTGCAGTCTGGTGCATTAACTCACAGAGTCCCACCAGGACTCCAACTCCTAATAGGGTATATTAAGTATGATAATTCCACCATCTGTTTATCATTTTGTTATACCATGGTGACTTGCATGCAACTATGATGGTGGAAGGTATGCCACCAGTATTTCAAATACTTGCAGGGTCACCCATGGGAAGAGGCTTCAGTGGAACTTCCAGAAAAAGGCTAGTAAGAAAGGCCTGAAGATTTACTTCCAAATATATAACCCAATGAAAACCCTCTCGATCACAACAGGAAACTGTCTGGTATAAGGCTGGAATATAAGCCTCCTAGGTTGGAAGGCACTCAATACACATAGTGGCTGTAACAATGGACTCAAGCATAGCAATAATTGTGAAGATGGCACTGGCCTGGGCAATGTTGACTTCTATTGTGCATGGATTCACCATGAGGTGGAGCCAGCACAACAGCACCAAACAAGAGTCATGATAATTCAATCTTACTGCTAGATTTGCTGAAAATATGGTAGCAAATATCCTCAAAACTCAAAAAGGCAATGTAGATTATCATCCAATGAAACCATGAAAAATAACCTGTTATATGAGACGTCAAAAGAAAAGAAAATTACTTTTAAGACAAAAAAGTAAGAAAGAAAAGAAAGTTTAGAGAGTTTGGATTGTTTGGGGAAGAATTTAATAAGAATACTTTAACGAACAGTGTTAGTGATCTTCAAATAAAAGCATTGTGATAAGCTTTAAAACCTAGCAATGGTAGCCACATAAACTATTTTCATGGTCTAAAATGAGTGAAGTATGTTGTTGTTGTTAAGTGCCGTCGAGTTGGTTCTGACCATGTATAGGGTTTCTGAGGCTGTAAAATTTTACGGGAGCAGAAAGCCCCATCGTTCTCTTATGGAAATGCTGGTAGTATCGAACTGCTGACCCTGAAGTTAGCAGCCCAACTTGTAACCACTATGTTAACAGAGCTCCATATATATATATATATATATATATATATAGTTGTTGTTAAGAGTCATAGAGTCAGTTCCGACTCATAACAACCGTACACAGAGTTTCCAAGGAGCGTCGTCTGGTGAGCTTGAACTGCCAACCTTGCAGTCCAAACCAACTTTGCCGTCCAAATTTTGCAGTCCAGTGCATTAACCCACAGTGCCACACCAGGACTCCATATATAATATAATAAAAATCCCCAGAATGCAGTAATAAGTGGAAAATTTTTATGTCTATGCTTTAACAAAATACAGCGATTACCTCCTTAACATGCATTTTTCCACCTAACAGTATCCATTTAATTAATAAAATTCATTTATATAGAACATCAACATAAATATATGACTAATACAGATTTGGAATACAATTAAGATATGTTTACATTTAAATTGAGGGACCATCCTTGTTACTCAAATGCCTAGCACAGTGTCTGGCAGGCAGTAGGTGCTCAATAGATGTTTAATTAATAGCTAAATACAAGTTGTTTTTGCACATACATTCAAAATCCAGACAAGTTTGCAAAGGTTAAGATGGACATGGGTTTCTGGCTGACTTCACTGGGTCCCACTGATGACTAGGAGTAATTCTTCATATCCATAGAAAACTGGAAAGCTGACAACTGTCTGGGTAAGGACCAAAAAAACAAAGTCAGGGAAACATATCACCTAAGTAACAGTTGCTTTATAGAGTTGGTAAAAAAGCTGCCTAATCATTTCAATGAACTATTACTGTACCAGTCACTCAATGAAATGAAATCTGAGTGTACCCTGAATATTTGCTAGTGTGTTTTCAAGTGAAATTTTTTCATCACCACTTAGTCAAAAGAAATCACTTTTGCTAAACACATCCTGAACGTGGATTGTTGTTAAGTGCTGTCTAGTCAGTTCTGACCCATAGCGACGCTGCATAGGGCTTCCGTGGAGCAGCTGGTGAGCTTGAACCACCAACCGTGTGGCTCCAAAGTGATCTTGCAGTCTAGCGCATTAACCCACAGCACCACACTAGGAATCTCTGAACATGGATGAGAAGGGACTTATTCCAGGAGGCTTCAAAAAGTTCACAGAAAAATGAAATAAAAAAATGAAAATTTTCCTTCAACTTTTTGATGTCCCTTCGTATGCATTTGCATTTTAATATGAGTATGGTAGTGTAGTGGTTAGGAGTCGGGCTTCTAACTTCAAGGGTAGCATTTCAAAACTACCAGCCATTCTGTGGGAGAAAGATGAGACTTTTTACTCCCATAAAGATTTACAACTTTGGAACCCCTATGCAAGGTCGCTATGAGTCGGAACCTACTCCACGACACACCACCACCACCACCACCAATATATTTTGATAGGAGTCCTGGTGTGGCACTGCAGGATAATACACTGGACCGCAAGGTTGGTGGTTCAAACTCACCAGCTGTTCCTCAGAAACCCTACATAGGGTCACCATGAGTTGGAACCAACTCAACAATGGCAGTTAACAACAATGATATATTGGTAACAGGATTCAATCTGTTAACAGGAAAAAGTGAGAGTAGTAGTCCTTACTTTAAAGAAAACAAAATTTATAGTAGTAAAGAAACTGGAGCAGGAAGGAGAGAAAAAGAAGAGAATTCCATATATGTGATAAAATAAATTCAAATATACATAACTCTAAAATGAAAATATATTATGACGAAAGCCAACGGGACCTACTATGTATGAAGAGTCCTGGTATAGAGCTACAGCTGCATTGCTAACCACGAGGTCAGCAGTTTGACCCCACCAGAAGCCCTATACAAGGTCGCTATGAGTCAGAACAGAGTCTGACAGCACGTAACAACAATATGCACTAGGTACCGTGCTAGCAGTGAGAGATATGAATGCTAACAAGATAAGAATCTGCGTCTTTAAAGGAAAGGTTCAGGAGTAACATTTTAAATAAGTATTCTATTTCTTCTTGTAAATACAATTTTGCAGGAAGTATATTTACTGATTAACTAGAAGTATAGGAAATAAAGTAAGGATTTGAGAAAGTGTAAATGATTTTTCAAAACAGAAAGAATCCACAATGGAGATAAAATCAGTATTTCCTAAAGAAAATCAACAACAAAATCTGAGTTATGAAATGAACACAATTATAGTTTTAAAGCTATTTAGTTTAATGCTATTATGTTGTTGTTAAGTGCCGTCGAGTCAGTTCCGACCCATAGCGACCCTGTACAGGGTTTCCGAGGGTGTAAATCTTTACGGGAGTAGAAAGCCTCATCGTTCTCCCGCGGAGCGGCTGGTAGTTTCGAACCGCTGACCTCAAGGTTCGCAGCCTGATTCGTAACCACTACGCTACCAGAGCTTCTTTTATACTACCATATAAAACCCTTACTTGCTATCCACATAAGTATGCACAGTAGTTTTATTTCTAACAAATGAAAATGAAGTAGTTTGAGAGCATGATGGTCAGGAGACCTGAGTTCTGGTCTTGCTCTGTCCATTTATAGGTCATGGAACCTTGAGCAAGTCCTTCAAGTCTCTGAACTTCACAATATGGAAAAGTGACCTCCAAGATCACACCTAAATGAAGAAGTTCAATCTTAAAATTTTCAAGAATTTTTAATGCTTGAAAATTAAACCATAATAAAAATATAATGGTTTTCTAAAATACAAACAATTATCTACCTTATAGAAAGTGTGAAATCTCAAATCTTCAAACCCTGGGGGGGTGGGGGGGGAAGGTGGTAATGGGATAAGGAATATTTTTAAAGGAAAGCAAAAACTAATGTGTTAGACTCAAAACTTTGTTTGTAATCAGCTGTATACTGAGCATCTATTTTAAACCACCCATTCCAATTAGCTATACAATTGATTTCTTCACTAAATTCTATTCTCTACCTCCTAAGTTAAGGATGCTAAGATTTTAAGATGAAGAAAAGAAATCCTAGGTAGACTGCAAACAGTAGTGTTGATGTACTGTAAGAAACTTGAACTTGGTACAGCTTTCTACATAAATGCACCAGTTACACCTCAGAGAAAGTAAGAACTGTTCAGATTTACAACAAAAAGGAGAGAAATAAGACCATATTATTTACTGTTCTATAGCTCTTCCCCCTCCCACAGTGTAAATGTCTACTTTGCACACTGTTGTTAAATAAAATTTTATGGAACAAGTTTCTACATATGCGATGCTATCTGCTACCAGGATGAGTAGATTATGTCTTGGCATTTTCATAAAGAAAATGAGAAGTATTATAATGTCTTTATAATATTTATGTAAAATATCCTGCTATATTTATTTTTCTTCAAACCTTTCTACTTGATCAAATTGCTGTTTTCATATTGCCAGTCTGGTCACAAAACTGCTGCTTTACCGAAGAATATTTTTTGCTGACACAAATTATGGGATCAGAGATACCAACACAGTTATAAAAAAAAAAAGGGTGTGAAAATGTGTGTGTGAAAGTGTGTGTGTGTGTGAGAGAGTGAGAGAGGGAGACACACACACACACATAGAGTATATATGCATGTATGCATCCATCTTCAAGGAAAGATAAAGAAAGGTATGTACACACAAAATACCACTTTCCGATGTAAGCCCCAGTACAAGGCCTACATCAGAAATATACTTTCTGTATATGTGAAATAAAAATGCGACACTAAATATGAAAGCCATCATTCTCTAAGAATAAACCATGTAAAAATGGAGAATAGTGATTTTCATGACAATTTTTATTATATCAACTAAAATCTGGATTTAGTTTTTAGTTCATCCCTAACTACAATTAAAATACTAGCTTCAATTTCATGATTTCTGTTGCTCATGAAATTTGTCTCCTTTCACATATAATGAGCAATTTGGTTCTGTACCCCTAGAGATGAAAAGTCATCTCAATTTACAACAGTAAATAAATAATTCAGTTAAAAATGAAAGTGGTACCATTCCAGCAAACTATTGATGGAGAGGTTTGGCCTTCCATGAAGCCAGAACACTATAAAGTTTTCAACGGGATTACATGTTCAGAGAAGTTACAAAGATTAGCAAAATACCCAGATTAATTATGAAATACCTACTGTTATCTTGTGGGAAATAAGTATCAGGAACGTGTATTTGAAGAGGCAGTAACAGTGGTATTTCAACTGTAAGTATTTTGAGGTTGAAACTTACGTACTGATTACAAGAAATAGACATTGAATACAAAATGCACTCCAAAAGTCAAGACCTAACCAAAGGCCTCTATCAACTAAAATTTTGAAAATTTCCATGCAAGTGATACAAAATGTACAAATGGAAAATTAAACCTCCCAAAGCAAAAGCCAATCAAGTCTGTTCCAACACTGAAGTCAATATCCAAATCACATACAGAACTAAAAAGGGAAAACACTCAGGTCTACAAATGGATAGTCAGTTACAACACAATCCAGATCCCGACATTTTCCCACTCAAACAAATGCAGTGAAGCTTTTCCTAGGGAAAGAGAGGGAGAGAAAAAAAAAGCTCTCCGAATGAATTTTTTAAAGTGACATCTAGAAAGTGTGCCTCTTTCTGTCTCTTTCCCTGGCGTCTCATTGGCAGAAGGAGGGGGTTGTTTTTGTATGCTCCCCCACTGGAGCAAGACACAATCAGATGTTAGCTGGAGAAGAGAAACCACTTTTGACAACAGCAAATAAAAATAAAAGTGCCCTTCCTCCCTTGACAGGATGGGTACCCTACCTCACACACCCCTCCCCACTCCAAGCCTTCCTTTACCCCCCAGCACCACCCCCTCCTCACCCCCGAGCTCCACTGCGTATATGGTTGGGTGATATTGATGCCCCGGAGTGAAAGTCAGAGCCAGGGGAAGGCAATGAAGCCCCCACAGACACACTTACCTTTTCTGCCCCCCACTTTTGAGTCCCTTCCCGGAGCTGTGGAGGATGACACAAAGGGTAATAAAGGGGGGGGGGAGTGGAGGAGGAGGTGGCGAAGGAGGAGGAGGAGAGCTGGGGAAGTGGCTGCTCCTGGGTGTAGTGAGATGTCTCCAGCCAGGGCCAAGCAGCAGTAACAGCAGCAGTAGCAGCACAGCACAGCAGCACAGCACAGCAGCAGTACAGCAGCAGCAGCAGCAAAGGGTCTGTGTTGCTAAGAGGCTTTTGGTCTCTTTCTCTCCTCCTCTCACGGCCAAAGAGGAGGAGGGTGGAGGGGGCTCGGGAGGGAGGCGAGTGGAGGGGTGAGGGGTAAGAGTCGTGGATGGGGGGTTTCGAAGAAGAAGAAACTCCTTCTCTCTCAGGCTCAATCCCCCTTCTCAGGGCTCCGGGCTGGAGGGTGGGGGAAGGAACTCAGTCGCCTTCCCCCCACCCCCCTCAATTCAAGGTTGAAGTGGGGCAAAATTAGTGTCCTGTCCCTTTAAAAATAGAAATAAAAGGTGCCCCCCCTCTGCCACTGACTCTCTCTTCATCATCAGCTGCTGCTGCTGCTGGGGTCTCTCTGCTTGGGGGGGAGGGGGGGCTCGGATAGAAGAGATGGGTGGCACTCACTGCGCATGTCCCTCTCTGATGGGAGGCTGGTTGGTTGAGGGCAGGAGGAGGGGGAGGGGAGGAAATGAGATGGTTTCCCAGAAGGCTTTGAGGCTCTCGTGACCCGGAAGACATTGTAGCAGGGGAGTAGAGGGTCGGGGGCAGGGAGAAAGAGGAAGTCGTTACTCTAACTCCCCTAGCCCCCTCCTCCCTCCTAAAGGAAAGTGGAGGAACGGAAGTAGGCGTGGACAGAGGCGAAAGCAGGTCACGTGTTTGGGCGTGAAGGGGGCCGGGCCGGAGAGGCAGTGCGTGCGCGGGGCATGCCGGGAATGTATGCGTGTGGTTGGCAGCGGCAGGTGAGGCCAAACCTCGGTAAACGGTGGGGCGATTCAGAAAAGGGATTCCCTGCAGCTGGATTCCCTGTGACTGAATTCACTTCTCTGCCCCGGTAAGCAGAATTTTCCGTGAGTGGTAATTTGGCATAGGTTGGCGCCAGTGTCGAAAGGCGAATCCAAGGGGGGAGGATGGAAAACTGGAGACTGGGAAAGCCTGAATGAAACTCCCCAGGCTTCTGTAGGCCATACAGGCCGGGAGCGGGCGGACTAGGTCTCTTTCTTGGCCTCACGGTGAGACTGCCAACTGACGAGTGTAACGAGTCTTAAAGAGATTAAATTTACGGCGGGGTTACAACTACACCCGGTGGTGGATGGGTGTAAGAAAGAAATGGCATCTGTGGCGCCTCCGCAGGTGAATGGTAACTGTTTCTCTGCACGGGACAGGGGACCAAGCCAAACCCCGTGTGTAAATTTTGTGCAGTGTCGGGTAGCACGTGCATTGCTTATATTTCGTATTTTGCTTGCCAGTCCTTAACTCTCCTTGGGATTCTGGAGTGGCTTGAAGGAAGGGGCAGCCAGGCATTCTTGAATGGAATTTGCCTCCATACTTTGTATTGCTACTGCAATACAACGCTTGAGTTTTATAGTTACTAAAGAGAGAAGTGACATCATCAAAGGATTTCTGTTCCCAATACAAAGCCCATTGCGACCCTCTAGGACAGAGTAGAGGATTTTATTTTCAAGAGTGTAAATCTGTAGAACCCTACTGCCCCATCTTTATTCCGCAGAACGATGGTGACTTCAAACCGCCAACCTTTTTTTTTGCAGCCCAGGCCTTAACTACTGCACTGCCAGAGTTCCTTGGTGGTAGTTGTGTGTCATAGAGTCGTTCCAATCCATAGTGTTGTTGCTAAGTGTCGTCGAGTTGGTTGAGGCTGACCTTGCAGTTAGCAGTCCAGTGCTTAGCTTGCAGTGCCACACCAGGACTCCTTCAAACTCAGAGCGAGCCCATGTAGTTTCCGAGGGTGTAAGGCATTGCAAGACCTAAAATCCTAGTCTTTCTCCTGCAGAACAGCTGGTAGACTCGAACTGCTGACCTTGAGTTAAACAACCCAACTCCTTAAACCTACGCTACCAGGGCTCCTTGTTGTTGTTCAGACTCAGTGACCCTGTATAGGGTTTCCAAGAAGTGGCTGGTGAACTTGAACCGCCGACCTTGTGGTTCAAACTGACCTTACAGCCAAGAGCATTACCCTTGTAAATTTCTTTGGGAACTAGCCTTGAATGTTAAGCTTTGGGTTGCTCCTAAATTAAATGCTGCTTATTTTTGTTGGAAATACTGAGTGTTGCTATTTACAAAGAATTAATTTAAAATATTTAAGAAGAGATTCGTATACTGAGTAAAACTTTATAGTGAAATAACAATTTTTCACAATCTGTTTCTGCAATTTTTTTAAAAGCGTTTTTTTGTGAATTGAGTGATAGTTTACTTGGGAGAACATCAGTTTTGCATTCAACTTATTGTATTTTGTTTCATTGCAGTGATTACAATGAAATATAATCATTCCGTGCATCATCAGTTAACAGTATTTGTTTCTATTCCCTATTTTTTAAATTTATTGATTGATTTACTCAAAAACACACAGGAGTATATAATCGTTTAAACAACCAAAGGACATATTCTACAAACTTCCCCCCTGCTCACCAACACACAGGCTTTTTCTTTCCATGAGTCTAGAGTCCTCAGTTGCACTCTCTCTCCATGCCATCATCTCAGCCTCCATCTCTGGTGTCCCTGTCTCTCTGGTTTGGGTCCCATGTTCCACTCGTGCTCTTGTCTCTTGATGGTCCTAGGGTCCTTTGTTCTGGAATGTAACATTAACTATGACCCCCTTTTAGTTACACAACTTCTACCTTTACTGTTGTGATAATTGCAATTAATCATGATAACAATTACTGTTGAATCAAAATAATCCCATCCTCGCCTCCTTTCACCAGACCCATCTAGACAAGGTGGGGATTCTACCTTTCCTCCAGAACCTCACACCTCACACACACATTCAGTGGGGATTCTACCTCCCCCCCACCCCCCCCCCCACACACTCTGAAACTAAACTCCCTCTTGAAAACTTACAAACTAGCCATTTCGTGCCTTAGAGGGGATAGGATCGATCCTGGATTTGAAGTCTTTACCCTTGTGCTTGGTATTTTGAGCTACTACATAAAGAAGTATAGGTCAGTGTTCACGCAATCTTAACTAAACCATTTCACATCTTTCAAATACCTTTTGTAAGGATACTTTGAAAGGTTATCATCAGAACTTCCCCATGTTTATTAGGTTGATGTTTAATTCTGTAATAGATCTTTTAGGCTGCACAATCAAAGTTACTACTTACTCTCTGTGTTTGACTTCCTATATATTTTGGCATTGGGTCCTATTTACCACCTCCTGGCCCTCACCCCCGTTATAAATATAATCATGTCACATGGAAAACTAGAATACTTGACTTTTTCCCCCCTAGTGAAGTCAAGTGCCTGCTGGTTTATTAGAAATTAGTTTTAGCACGGCAATTAAAGTTCCAAAGTTACCATTTTAAAAGAATTTATTTATTTATTTATTTTTTTGTAGTAAAATACAAAATATGCAGAAAATACAGAACACATAGAAGTGTAATATAATCAATAATCATATCAAGTGAGCACTGTAACCACTACCAAAATACAAGAGTTAAAACCCGGGGCACCTGAGAAACTCTTCATCTATCCATTCTTGATTGTTCCCTCTTCATCACCTTTCTCAGAGGTTAACGATAATCTGATGTTTATAGCATCTGTTGTTGTTGTATCCTGTGGAGTCGGTTCCGACTCATAGTGACCCTGTACAGAGTTTCCAAGGCTGTAAATCTTTACAGGAGCAGAAAGCCTCATCTTTCTTCCACGGAACAGCTGGTAGTTTCGAACTGCTGACCTTGTGGTTCGCAGCCCAATTTGTAACCAGCACACTGCCAGAGCTTTAAGGCTTTTCAATTGAGTATTTTCTTTTAACCAGTTATGTTGTCTTTTCTAAAATGTGATAATTTTAAACTATGAGTGAGTGAAATTATTTCATGACTTTATCTAATGTTTTAAAGGTTTAATCCTGTTAGTATATATTTTTTGTTGTACTGCTGTGGCACTATGGGTTAATATGCCAGACTGAAAAGCCGTTTGAACTACAAGGTTTGTGGTTCAAGCTCACCAGCTGCGCCTCAGAAACCCTATACAGACAGGGTCGCTATAGGTTAGAGTCGACTCGACGGCACTTAACAACAACAAGAACAACAATACTGTATAGCCCTAGTGTGACACTATGGAATAAAGCACTGCACTGCATAGTCTGTTTGAATCACAAGGCCTGTGGTTCAAACTCACCAGCTGCTCCTTGGGAACCCTATACAGGGTCTGTATGAGTCAGAACTGACTTGAGGACACTTAACAACAACAAAAAATGTCTATAATATGGCATCATTGTGTGTATGTAAGCCTTTTTGTGAATGTTGTTAAGTGTTGTCAAGTCGATTCCGACCCGTAGCAACCCTGAATAGGGGGTCCAAGGAGCAACTGGTAAGTTTGAACCAAAAGCCTTGCGGTTCAAACATATCCTGTGGTTCAGTGCATTGTCCTGTAGAACCACTCCACGCCTTCCATAGCTGCTCTGTGTCCATATTAACATCTCTGCAGTAACTGCTTTTCCAAGGGATGGATCTCCAGCTACACTCATGCTTTTCCTTAATGATAATCCTGGAATCTTCTGTTCCTGAATGGAAGACAACTACTCCCCACTTTTAGTTACACATCTTCCACAAATATAGTTTTGACCGTCACAATCCTACTAACAATTACTCGCAGTTGAAATCATAAAATCCTATTAGCATCATCCCTCACCCCCTTTCACAAGACCCATCTGAAAAGAGGAAAACTATTCAGCCGGGATTCTGCATTAGCCTTTCATTCTGAAACGAACTACACACATGAAAGCTTATAAGCCAGCCACTTCATGACTTCATGTTGTTCTTGTTAAGTACTTTGATTGGGCTCTGACCCATAGCCACCCTGTATAGGGTTTCCCAGAAGCGACTCTGCAATTCAGTCCAACTTTGCAGCCCAGTGCTTTAACCCACATGCGCCTATAGTTACCAGATTTTTGATAGCTAATGTCCAAATTGCCTGCTGCTAAACCAGTCCTGGAGTCCTGGTGTGACGCTGCAGGTTAATGCACTAAACTGCAAAGTGAGCTTGAACCACAAGTTGGTGGTTCAAACTCACTGGCTGCTCCTTGAAACCTTATACAGGGGCGTCATTGGTTGGAAGCGACTCAGTGGCACTTAGCAGCAACAACAAACCAGTCCTTTGTGGTGCTATGGGTTAATGCATTGGACTTCAAAGTCAGTTTGAACCACAAGGTCAGTGGTTCAGGCTCACCCGCTGCTCCTCATAAATCCTGTACAGGATCAGTGTGACTTGAAGGTACTTCTGACATCATCATAATCAACTTTAAGGTCAGCAGTTTGAAACTATCAGCCTTTCCATGAGAGAAGGATGAGGCTTTCTGCTCTCTTAGATTTACACCTACGGAAACCCTATACAGGGTTCCTATGAGTAAGAACTGACTCCACAGTACACAGCCAACAACAACGCAGTACACTGAAGAGACAAGTGTGTTCCTTCATCTGAATAATCTTACATTCAGATTGGGATTTTGAGCAACTGCACCCATAAGCAAAAGTTCATTTCATCAAATTGTAGCGGTTGACACACTATCAATCATTTTTATCTTCATCTGGTCAGCTCAGCCCTAGCCACCCAAGCTAGGTCAAATGGGTACCAGCTGCAAGTTTGGGAGTTCACACACACCTCCCGCACTTCAAACCGGCTGCCCCTACACTCTCAGACCTAGCCCCATGGCTAGGCCAGTGCCCTTGGGCTTAGAAATTCATACAACTCTCTAAACGTCATACCAATAAGCCTTCCTTTTCCTTCTCTCACAGAACATGTCCAAACTCAGCCTGTATCTTTAATGCTGCATTTCCCCAAATTCCACTCACACTTAGATCCAGGTGATCACCAGCTAGCATACAACTCTCTGGTTCCCATGAACTTTTAGTCCTAGTAAGAAGTTATTTCTGATGGGCCAGTTTTACTTGTCTGCTTCCATTCTATCATGAATCTCTTGTTCTCCCAGCAGTTCTGGGTTGTTCTACATGCCCTTTCAACTGCAGATGTCCCAACTCTGAAGGTTCTGGGTGGGGCTCAGTATTCCACTGAAAATCAGGAAGCCTATTTTTCCTGGTGAATTCTAACTCCTGTTTTAGTAAATACAATCTAGTCTAGGCTGAAGGCGGGCTTCCAAGCTCTCTAGTATTCATTTCTGCCACACATGTATGTCTATTTTACAATAATAGGAGAATCCATGTCCAAAAGGCAGTCAAACACATAAACCATTTAACAACACTCAAGTTAATTTTTTTCTTCCAACTTGGACTAACCACATTCATATGCATATGTCCTTTTAGCTTGTATGAACAATGTGCTGTTTTCTTACTGCATGCATTTTATGCCACCAGGTATCCCTGAAAGTTTCTATAATCTTTTTATTTTTTACCTTGTAGGATCTCTGTTATCCCCAGTATCCTGAAATTTCACAGTGATGTAGTCACTTTGTGTTGTGTGCTGTAGAGTCAATTCCAACTCAGGATTTCCAAGAGTGACTGGTGGGTTTGAAATGCTGGCCTTGCAGTTAATGTAGTTAAAGAAGTTCAGTGCTTATCTTATAGTGCCACACCAGGACCCCTTATGAGCGATATTGATGTGCATTTTGTGGATCCTTTCTGTCTGACAACTTGTATTTATTTGCTTTGGGGAAATTATTCTTTTTAAAATAATTTTGGTTCTGGGACTCTCATTGTATGTTGTATTTCCTGGACCTTAATTCATTGGTTTAGTTTGATTTTTTAGATCTTTTGTTTTTGTTTTTGGGGAAATATATGTAACTAATTTGCTATTGTTACTTTCTAAAAGCCCCCCACCCGTACCCCTGCATCTTATTGTTCCATAGCATACAATATTGTCCCATATCTCTGTAGATTTAATTACAGTTTTTATTGTTTTGTTTTGTTTTTGTTGGTTTTATTTATTTATTTATAAGATTTATTTCTCTCTGCTCGTTTTCTTCAGGTTTATCTTTCTGTTTGTACGTTTCAGTCTCTTCCATGTTAAAGAATTATTTCAGCTATTCTGTGATCCTTGATTATATGTGCACATTTAAAGCTACTTTGGAGCTCTAAATATAATTGGGTCGTCTTTGTTACTGATGGTGCTCACTAAAGGAACTTGTGTCTGGGCCATTTGAGGGTAGGAAAAACACTGATGTTGATTATCTTTAGGTTTGAGATAAGATTCTTATGGCATGGATTTTCTAATCTCTTGCCTCTAGGTCAGTGGTTCTTAGCCAGGGCAAATTTTGCCTTCCAGGGGGTATAAATTCATAGAAAAATTGAATTAAAAACGATAAAAGAGTTTTTCTATGAGTTTTTTTTTTTTAAGCTCTCATATTTTGTGTGTGGTGGAAGTTCTACTGAAATCTGTTAGGTAAAAGTGTAGTTATGTTGCTGAACAGCTTACTATTATGAATGGGCAGCTTTCTACAACAAATAAGCCTGCTCCAAAATATAAACCTGATGACCAAGCCATGACCATGACTGAGAGCTAAATGAAACAAAAGGTCTCTGGATTTTCAGCATTCAAAATAAACAGTTTCTTAATAATTCTTGCCCTCATTTTTTTTTGTTTTGGAACCCTCAGACTCTACTGTGACTATTGTGGTGGTTGTTGCGTGCCATGGAGTCGGTTCCGACTCATAACGACCCTGTACAGGGTTTCCGAGTTTGTAAATCTTTATGGGAGCAGAAAGCCTCATCTTTCTCCCACTGAACAGCTGGTAATTTTGAACTCCTGACCTTGCGGTTCACAGCCCGATTTGTAACCACTATGCTATCAGAGTTCCTTGACTGTTGTGGTTAGGTGTAGTCAAATCAGTATGGACTGATAGCCACCCTGTGCACAACGGAACAAAACACTACTTGGTTTTGCACAGTTGTTGGTACCTTTGAGCCTATTGCTTCTGCCACTCTGTCATTCCATCTCATTGGGGATCTTACTCTATTTACTGACCATCCACTTTACCAAACATGATGTCCTTCTCCAGGGACTGGTCCCTTCTGATAAACATGTCCAAAGTATGAGAGACAAAGTATCTGCATCCTGACTTGTAAGGAGCATTCTGGCTTTACAACTTCCAAGAAGGATTTGTTGTCATTTTGGAAGGCCGTAGTACTTTTAGTATCCTTTGCTAACACCATAATTCAAATGCTTCACTTCTTCTCCTGGCTTCATTATTAAGTATCCAACTTTCATATGCAATATGATACGATTGGGTCAGGCGTACCTTAGGCCTCAAATTGACATCTTTGCTCTTGAACACTTTAAAGGGGTCTTTTGTAGCAGATTTGCCTAATGCAATACATTGTTTGATTTCTTGACTATTGCTTCCATGAGTGTTGATTATGGATCCAAGAAAAATGAAATCTTTGACAACTTCAATCTTTTTTCCACTTATCTTGGTATTACTTATTAGTCCAGTGGTGAGGATTTTTGTTTTCTTTACATTAAGGTGCTATGCTTTACACTCTAGAGCATAAAATAAACCTTCTATTATCTAATGGAGTGGAACAGAGGTTTCATTTAATTTAAACTGTTAGTACTTCAGGTCCTTTTGGAAATGGCTTTGTAAATAGTAAATTGAAAGACTAGTTTTTAACTGACCTTCATTTACATATTTATTATATTTGGATAGGATTGGCTAATGAGACTCTGGGTAACTTAATCAATTTTATTAAATGCTTAAGTGGGAGAATAAGGTATGACTTGATTATAAACTAGAACATTAGGTGAAATCTGCAACTGACACTTGCTGCCCCTCCTTTTATTTCAGTTTTGTTTCCCTCTTTAACTCCAACTTATACCTTAACTTTTGATCTTCAAATAAACATGTTGCAGTTGCTGCCTTTTCCTTATTTTTTCTCTTCATCACTCATTATTTTCCTCATCCCTAACAAAACACAACAGAATCTTGGTTCTTTAGTAGTTCTTGATTTGAGGAATTGAGAATCCTAAGTTTTAACTCAAAGGTTGAGGGTATCCGTGACAAAATTAAAGTTCTAAATGTATTAGCTTTCCTTTTGTTACACTTATGGACATTTTTACTTTTTCTTATATTTCCACCATTTATAAAAATACTCATTTTTATATAGATGACCCAGAAGTGACAATTTATATTGCTGTCTTGAAATGATGACTTCTAGGTTGATACATGCCTCAGTCAACTTATCTTTATAATGAGTAAATGCCAAAAATATTTCCCCTAAAATGCTTGCTTTCAGTCTGCTACATTGTTTGATTATAATGTTTCACAAAATATATCTTAAAAGTTAAATTGTGTCCTTATTAGCGCTGATACATTTAAATAGTAAAAATACGAAATACACAATTTCATTTAACTTTGCAAGATGGTGGTGGTGGTGGTGTGCCATGGAATCAGTTCTGACTCAGTAGCAACCCTATATGGTTTCTGAGGCTCTAAATCTCACAGGAGTAGAAAGCCTCATCTTTCTCCTGTGGAATGACTGGCTGTTTCGAACTGCTGACCTTGAGGTTAACAGCCTTACTCGTAACCATTACTGTACCAGAACTTTTGTACTTCTTCCAAGATACATAAAAGTGATTTAAAAAAAATTTTTTTTACATGTACCCAGAAATAAAATGATACGTATACATATATTTATATGTATACTTTATATATATATGAGCTCTGGTAGCGTAGTGGTTACGAATCGGGCTGCAAACTGCAAGGTCAGCAGTTTGAAACTACCAGCTGTTCCTCGGGAGAAAGATGAGGCTTTCTGCTCCCATAAAGATTTACAGCCTCGGAAATCCTGTACAGGGTCGCTATGGGTCGGAACCGACTCCACGGCACATAACAACATATATATATACATATATATATGTATATATATACATATATATATGTATATATATGTATATATATATACATATATATGTATATATATATATATATATATATAAAATGATTTTTTTTTTTTTATGTAAGACGATGGAAGGAATACATAGTAATAGTATCAAAAAAATGGTCAATGGTAGCATCAAGAGGTAGCATATGATCAAGACCAATGTTACTGAAGGAAGAAGTCCAAGGTACACTGAAGACACTGGTGAACAACAAAGGTCCGAGAATTGATGGGATACATAGTGAAGTTTTTCAACAAATAGTTGTAGCACTGGAGGTGCTCACTGATCTGTGTCACGAAATTTGGAAGATAGCTATCTAGCCAGCTGATTGAAAGAGATCTATATATGTGCCCATTTTAAAGCGAGGTAGTGGTGACCCAATGGAATGTGGAAATCAGAGGACAATATCATAAATGTCAAATGCAAATAAAATTTTGCTGAAGATAATTTTAAAACAGCTGCAACAATACATGAACAGGTAACTGCCAAAGGTTCAAACTGTACTGAGATGACAATGTGGAAGGAAGGATATCATTGCTGATGTCAGATGGATCTTGACTGAAAGCAAAGAATACCTGAAAGATGCTTTATTGATTCTGTAAAAACTTTCTACTGTAGATCATATCAAAATGTGGATAACATTGCAAAAAAAAAAAAAGCGTATTCTAGAAACCTTATTTGTGTTCATGAGGATCCGGTACATAGACCAAGAGGCAGTTGTTCCTGCAGAGCAAAGGTTTAAAATTAGGAAAAGTGTTCACTAGGGTTATATTCTTTTACCATATTTATTCAGTCAGTATGCTGAGCAAATAATCCAAGAAGCTGGATTATATGGAATAGAACTTGGCATCAGTATTGCAGGAAGACTCATTGACAAATTGCAATATACAGATGATACAACCTTACTTATTGAAAGCAAAGAGGACTTAAATTTACTTACTGATGATCAAAGACTATAGCCATCAGTATAGATTGCACATAAATGTAAACAAAACAGAAATCCTCACAACTGGACCAATAAGTAATATCATGATATGTAGTGAAAAATTGAAGTTGTTAAAGACTTAATTTTGCTGGGATCTGCTATCAACACATCAAAGCAGTAGTCAAGAAGTCAAATAACATAATTGCATTGAACAAATTTGCTGATGAGACCACTTTAAAGTGTTCAAGAGAAAAGATGTAATTCTGAGATACACCTGACTCAAATGGTGATACTTTCAGTTGCCTCATGTGCTTGTGAAAGTTGGATAATGAATAAGGAAGACCGCTAGAAGAATCGATACATTGAAATTATGGTGTTGGAGAAAAACATTAAAAGTACCATAAACTGCCAGAAGAAAAACAAATCTGTCTTGGAAGAAATACAACTAGAGTGTACCTTAGAAGCCAGGATGGCAAGACTTTGTCTAGGATTTGTTATCAGAAGGGACCAGTCCTTGGGAAGGATATCATGCTTGATAAAGTGGAGGTTCAGCGAAAAAGAAGACTCCCAACAAGAGGGATTGATACAGTGGTACCGTCAGTGGACTTAAGCATAACTATTGTGAGATTGGCACAGGACTAGACTGTTCTGTTTTATTGTGTGTAGGATTGCTCCGTGTTGGAACCAGCATGACAGCACTTAACAACATATAAGTTTCAAATGCAATTATAAACCTTGTCATATACATTTAAGAGAAATCATTTGGAGAGTCTAGGACAAGGTGGGTGGACTAAGCTGACCCACTGAGCCCGCTGTTGCAATAAAGACTTGAGTGACTGAGTGAAACCAATACATATATATGGTGATCCTGGATCCTTGAGCATCAAAGGATCAGATAGAGGGGTAAACTAAGTACTGACTAGAAGAGGAAGCTGAACAGGAGCAGTAAGAGAAGAACAGTAAGTGAACTGTAGAAATGTGTCAGGCAAATATCTTTATCTTTTACCAAGAAGTTGTTGATACAGCACAAGACACAGCTAGAGGTTGGTGGCACGGAGAGTGCAATTTTCCCCAGTTCTCTAGTGTCATCGTCGTAGCAGAACATGACCAGTCCCCACCCTCACCAACTCAGTGACAGGCGGCCTCCCCTTCTGCGCAGCCTCTGCTCTGCTTGGGGTCGGACACCTGGCATAGCACCCCTACTTTGGGAGGCACATGAACTCACCCTGAACTACACAACACAAAATCTGAATAGAAAACTGTTTTCATACATCCAGAAGACTGGTGGTGAGAGCCTGAGAATATACCAACATACATTGTTGTTGTTGTTATGTGCCATCGAGTCGGTTCCGACCCATAGCGACCCTGTACAGGGTTTCCGAGGGTGTAAATCTTAACAGGAGTAGAAAGCCTCATCTTTCTCCTGCAGAGTGGCTGGTAGTTTCGAACCACTGACCTTAAGGTTCGCAGCCCGATTCGTAACCACTATGCTACCAGAGCTCCTTTATACATTGTTGTTGTTGTTAAGTGCCATCGAGTCGGTTCCGACCCATAGCGACCCTGTACAGGGTTTCCGAGGGTGTAAATCTTTACGGGAGTAGAA
>NW_006408530.1:12596192-12625002 GCF_000296735.1 Chrysochloris asiatica
CGACCCTGTACAGGGTTTCCGAGGGTGTAAATCTTTACGGGAGTAGAAAGCCTCATCTTTCTCCCGCGGAGCGGCTGGTAGTTTCGAACCGCTGACCCTAAGGTTCGCAGCCCAATTCGTAACCACTACGCTACCAGAGCTCCTTCCTTTATACATTAATCAACTATAAATATAAGTACAACACCACAATGTCTTGGAGAAAACAGTTTCAGCCTACACAAAGGAACAAGACAGTACCTCAATCAAGTGACTTAAATACAGAGTCAAAATATAACACCAGAAATGTTAGCAGAACTGCCTAATAAAGAATTTAAAGGAATGCTAACTAGGCAACTTAAATCATTTGTGAGAAAGATCAAGAAAAAATAGAATTGAAGTAATGGAAAGCAAAATTACTGATCTTCTTGAAGTATAACCTCTCAATATTCACCAACTAGAGCAGGAGTGAGGTACATCTGGCCCACGAACTCATTTGCTGTGGTCCTGCCAAGGCAACCACAGTTCCAGCCATAACATTAGGGGATGAGTTTATTAAATGTTTGACCAAATATAGCAGGCTATTTGTCATTATTATTATTTAGTTTTATTGTGAATTGAGTGATAGTTTACATGGTAGAATATTGGTTTTGCACTGTTTGATTGCAATGATTACAATCTCCTCTGTGGTATCATCATTCAACAGTATTTGCTTCTATTCCCTTTGGTTTTTTGTTTGTTTGAGTGGGTGGGATGTACACAAAAACGCTCAGGAATATATAATAATTTAAACAACCAAAGGTTACATTCTGCAAGCAGCAGACTAATTTTTGAGTAGACAATTTTGTATGGCTTGTAAAGTATTTTAATAAATTTTGGCAGAAACAAGAGTCCCCACCACTGTGCTAGAGGAAAAGTCATAGTGTGGCGCTGCAGGATAAGCACTGAACTGCTAACTGCAAGGTTGGCAATTCAAACACACCAACCAGTCCTCAGAATGCTTACACAGAGTCACTGTGAGTCAGGACTGACTTGATGATACTTATCAACAACAGAGGATCATTCAAAGAAAGCATAAGATTTATGTATGACACTATGAAGAGGAATAACTTAAGTGTGATAGGAATTCCAGAACAGGAAGAGATAAAAAAAATCCCATTGGACATATTGTCCAAGAGAGAGTTGCTGGAAGAAAACTTCCCTAACATCATGAAAGATGAGAAGAGATCCATTTAAGAACTTGGACAAACTCCAAACAAGATAGACCCCAAAAGAAAAACACTAAGATATATTATAGTCAAACTTTTAAAACCATAGACAAAGAATCCTGAGAGCAGCTCAGGACAAACCAAAAGTTATTTACAAAGGAGAACTAATCAGAAAGGCTAAGTTCTGATTTCTCAGCAGAAACCAGGCAGGCAAGAAGACCAAAAGGATCAAGGCAACAATTACTTTCTTCTGCAGTGACATATATAAAACTGAAAGAAACAAATATGGCACTGACATTAGGTCATTTTTACACAAACAGTAATTAAAAGAATTTGTGATGCTGTGGGTTAATGCGTCACAATGCAAAGCCATTTGAACGGCAAGGTTAGCGGTTCATGTTCACCAGCTGCTCCTTGGAAACTATGGGTCGGAACCGACTTGATGGCACTTCATAACAACAACCAAAAATACTAAAGGGAGTTCTTTGGGCAGAGAACCAACAATAGCAGACAACAACCTGAAATTATCATACATGACAATATCACATAGACTTAAGACAGATATGTTGTTGTTGTTATTAAATGCTGTTGAGTCAGTTCTGACTCACAGTGACACTGTGATTTCCAAGTATTGGCTGGTAGACTTCAGCCACCAACTTTGAGGCTATAGCAGTCCAGTGTTTATCCTACAGTACTACATAGAAAGTAAAACAAACTTAACAAGTCTGAAAATAGAGAACCATATAGTTCCAACACCAACCACAACAAAAAAATAGGGACTGATGTTACAGAACCTCTAAATGAAGAAGAAGTCTGATAGAATTCAAGAAATAAATAAAAATAAACTTAACTGTAATCCTAAAAACTAGCCCAAACTTTACTCCTAACACTAATCTTAGCTCTAGCCATAACCCTGCCACTGAATGACGTCCTAGGCCTAGTCAAGACCTACAGTAGTCCCACCGCTAACCCTCCCTCCTTTCTCCTAGCTGTCCCCCCCCCAAAAAAAACAAGAATTAAAAATAATAGGTACCAAACATCTTTTCATTTTATTTAATATTCTTAAATTGCTTCATTTTTATTTGTTTTTTGTTTCAGGAATCTCATCTCCACATTTGGGAATTATATTCCTGATCAGTATTAAAAAGAAAAATAATAAGAAAATATGTTCATAAGCTTTATTAATTCACTAATTCTTGTAATATTTGCTTTCTTAAATAGAAAACAGATGAATTAGTTGCAAAATATTTTAGTAGGTAACTTTTCCCTTTGAATATCCTCATTTTTATGCAAACATTGTTATAGGGTCACAATCTGAGAAGGTGTATTTTTCTCATGCACTTTATTTTACTGAGAATATTACTTTATTTTATACTTTGCCTTACTGGTTTAAAACGGAATACATTTTGTATTTATATTTCATTTTCACAAATCTTCCTGTTTCCAGGGGGTATTTTTTGTTTGTTTTGTTTTTTAAGCAAATTATAAAAAGGATAAGACTTTGGTTAAGAGATTTTTGTACATATTTTGGGATCTTCATAATTGGCTGCAGAAGAAAGTAATTGTTGCCTTGATCCTTTGACCCAAAAATCCTGCATTAATATTACACTTTTAACACCAAATTATGTTAGTACTTGTTATCTTTTATTGTATGCATGTCATGATTTAGTAAGGAGTTATTGCTGGATGTCTTATTTTTTCCCTTTTCAAAAAGAATCCTACATTACATATCCTCATAGCTAGGTGCTTGTATGTATCTATTAAGGAACAGTCTTGGTGTGGTAGATAAACACTGGACTGCTAGCCACAAGGTTGGTGGTTCAAACCTATAAGCCATTCCTCTTAAACACTATACATGGTAGCTATCAGTCTATGAACTAGCTTGAAGACACTTAACAACAAACAACAAGTTAGGAACAGTAGATATTTTTTTCTCTCCTTTGATGTATAAAAAATAAGAAACAGTTGCCATCTTGAATCATTTGACTTATGGCATCTTCATCCAATTTCAGAGTAGAACTGTGCTCCCAATGGAATTTATTGGCTGATTTTTCAGAAGTAGGTCACCAGGCCTTTCTAAGGCACCTCTTGGTGATCTTGAACCTACAACCTTTTGATTAACAGCTGCGCAAGTTAACTGTTTGCACCACTATTCCTTGCTTGATGCATGTTGTTGTTAAAGTGTAGGGAGTTGGTTCTGACTCATAGCTACCCTGTAAATCTTTACAGGAGCAGAAAGCCTCATCTTTCTCTCATAGAGTAGCTAGCTGGTGGTTTCAGACCACTGACCTTATAGTTCACAGTCCAGTGCTTATTCTACAGAGCTGTCAAGTCGGTTTCAACTCATAGTGACCCTGTATAAGGTTTCAAAGAGTGACTGGTGAGTTGGAACTGCTGACCTTGATGTGATATATAGGAATCGCATAAAACTGAAGTTATGGGATTTTTTTCATTGTTATTTCAGTCATTTCTCTAGAGTAGAGTAGTATTATGTACTAGTGATAATGGATGCTTTGTTCACAATTTTATTGTGATTGCCTGATAGTAGGACTCAGGGTGTGGTGTTTGTAAAACACAATATTGGCAGTTCAAACCACTCAGCTGCTCCTTAGAAATCCTTTTACAGGGTTGCCATGAATCTGAACTGACTAGATAGCACTTAACAACAAAGCATAATCTAGTAAGTAATTGAGAACCTTTGTTGCTGAATTCTGTGTTAGCTTGATCTGTGAAGATTTCTTTTACCCTGATTTAATCCACGTTTGTTAACAAGGATTGTACCAAGTACATAGAATAAATTCAGAAGTTCCACATTTTTTTTCTGGACAGTGGAATTTGTTCAAATGCCATTCTCAGTATTTCTTTTCTTTTAATGTTTTATTGTGAATTATGTGATAGTTTACATGGGAGACCATTAGCTTTACATTCATCCTATGGTATATCTTTCATTGCTATGGTTACAATCCCCTCCATGCATCCATGCATCTTCAACCAATCAAAGGGTATACATTACAAGCCTGCCCATCCCCGCCTCCCCCTGTTGTCAGCTCACAACTCCTCTCCCTCTCTGTGTCTAAAGTCCCCAGCTGCTCCATGTCTCCACTCATTGTCTCTGCCTCCATCTCAGGCATCACCATCATCAGTACTTCTTGAATGTTTCTTAAAGGTGTGGTTAAACTCCCAACCTGTCAGGAACTACGGCCTCTTTTTAACATCTTATCTGTTTCTCTTGTGATTATTGGCTTATTAAGATTTTCTGCTTCTGTATTTCTTATTGTCTATTTTGTTAGTGATATTTTCTTTAGTTTTGTATTTTGGTCTTAAGTTTTCATTATTCATTTTTTTTTGGTTTATTGAATTTTTTTCTAGATTAAAATGATGTATTGTAAGCTTTATATTTTCTTTCCTGTTTATTAAGTTCGTTTACTATCTTATGTTTTTCTTTAAATTCTGCTTTAGTAAAATTTCATTTGACATGAATCCGTAATTTCTTGAAAGCTGCAGTCAAGAAATAAAAATGTTGGGCAAATCTGCAAAAGACCTCTTTAAATTGTTGCAAAACAAAGATACCACCTTGAGGACTGAGATTCATCTGACCCAAGCCATGGCATTTTCAGTTGCCTCATATGCATGGGGTATGACGCTGGAGGAAAAGCACTGGACTGCTATCCACAAGTTCAGTGGTACCAGCCTATCCTCGGAAACCCTATGTAGGGTCACTATGAGTCAGAATCTACTCAATGGAACTTAACAACAACAACATTCATCTGAAAGCTGAACAATAAATAAAGGAAGACTAAAGAACAATTGATACCTTTGAATTAATGGTGTTGGTAAAGAATATTTATTATACCATGGACTTCTTAAAGCCCTAGTGTGACGTTGTAGCATAAGCACTTGACCAGATGGTTGGTTTGAACTGTAAGTTCAAACTCACCAGCCATTCCTCAGAAACCCTGAAAAGGATCACTATGGGTCGGACCCAACTTGGTGGCACTTTTCAATAACAACAAACCTGAAGAATGAGCAAATCTGTCTTTTAAGAATTACTGCCAGAATGCTCCTGAGAAGCAAATATGGCAACATATTATACTTTAGATGTTATCAGTTGGGATCAGTGTCTGGAAAAGGACACAGCGCCAACCAGGATTCAGTATAGGAGATGGTTGTTGTTGTTGCTTGCCTTCAAGTCAGTTCCCAACTCATAGCAACCTTGGATAGGGTTTCTGAGGCGCAACTGGTAAGTTTGAACCACCAACCTTGCAGTTAAAACTAACCTTGAGGGAGTGCTTATCCTATAGCACCTATTAGAAGGCATGAATACTAGGATGTTGGAAGCTGATTAAAACAAAGTTGAAATAGCAGATTGTCCCCTTAGGTTTAATATGAGACCTTCTCTTTTATGATACAAAGAAATTTATTTGGGGCCTCACCACCTTTTCTCAGGCTTCAGTACACCCTGTAAGTGTCTTCTCTTTATGTAGAGAACTAATGGTGGATTTCTACTCAGACAAGTGGATCTGCAGGATACTCACAATTGGAGATTGGTAAAAATTTTAAACTCATGTTCCTCATCTTATGTTGATGCTGCTGCAGATTTTATTGTTTATTCTGGAGATTCACTGGGAAAATTTATTTAGAAGTTGTCTTCATCAATAGAGGATTGTAAGTCCGTCATTCCTAGTGGATTTTGAGTTCATGTGCTTCATTATCTGCAAGAATTCTTCATCCATGTCTTGTTCATCCAGTTTTATAGTTTTCATGATGTCATATAGATTTGTTCTTTTGTTATTTCTGTAACAGTGACATTTTGAAAGGAGGTCAATATATAAATTGATAGATTCCATTAGATTGCTGAAATGGAAAGCCTCTGTTTCTGAGAATGCCCTTCTGTAAGTTTGACTTCCTGTTAGTAACTTACTCAGCCTACAAAGGGAGTAAAGATTACTTGTTAAAATAAAAGATGTATTTATTTTTAAAAATCAGTTTTATCACTCAATTCACAATAAAAACTTAAAAAGAAAAGTTAGCATTCAGCTGCCAAATTGGAACACTATGAAGAAAAAGTTCAGCAGTCAACAGTGTTCATTACAGTGAGATGCTCACAGAAGAGCTGAAGCCTAAACTTCCAATTAAATGCAGAGGACTACTATCCAAAGGCATTGTGATCTTGCATGACAATGCACGCCCACATACCTCTGCCCATACTATTAACACTGCAAAAACATCATTTTGAGGTGTTAAAACATCCTCCCTATAGTCCTTATCTGGCTCCATTGGACTGTCACCTCTTTCAGCCCCTGAAAGTAGCCCTTAAGGATGAAGACATAAAGACAACAGTGCATTTTTGGTTCACAGCTCAGCCTAAAACATTTATAAATAAGGACTCACTTGTTTCAGCCCCTGAAAGTAGCCCTTAAGGATGAAGAAGTGAAGACAGCAGTGCGTTTTTGGTTCGCAGCTCAGCCTAAAGCATTTTTTAATAAGGGAATACCAACAATTCTCCAAGCTTGTGGCTCACCCAAAATATCCTCCCTTGGCTCTTCCCTTCTTAGGACTTCTACTCCTCTTTTGGCTTGGTGTGCTGTATTCTTACTTTGTATAATATATTCTTTCCAAAGATTTCTTGCAGGCCAACTCTCTGCCATTGCGAAAGATCAGGTGGCAACCACTCTTCTGTTGCAGACTCCTCATCTACGCTCCTAAATCAGCAGTAAGCAGCTTAAGAGTCTGCCCTTATCCCCTTAACATCAAGAATCTGGGTTGAAGGACCCCGCTCCTGATCAAAAAATGTCATTGCAGCTGTCCCCAAGTGGTGCTGAATAAAGTTCTGGTTAGCCTTCCAGACAATCTGCTCAGCATACAGGTTGAATAAGTATGATGAAAGGATACAACCCTGTCGCACACCTTTCTTTTAGTGACCCTGTACAGGGTTTCTGAGGCTGTAAATCTTTACGGGAGCAGAAAGCCTCATCTTTCTCCCACGAACAGCTGGTAGTTTCGAACTGCTGACCTTGTGGTTCACAGCCTAATTTGTGACCACTACGCTACCAGAGTTCCTTATTCTAGGCATTAGTGAGCTAAAATAGGCTGGTATTAGCCGTTTTGAATTAACATTCTTATGGTTTGCTATGCCAGGAATGACAAATTGAAGAGGAAAGGCATTTCATTCATCGTCAAAAAGAACATTTTAAGATATATATTGATGTACAGTGCTGATTGTGATAGTATACTTCAGAGGTTCAAGCCAGATTCTACGTGGAATGAGGGATATCATTGCTGACATCAGATGGATCTTGGCTGAAAGCAGAGAACACCAGAAAGATGTTTACCTGTGCTTTATTGACTTTGCAAAGGCTTTCAATTGTGTGGATAATAACAAGCTATGGACAACATTGTGAAGTATGAGTATTCCTGAATACTTAATTGTGCTCATGAGGAATCTGTACCTGGACCCAGAGGCAGTTGTTAGAACAGAGCATGGGAACACTGGATGGTTTAAAATTAGGAAAAGTGTGCAACAGGGTTGTATTCTTTCACCATACTTATTCAACCTGTATGCTGACCAAATAATCCAAGAAGCTGGGTTATATGAATGAAAACGTGGCATCAGGATTGGAGGAAGAGTCATTAACAACCTACGATCTGCAGATGATACAACCTTGCTTGCTGAAAGTGAAGAGGACTTAAAATACTGATGAAAATCAAATACCATAGCCTTCAGTATGGATTACATCTCAATGTAAAGAAAACCAAAATCCTCACCACTGGACCAGTTAACGATCTTATTGATGGAGAAAAGATTGAAGTTATCAAAGACTTTTTTATTTTTCTTGGATCAACCATCAACACTCATTGAAGCAGCAGCCAAGAAATCAAACAATGTATTGCATTAGGCAAATCTGCCTTTTTGGGGTGTTGAAGAGCAAAGGTGTCAGCCTGAGAACTAAGGTATGCCTGACCCAAGCAATGATTTTTACTAATAGTATCTTGAAAGCAAGGCCCAACAAACAGTGGCTTCTGGAAGGGGATCTGCTGGGCCACTTATGTTTAAGGCAGAGAGCTTAGCTCAGGAGGTTTTGATGACTTTTGCTTTTTTGATTCCAAAAGGGTAATCTTGATAGAATCTTTGGAAGGACACTGGATAAACCGGACCTAATTCAAAAGGAACATGATTTGAATCCTTAGAGGATGTCAAAAGTGATATTCTGATGTCATTTGAAGAGTGCAGAATTCTTTAGGGATAGATTATAGCGATGGAAACTCCATTCTCAGAGATATGTAGACCTAGATGGGGAGGGTATGTCTGGAAGCCATAGCTTTGCATTTTGTTTTTTAATATGGAGGGGCACGTCAAAAAGTTGGTAGAAAATTCCATTATCTTTTAATTTTATTTTCCATAAACCTTTCCATGTCCCTGGTAAAAGTTTCTGTTATTATTGTTTCAGTGTTGTTGTTTTTATTTACCCTGGTACTTTAAAGAAGTCCCCCTAATAAACTGTATTTATTCATCCTGTAATATCAATTCAAAATTAATACTTCTTGTCACTTATAAGAGCTATTCTATGTTAGTTTTTTTTAAGTGTTGTCAAGTCAGTGCTGACTCATAGGAATACTGTATAGGGTTTCTGAGGAGCAGTTGGTAGGTAATGTCAGATAAGCAGTCCATTGCTTATCTGACATTACTCCCCAGGACCCCAAAATAATGGCTGTTGCTAAGTGTCATTGTTTTCTTTACATTGAGTTGTAATTCATACGGAAGGCTGTACTCTTTGATCTTCATCAGTAAATATTTTAAGTCCTTTTCACTTTCAGCAAGCAAGGTTGTATCATCTGCATATCTCAGGTTGTTAATAAGTCTTCCTCCAAATAACCTCATATGGATGTGAAAGCTGGACAGTGAATAAGGAAGATCGTAGAAGAATTGATGCCTTTGAGTTGTGGTGTTGGAGGAGAATACTGAAAGTGCCATGGACTGCCAAAAGAACCAATAGATCTGTTTTGGAAGAAGTGCAACCAGAGTGCTCCTTGGAGGCCAAGATGGCTAGGCTTCGTCACTCCTACTTTGGACATATTGTCCGGAGAGAACAGTTGCTGGAGAAGGATGTCATGCTGGGTAAGGTGGAGGGTCAGAGAAAAAGAGGAAGACCCCAACAAGATGGATCAGCCAGGTGGCATCATTGATGGTGTCAAGTGTGGCGGCGGTAGTGAGGTTGGCCCAGGATTGGACATTGTTTCGTTCTGCTTGCCATGGGGTCGCTATGAGTCGGTTCCCACTCGATGGCACCTGACGACAACAACAAGTGTTATTGAGATAGTTTGGACTCACACCAACCCTGTACAGAGTTTTCAAGACTTTAAATTTCCATGGGAGCATAATGCCTTGTCTTTCTCCTGTGGTGGGCTCAACCCACAGACCAGGCTGGTGCTTATCATATGGTAGTTGTTGTTGCAGTTAAGTGCTGTCAAGTCAGTTTCAAATCATGGTGTCCTGCCTATGCTTTCCTAGCCAAGTTTAAATTGTGACCTTGCAGTTTGAATTTTGACCTTGCAGTTGGAACCAACTTTGAGGTCCAGTGCTTATCCTATAGCGCCACACCAGGATGTTACTCTATATGCCTTTTTTCCTCTGAAGGCATTCTATTATTAAGTCTAGGATTAGCCCTAACACTGGGGATGTTTGTTAACTTTATAATTATTGATCCACCAGTGTCTTGTAAATAACTCCATTGACATTCTTTAATAGCAGAATTTTTCCTGTAAAATATTTGGTTATGGATTTAGGTATGTATACTTAAAGAACCACTTGAATTGATGCATTTGAGTTATTGTGTTATGGTGTTGGAGGAGAATATTGAAAGTGCCATGGGCTGCCAAAAGAACCAACAGATCTGTCTTAGAAGAAGTGCAGCCAGAATGCTCGTTGAAGGCCAGGATGGCCAAAGTTCGTATCTCATACTTCGGACATATTGCAGTCTCTGGTGAAGGATATCATGTTTGATAAGGTGGAGGGTCCGAGATAAAGAGGAAGACCCCCAGTGAGATGGATTGGTAAAGTGGCAGTATCAATGGGCTGAAGTGCGGCAACAATTGTGAGGTTGGCCCAGGACCAGGCAGTGTTTTGTTTTGTTGTGCATAGGGTCGCTATGAGTTGGTACAGACTCGATGGCACCTAACAACAACAGGTGAGAGTATGGAGGAAATTGCATTCCTTTCAGTATGAATTATTTGATCAATTTTGTGTTTAGACATTGTATAAATATTTTTAAGTGTCAACGAAAAGTATACTGTGTCATTATCTGACTTAACTAGAGATTGTTAAACTTTGTTTTTATTTGATCTGAATGTGTTTCTAAGTGAATCATGTTCCTGTATCTTCACTAGGAACAAATGAAGAGAATAAAAAAATTTTATAAAATTGTCAGCAGTTACCCGTTTATTCTACTGTGAGCAAGTTTGTCTAGAAATCATATAAAGCAATTCTTTGGAATTACTCTCCAGCTCAGAAGAACTCAAGGAAACATCTCACCAGGGACTATGCCCCAACTTTACTTACTAAATCTGCATGCATAATAATGACATTCACAACATTTTCAACCTGAATCCTTTAGGGAATATTAACAGTATGCTTAGTTATTTGTTAACTTCAAAGTTATACCTATTTTGCCTTTTATTTTCTCCTCCCTCACCCTATTGTAATCTTTATCATTACAAAAGCTATAACTAGAATGAAGTAATGTGTGAAAACTAATTCTAGCTGGTTGAAACAGTTTAAATACATTCCTTTTTTCCTCAACATTATTTTTTTTAAAAAAGACAAATCATGGAAACCACCCACAAATTACTGCTTAAGTTCCTGTTATTTTGCATGAGTGTAATACATGCTCTAGTTGAAGAGAGGAGTCCTGGTGTGGTACTGTAGAATCACCACTGGACTGCTAACCCACAAGGTTGGCAGTTCAAACCCACCAGCCACTTGTTGGAAACCCTATTCAGGATTACTATGAATCAGCTGATTCAATAACACTAAACAACATAAAGAGTTGAAGAAAGGAGAGGCAGAGTAGTCTAACCTTTTGCCCTATCTTATCTTTGGAAAATGTCAGCCTTACATAATTACACAGTAAATAGTAGAATTTTAATTTTGTTTAAATTGTAGAGCAATAATGGTAATTGTTTTTGGTGTTTTTTCAGTCATTTGAAAAGAGAGTAATGTTTTTGCCTTTGTAATTCATTATGAGCTCTCCACAAAGTAATATCCCCATCTGCTGGAAAGTTATATGCTTTCCCAAAAAAAGACTTAAAAAAATATGAGGATGAGTCAAAAAAGGTCTGTACTCTGGCTGTAGGATTTTTTTTAATCGACTTCTGGAAAAGACAAATACATCTTTTTGACATAATCTCCTTGCTTTTTAATACACTTTGTCCATCTGTCAACAAACTTGTATTCCTATATTTTAAAAGTATTTTAGGCTGAGTTGTGAGCTACAAATGCACCACTCACTGTCTATACTTCTTCATCAAAGGTGTATCTTCATTCTCGAAGGGCTTCTTTCAGGGGACCAAGCAGGTGAGAGTCTGATGGAGCAAGATCCAGGACTGTAGGGTGAATGCTTTAATCAGAAGTTTCAGCTCATTATAGTGAGTTTCTCACTGTGATAAGCCACTGCTAACTGTTCAACATTTTTCCTGATCGTGTTCCAATACTGGACCTTGAGAATCCCAGAAAATAGTAAGCATCAATTTTCCAGCTGATGGTTGATTTTTTTTTTTTTTTTAATTGAGTGATAATTTACATGGAAGAACATCAGTTTTACACTTATAGTTTCATTGCAATGATTACAGTCTCCTCCATGCATCATCATTCAACAATATTTGCTTCCATTCCCTTTTTGGGTTTTTTTTGGAGGGGGAGTGTGTGTACCAAAAAATTCAGTTATGTATAATTTAAACATGAAGGTTGTCTTTTGAACTTATTCTTTGTCGGCAATTGAGGATGTGTCCATTCCATACTCTAACGTTTATACTCTTAGGCTCGTCATGATGAATTCATGTCTTATCAACAGTAGCAGTTTTTTGTTTTATATTTTAAAGAAATTTTACCCTTACTCTGAGTGGTGGTAGTTATAGTTACGTGCCATGGAGTTGGTTCCAACTCGGCAACCTTGTATAGGGTTTACGAGGTTGTAAATCTTTGTAGGAGCAGAAAGCCTCATCTTTCTCCTGCAGAACTGTTGGTATTTTCGAACTGCTGACCGTGAGATTAGCAGCCCAACTTGTAATCACTACACTACCAGAGCTCCATTTTCTTTGAGTACTGGTCCAGATTTTGTTTGCAGATGTCCAAAAACTTCTGTTTATGGTCTCCTGAGAGTTGTTTAGTACCGATCTCATATAAACTTTTTGTGACCCAAATCTGTTGTGGATTTATTTCATAGGCTGAGCCATGACTAATTTGTAAGTGATTTGCCACATAGTCCACTGTTACTCATTTATTCGACAGAATCTTTTCACTTGCATACTCAATGTTGTCATCAGTTCTGGATGTGGACGGACATTTTAATCTAACTGGACCGTGGAATAATTTTTGACTCAAACTCGTAGTATGTGGTTGTTGGTGTGTTTTAAAATTAACGACTAAATGTTAATTGAGCACATTGCTGCTCCGAAAGAATTTTGTTCAGGCAGAATTATAATAAGCTTAAAAGTCATGTTTCTTGATACAAAATATTACACTCTTTAATGAATTAGTATTCTTCTTTCTGTTGAGTGCCTTCAAGTCGGTTCTGATTCATAGTGACCCTGTATAATGTTTCCAAGGAGAGGAGTGGCTGGTGAAATTGAACCACTGACTTTTAGGTTCAAGCCGACCTTGCAGTCCAGTGCAATTAGCCCGCAGTGTAACACCAAGACTCCTTATAAGTGTTTTATTGGTTTGGAGTTTTATCTTTTAATTTAAAAAAATTTTTTTTATGTAATGTCAGTTTAAGGAGTTCTGGTAGTGCAGTGGTTACGAACCAGGCTGTGAACCACAATATCAGCAGTTTGAAACTACCAGCTGTTCCACGCAAGAAAGATGAGGCTTTCTGCTCCCGTAAATATTTAGTCTCGGAAACCCTGTATAGAGTCGCCATGAGTTAGAAGCAACTCCACAGCACATAACCACCACCACCAGTGTCAATTTAGTTGGGGATTATACAGACAAGCCATATCTTACCTTAACCTTATAAGGTATATTTGTTTTGTCTATGAAATGTTTCTTGTATCTAATTTCTTTCTAAGTGTTGAAAAGATCCTCTCTTCTTTTCCCGTTTTCTTTCTCCTCCTATGGTCAACTTTTTTTAATGAATGCTCTTATCCCCAACCTTGTGCTCTACCTTCATCTTCCTCTCCCTGGGTAACCAACAAAGAATTTTTTTTTTTCCTTTTAGTATTGGTATCTTTTCTTTCTTTCTTTTTTTTTAATTTAAGGTTTTTATTATAGTTTGATTGAAAGTTTACAGGGCACAACATCAGTTTCACATTCAGCCATTCATATAACTTGTTTCATTACATTGATTATAATCCCCTCCATGAGTTAAAAGTATTTCTCTCTATCCACTTTAGCTTTTTAAAAAACACACAAACAAAAAAACCCACTCAGGCATATATAATAATTTACATCGCCAAAGGGCACATTCTGCAAGTCTGTTCCTGGCCGCGCCCCCTCTCCATGCCCCCATCTCTGCCTCCATCTCTGGCACTGCTGCTTCTCTGGATAAGATCCCGCACTCTGCTTGTGCACTTCTCTCTTGATGGTCCTAGAGTCCTCTGTTTCTGGACTGTAAGATTAACCACTCCCCTTTTATTGTTACAAAACTTCTACCTTTACAAGTGTGACAGTCATGATTAATCATGATAACAGTTATTCACTATTGAATCTTACGAATCTTATCCCCATCTCCTTTCACCAGACCCATCTAGACAAGATGATAGCTACTCCGTGGGGACTCTTTCTTTCCCCCAACCCTCTTAAAATAAGCTCCCTCTTGAAACCTTGTAAGCCAGTCACTTTTTTATTGCCCCTTCATTTTAGGTAGCCAATGTCTAAGTTGCCCGTTCCTATCTACCCTGTGTACAGAGTGGATAGCATTGAAACTGGTATCTTTTCTTAAGCTTTTACAAAAATGGTCTTATGTAATACCTGCCCTTTTGTGACTAATTTCACTCAGCATAATGGCCTCAAGGTCCATCCATGTTATCTGGTGGTTTGCAGCTTCCTTGTTATTCTTCATAGTAGCATACATTGTGTGTATGTACCACAGTTTGTGTATCCATTCTTCCATTGATGGGCACTTAGACTAGCTCCATTTTTTTGCTATTGTAAATAGTGCTGCTATGAACATTGGTGTGTGTATATCTACTCGTGTTCTGTTTTGTATTACTTGTGGATATCTACCAAGTAGAGGAATTGCTGGATCGATCATAAGATATTTCTATTACCAACTTTCTGAGGAAGCGCCATACTGTTTTACAGAGTGGTTGAACCATTTTACATCCCCTCCAGCTATATAGGAGGGGAGGGCCCTAGTCTCTTCACATCCTCCCCTGTATTTATTATCCTCTGCTTTTTGGAAATTTGTTGGTGTGAGATGGTATCTCATTGTTTCGATTTGCATCTCTCTAATGGCTAATGATTGTGAACATTTCTTCATATGTTTGTTGGCTTCCTGATTGTCTTCCTTATGTAAATGTCTGTTCATTTCCTGTGCCCATTTTTAAATTGGGTTATTTGTCTTTTTCTTGTAGAGGTGTTGTAATTTCCTACAAATTTTAAAAATTAGTTCCTTGTCTCATAAGTCATTGCAAAAGATTTTTTCCCATTGTGTGGGGGGTCCCTTTTTACTCTTTTGTTAAAATCTTTTGATGTGCGTAAGTTTCTAATTTTTAGTATGTTCCAGTCATCTGTTTTGTCTTCTTTTGTTTTTGACCATCATCTTTTGTTGTCAGTTCATGACTTCCAATTTGTATTTTGTCTGTTCTTGATAAACTGTACATGCAGTATTTTGTCCTTGTCTCTTAATTATTTTACAGTGATATGCCTAGGTGTTGCTTTCTTTGTATGTTTCCCTTTAGGAATTTTTAGAATCTTCAGTGTATGACTTGATACCTTCTCAATAGTTCTTAAATTTTTATTCACTGACTTACTCAAATGCTTCTACTATCTCATTTTCTTTTTCTTTCCTTTCAGGAATATGTGTGCTTTAGGTATTTTCACCATTCCTCTATGTGTTACGTTCTTTTGTGTTTCACCCCTTTTATATATATGCTTTATATATTTATATATTTTTGGATATTTTCTTCTAATCTATCTTCTAGTTCATTAATTCTCCTTGAAAGTGTGTTTCATCTGTTTTTAAATCCTCTCTGAATTTTAAGCTGATAATTGTAGCCCATGGCTCATGGCCCTGTAAAATAAGCACTGGTCTGCTAACTGTTAAGGTTGGCAGATCAAACCCACCAGCCGCTCCTTGGAAACCCTATACAGGCTCATTGAGAACCAACTTGATGGCCCTTACTACTACTACTAACTACTGTCAGACATGACATTCCAAGGGTTTGTGGCGTCATGGTTTGGTGCTGTAGGATAAGCACTGGATTCTAAGGTCAATTTGAACTCCAAGATGGTTCAAATCCACCAGCTAGCCCTCAGAATCCCTATACAGGATCACTGTGAGTCAGAACCAGGTCAACAGCACTTAACAGCAACAGCAAATTGATTTTAAAGAAGAGAAATTTTCTTACAGTTCAGGAGGCAAGAACTCTGAATTCAGGGCAATCTGTGGTATTCTAACCTGTTTGTGCTTGTCTCTGTAAATATGTTGTTGTTGTTGTTGTTGAGTGCTGTGGAGTTGGTTCCAACTTGTAGCAACCTGTTTAGGGTTTCCAAGGAGCACCTGGTGAGGTTGAGCCACCGACCTTGTGGTTCAAACCGACCCTATAGTCCAATGCATAAACCCACAGTACCACACCAGGACTCCATCTATAGCTATACTACCTGTTATCACATCAAAGTATTTAGGTTTAGAACACATCTAACAGTGATAGTGATTCAGTGACATAACCCAAAATAAAATCTATTCCCAAATGAGATTATCTCCACATGCTTACTGTGTGCCGTCAAGTTCATTCTGACTCATAGAGACCATGTGGACAGAGTAAATAGAAGAACTACCTTGTATGGTCCAAGGGTATAATATTTACAGAAGTAGACCGTCTTATTTCTCTTCAGAGCAGCTGATGAATTTTTACTGCAGACCTCTCAGCAGCCAAGCACTCAGCCACTGCACCACCAAGACTCCTTTCCTCAGATATTGTTGTTAAATGCCATCAAGTCATTTCTAACTCACAGCAACCCTGTATAGGGTTTCTGAGGATTGGTTGGTGAGTTTGAACCACCATTGACGCTGTGATTCAAACCGACCTTTCAGTCTTGTGCTTCATCTCACAATGCCACACCAAGATTCCCACAGCCACAGGTATAGGGATTAGCATTCCAACACATATTTTGGGAAAAACATAATTTAACCCAGCAAGTATCCATCATTATTTTTTAAGATTGTTGGCTTAGCACTTAATGATGTTAAGAAACTGATGAGCTTATACAAATCTCACTTTTTTATTGTTTTAAATGCTGACAGTTAATATAACACTTAACTGTGTGTCAGGCACTGTTTGGCCCTTTTATACATATTATCTTATTTAACCCTCACCATTACTTGCATAGCATAGTGGTTACTGATCGGGCAATTCCAGAAACCCTATACAGGGTTGCTATGAGTCGGAACTGACTTCACAGCACATAATCACCAGCCTCCACCATCCTCACATGATTGTATTTTCCCATGAGGTTTTTCAGTAGCCTCATATGCATGTGAAAGTTGGACAGTGAATAAGGAAAATCATAGGAGATTTGGTGCATTTGAATTATGATATTGGAGAAGAATATTAAAAGTATGGACTACCATAAGAACAAAAAATCCGTGTTAGAAGAAGTACAGCAAGAATTAAGTTAATAAATTTCTGAAATTATTTCATGCTAATTCAGAGGTGGTATGCTCTTAATTTTTAATAAACTTAAAGTCTCTGGAAGAATATATGGTAATAGAAAGTCTTGTTCATAAATTCAAGTGTACACACGAAAATATTTTGTTAGGTATTTACATCATTTTCTGCTACATAATTAGTGGTAGAAATGTTTTCAAAATGCTCTCTTCATTGTCCAGGTTTTTTCGAAAAGCACTTTCTTTACTATTTTTATCCTAAAGTTCTACAGTATTTTTGTTTGCTTATTAGATGCTGTAGGATAAGCACTGGACTGCTAACCACAAGGTTGTCAGTTCAAGCCAAGTAGCCACTGTTTGGAAATCTGTACAGGACCACTGTGAGTGGAAACTGACTAGATGGCACTTAATAACAAAGTAACATTCAGCTGACAGATTGCCATTTGTTAATTTAGTAAAGATCAAGAACTTAGAACATGTGCATTATTTCATTTTTATTTTTAAAATATAATAAAAATCAAACCAGTTACCACTGAGTGAAGTCAACTCTTAGTAACCCCATGTTTTAAAGTAGAACTGTACTCCATAGGACTTTCAAGGCTGTGACCTTACAGAAGCAGATCACCAGGCCTTTTTTTTTTTAATGTTTTGTTGTGAATTATGTGATAGTTTACTTTACATGGGAGAACATTAGCTTTACATTAATGCTATCATATCATTTCATTACGATGGTTACAATCCCCTCCAAGCATCATCAACTAACCACAGGGTACATATACCCTGCAAGCCCACCCCCCCGGTCGCCAGCACACAGCCCCTTTTACTCTTCGGGTCTAAAGTCCCCAGCTGCTCCATCTCTCCATGTCATCGTCTCTGCCTCCATCTCAGGCATCATTGCTTCTCTAGATGGGGTCCCACTCTCCGCTCTTCTACCTTGATGGTCCCAGGGTCCACCACTCCTAGACTGCAAAGTTAATCACTCCCCTCCTTGCTACAAAACGTTTACCTTTACATTTCCAACCCTCACAGTCAGTTCTGATAACATTTATTCACTATTGTATCACAAGAGACCTATCTGCATTGCCTTTCATCAGCCCCGCCTGGACGGATTGGATACTAACTACTCAGTGGAGATTCTAGTTTCCTGTGCCCTCTGGATCTAGGCTCCCTCTTGAAAACTTGTAAGCCAGTCACTTCTTGCCTTTGTAGCCCCACCCCCACCCATTTTGGGTAGCCAATGTCAGAGTTGCCCATCCCTGTCTTCTCTGTGTGTAGAAGGGGTGGGAATGATCCTCGCTGTAAAGATTTGTTCCCTCTTTTGAGCTACTGCATCCAAAGGTGTAGGTCAAGTTCATCAAATTGTATCAAATTACTCTTTTGTTCTTCTTTCTTCTAGGTAAGCTCTCATCATCCCATCATTGAAACCAGGTCAAGTGAGTATTATCTGCAAGTGTGTGTGTTCTTGTCAGCTGGATGCTTCACTCTCCATTCTAGTTCTCTGTTTATATGTCAATGACTCTGGGCCCAAGAGTCCCCAGGTCTTGCCACACTGCTGGCCAACCAGGTCTCCTCCTGGGTTCTTGAGAGTCTGTTGAGCGTTGTAGGGCTTAGCTCGCAGCTTCATTGCTGTTTTACCCTCACTTCCCCTTGTCATGACCAAGGTGGTCACCAATCAGAGCTTATATTCCTATTGAGTCTTTGTCTTGGAAGGGGGTTTGCCCTGAGGGGACCCGGCCACTTGCCTTGATGTCTCCTGGGCGAGCAGCTTGTTTGTTCTTGCAGTAATCAGTCGGACTGCCTATATTGGTTTGTATTTTTCCTGTCGGTGTTGCTTTCAAGAAGTATGTTCTGTTTTTTCTGCTGCTCCAGGCAGGTCTGGTTGTCCTTTCCAGTGGAAATTTCCCACTTCAGAAGATTCTGGATGGGGTTCAGGCTTCCACCTGTGGTCATGTAATTCAGAGGCTCCACAGGAAGCCTCCTTCACTGGCCACATTGTAGCCCCATTTTAGGTATTCCAATCAGTTACAGGGTGAAGACAGACTTATAAGCTTTCTATTCACCAGACCTATTTTCAAGGCATCTGTAGGTTAATTTGAACTGGCAACTTTTTAGTTAGTAGTTATGTGTTTAACAAGTTGTGCTACCCATTAGTTGATCTTGACTCATGGTGACATTGTAGGACAGAGTAGAACTAAGCTGAAATCTTTATGGAAGCTGACTACCATGTATTTCTCCTGTGGAGCAGTCAAGAGCTCCTAAAAAATTACACCTTTAAATCCAACAAAAGGAGACCTGATGGCTCTGTAGGATAAGCACTGTAGTGCTAACTACAAGATTATCAGTGCAGACCCACTACCACTCCACTGGAGAAAGATAAGACTTTCTGTTCCTGTAAAGATTTACAGCCATGATAACCCTGTACAGCTTTGCTATGAGTCAGTATCAACTCAGTAACAGTGGGTTTGGGTTAAATCCAACAAGACCATATGATTCAACAACCCTCCCAGCTGGGTCCTGTGTTGTGTAGAAACAAGCTGAAAGTGAGCAAACATGATGGTACTGCTCTTAACGTTCCTAATCTTTACAAGGTATTCCTGAGTTGCTGTGTGTGATATGACATGCCATGCTGATGTTTCTGTTATTATTAGGTGCCATCGAGTTGGCATCTACAATTAGTCACTGACTAATAGTGACAGTGCACAACAGAATAAAACACTGCTTAGTCGTCCTGCACCTTACTTACCATTTTGTTATGTTTGAGCCCATTGTGGCTACCATTTTATCAATCCATCTTGTTATGGGTCTTGCTCTTTTTCATTGACCCTCCATTTTCCCAAGCATGATGTACTTCTTCAGGGAGTGCTTCCTCCTGATAGTAAGTCCAAAGTACAAGAGAAAACGGTCTCTCCATGATGGCTTCTAAGGAGTATTCTGAATACTTTTTCCAGGATTGATAATGTTTGTTCTTCTGGCAGTCCTTGATGCTTTCAATACTCTTTGATACTACAGAGATCAAATGAAGTTATTAGTGTCAATTTCTTACTAGCCTCTCCTTCTGCCTCTAACAAGGTTTATTTGCTCTATTTACTGGATTTATTCTTATTTGATAGGATTGTGCTTGTTGCTTGTGTATGTGAATGATGTCTTTGCTAGATATGACACTTTAAGCACTTCCTCAAAACTTTGTAGATATTATTTCATTGTTTTTACCATTGAGTTTTCTTTCTTATAGGTGAATTTCTTCCTGAAACCCTCGAATTCTTTCTTTAAGCTTGAAATTCAGTAACTGAATTAAGATTTAAATCAGTGCTAGTTCTGATATTTCTCAGTGACTTTTACCTGGATAATAAGATGCTCCTTACTTGCAGATTCAGGTCTTTGTTTATTTTAGAACTTTCTGTATTTATTTTGCATACTCTTTGTATTCCATTCTTCATTTTAGGGGCTTAGTTTAATTTTCAGTGCATGTCAAATCTAAACCCATTGCCATGGAATTGATTCTTGAAATGCTTGGGAAAGCTGGACAGTGAATAAGGAAGACTGGAGAATTGATGCATTTGAACTATGGTATTGTCCGAGAGTGTAGTGGTTATGAATCAGCCTGTGAACCTTAAGGTCAGCAGTTTAAAACTACCAGCTGCTCCGCGGGAGAAAGATGAGGCTTTCTGCTCTTGTAAAGATTTACAGCCTCGGTAAACCCTGTACAGGGTCGCTATGAGTCGGAACCGACTCCACGGCACTTGACAGCAACAACATTGTCAGAGAATATTGAACATACCATTGATTTGCCAGAAGAATAAACAAATGTGTCTTGGATGAAGTATAGCTATAAAGTTCCTTAGAAGCAAGGATGGTAAGATTTTACCTCTTATACTGGGCGTTACCATGAATGACCAGTCCCTAGAGAGGACATCTTGCATGGTAAAGTGGAGGGTCAATGAAAAAGATGAAGACCCTCAAGGAGGTGGATTGATACAGTGCCTACAACAATGGACTCAAAGAAAGAAAGGATTGCAAGTACATCTCATGACTGGGCGTGTTTCTATTCTGCTGTACATAGGGTCTCTATGAGTCAGACGAACTTGATGGCACTGAACAACAATTTAAAAAAAAGGCCCAGTGATGATTTGATAATCTTTCTGATGTTTACAATTTTTTTTCCCGTGTCATTTGAGATTAACTGAGTTACAGGAATCTTAGTGGTGCTGTGGTTTAAGTACTCAGGTGCTATCTGAAAAGTTAGCAGTTCAAAACCGCTAGTGGCTTCATAGGAGAAATGTGGATGCGACAATCTGCTTCTTTAAAGATTTAAAGCTGTAAAAACCCTATGGGGCAGTTCTATATCCTATAAGGTGGCTGTAAGTCAGAATCTACTAGATGGCAGGGTTTGGTTTTGAATGACATTTCACTGAGAGTCACTAGATCTACCAGGTTCTTTTGCTGTAAGTAAGCTATGTGGTCTTTGACAAAGCATTTTAAATTTGTGCTAAATTTCCATTCCTATTAAAAAGTAAAATATATAAGCATAAAGGTTCTTTCCTTTGTTAAATCACTGTTGTTGTTAGGTGCCCTGGAGTTGGTTCCGACTCATAGCGACCCTGTACAGGGTTTCCGAGGCTGTAAATCAGTGTATGTTTTACTTGAATCAATAAAGCATTATCTTTTAGTTTTCTATTCATACATCTTTATCCCAACCAGATTGTAAGTTTTTTTGAAAATCAGAGACAGCCTCTTGTATTTCTTTACCTTTCATATAGTGTCTCTCACAGGGTCTAGTAACTCATTAAGTAGTTGAGTTGAATGTTTTTGTTGTTAAATACCATCGAGTCTGTTCCAACTCATAGCGACCCTGCATAGGGTTTCCAAGTAGCAGCTGGTGGGCTTGAACTGCCGAACTTATGGTTTGCAGATGAGTTCTGATAATACAGCACCACACCAGGAGTCCTGATGTTGATTAATAGTCACTAAATAGTTGTTACATTGATTGATTAACGAATTATGGCATTGACTAATTTCCTTGGTTATCTTGTTAACTCTGTATAGTACATGGAGATAAACATTTAATCCTTTCTCAGAATGCATTACCTTATATATCATTTGTAATGTCATTCCCTGTAACAATTTGTGTTTTGGTGTAGCAAAAATGTTTCTCTAAGCAGTGTGTGAAAATAAAGCCATGAACTCATTTATATGTGTGTCTGCGGGGTGCTTCTAAAAATTCATGGAAATGTTTCATTATTTTTTCATTCCATTTTCCCATAAGCTTTTTGAAGCTCCTTTGTATATGGCATGCATACACACACATACATTCTATAGGAATATTAGTAGAGAAGTCAAATCATTCATGTTTAATTAATTTCTTGGGCCAGAAGAAATTAATCATGCAAATGTTATCACGACATACTTTAATAATCAATCACCACAACATGTATATTTAGAATACAATAAAATCGCTGACAGTAGCAAGTTGAGTACCAGAAATCTGTGCTTGAAAAGACTTACAAGTGACTAAAGAACACAGTATTATGTTGTTGGAGCTAGGAAATTTATATTTTAAATTAAATGTAATCTATCTTGTCATATTGTAGATATGTTTCATATAGTATGCTAGCAAACACAGAGGTGTTTAGTGAATTGAGTAGACTTTTTTAAAAATTCAACTTGAGTGACCGTTCCCTGGATTAATTCACCCAGATTGCCTTTCCTTCTATGGTTAAGACTGTTAGTCTGAAAGACAGTGATTAGAACCAGACTAAGATGAGGGACTTAAGTTGGCTGTGTATATTCAGTGGAGGACTTTTATACACTAACCCTGGGTGGGAAAACACTTGATAGCTGGCTGGATATTGGGCTATATATGGAAATAAGTTAGTAATATCACTAATCGCTGCTTGGAGTCCTGGTGTGATGCTGTAGGCTAAGCACAGGACTGCTGATCACAAGGTTGGCAATTCAAACCCAATAGCCACTCCCCCCAAAGCCCTGTACAGGATCGCTATGTATCAAAATCGACACAACAGCAGTAACAACAACAATCTACTGTTATCTTTCCAAAGTTAAGTCATAATTCCAAATAGTCATTGTTATTATTGGCCACTGCTTGTAGAGATAGTCTGAGTGAAGAGTTGGAGCTGAGGAATTCTCCATGAGAAAGAAGAGCTATAATAGCAACTCATGAACTATCAGGAGCAGTAAAGTACGTAATAAATAATTCTGAAGAATTTTAAAAAATAAATGGACAGTGATTATAATGAGCTAGATAATAATAAATATGATTTGAGCCTTGAACATTTTTATCTAGATATCTTGCTTGTTAAACATGTTATTACAGTATAAAATTCCAGATAATAGATATATTAAGTAGTCACTTGATATGTTTCATAAGTTTACCTTTTAACATTTCTTCATTTATAAAGGTATAAGTTGTATTAAAACCTTTCATGCTGTTTGATAACAGTCTAGTACAATACTAAGTTTGTGACTTTGTAAGGCATTGTATTAATATTTATTTTTGTTTCCTCCCTTTTATTATTATTTTTTATTGCCATTATAATTTGTCCCAAGAAAGAGACTGATCATTCAAAACTCATTTTGAAAACATTCTCTTGTCTACTGTTAAAACATATAAATCAGAAAATCTAAAAAGCTCTATAGGGATAAAAGGAATACTGAGGGGAATGACATACATATTTAAAACATCCATACAAATGTTAATTATTATTATCTTCACTCTTGTTTAGAACATACATGAATAAACAAATAGCCAAGAGTTTTCCAGGTTGATAACAGAGCTGTGTGTAATACATTCCTGGAATAGCCTCAGAAGTGTGGAGATTATCAAATGTTAGGACAAAAACCTCACATTACTTTTTCTTAAAAGCAGACAAGAGAACCTCTTTTAATTTTTTCTTTTCTTTGTGGCCTATGATCTGTCATCTCCTTTTCTGTGTAATAGGTGGTCCTCTAGTGCTTCAAAACTTATTTACTAAATATGAAGAAAACTCCTCAATCACCTCCCTGCCTGCCATATCCCATATTTTCCTGTTGTCATCTTCCCGTCACCATGATCCTCAAAGCCACTTTTAACCTTCAGCTTACCTTGATTTGCTGAAATGCTGTATTAATGACATTTATTATCTTCTATAACTTTTTAACAACTTTATCAATTTTATTGTAGAGTGAACAAAATCAAGCCACAAAGTATAATTCCTGGACTAGTATCAGAAACACTATCTGGGAACTTCCTAGAAATGCAAATTCTGAGGTTTTACCCTTGCTGCTATTGTTAATTGCTACTGAGTCGGTTCTGACTTATAGTGACCCTGTATAGAGTTCCAAAGAGTGATTGGTGAATTTGAACCACAGACCTTGTGGTTCAAACCAACGTGCTTATCCTACAACACTACACTTAGAACTTCTAGATAACAGATACTATATACTACTTGGAGTTCTGGTGTGGTGCTATGGGTTAATGCAACAGACTGCAAAGCCCTTTGAACTGCAATTTGGGCAGTTCAAGCTCACCAGCTGCTCCTCAGAAACCTTATACTGGGTCACTATGGGTCGGAACCAACTCAATGGCACTTAACAACAACAACAACAATATACTATACTACTTAGCATTTCACAGCACTACACGACCATTTAATTTAATTTTGACAGTAACTTTAAGAATTAGATTATTATTTCAAATTTTACCAAGGAGAAAATTCAGACTTGTACAAGTTGATTTGCTAAGGTCGTACCACAGAACCAAAGACTCAAGTCCAGGTCACAGATTTTAAAGAAATTAATGCTATAACCATCAACCTCAGTTTTCTACTTCTGTTTCTCTCTCATTTATATGAATTTGCATCTTAAGTAAATTTGTTGTTGCTGTTGTTAAGTACCCTCAAGTCGGTTCCAACCAATAGCGACCCTATATATGGTCCGTGGAGCAGCTGGTAGGTTTGCACCATCTACATTGTAGTTCAAACTGACCTTGCAGCCCAGAGCATTATCTTGCAGTGCCACACCTTTTTTGACTTATTGATTACAGTTTTGACTTGAAGATGCCTATTATTACATGCTATCAAGTTGGTTTTAACTCATACAGACCCTATATACAACAGAATAAAGCACTGTTGAGCCATGTTCTATCCTCATAACTGTTTTCTATTTTTGCAACCACTGTGTCAGTCCAGCTCGTTGAGGGTCTTTAATTGCCAACCCTCTACCACATATAATTTTCAGGGATTCTGTGTCTCTTTCGTGGCTTTGTCTGAATTAGCATCTTTCGTAAGTTTGATTATTAGGTACAAAGTACATGAAACAAATCTTTCCATCTTTGCTTCTAAGGAACATTCTGACTAGATCTCCTTCATGGCAAATTTATTAATTCATTCTTCTGACAGTTCAGTATTCTTCACTAACACAATAATGCATATGCATCAATTCTTCTTTGGATATGATTAGTAGTATCTCAAGTAGTTCTGTCATTTTATCCCTAGAGACTCATTTTCTAGGGAAGAATGTAAATTTCAAGGAAAATTCTGGTGCCTTCATTTCCTTTGTTTTTGTTTTATTTAAGTTCAGGTTTATCTATAAAAACCTGTGAACCCTATTTTATTAGTTCAATAATTTTTCAATCTATGTTGCCAAATTTTCAGATATGTTATAGCTGACATCTAATAACTACATGTTTCAAATCAGTACAGTGATTATTACAGCTGAGACAAAGTCATAAGTCAAGATAAAATGATTCAACTTGGACATTGGCTACTAAAATGAGGGGACGATAAAGGCTCAAAGTGACTGGCTTAAAAGTTTTCAAAAGGGAGTATAGTTTAAGAGTGTGCGGGGAAGATAGAGTCCCCACTGAATAGTTTTCATCTTGTCTTGATAGTTCTGACAAAAAGATATGGGGATAATATTCTTATGATTCAGTAGTGAGTAATTGTTATCATGACTAATTGTGAGTGTCACAACTGTAAAGGTAGAATTTTGTAACAAAAACAGGGGAGTAGTTAATCTTACAGTCCAGAAACAGGACCCTTGGACCATTAAGAGCACAAGTGGAGTGCAGGACTCTATCCAGAGAAGCAGCAACACCAGAGATGGAGGCAGAGATGGGGACATGGAGAGAGGGAGCAGCAGAAGACTCTGGACTCATTCAAAGAGAGGGACTGGGTGCTGGTGGCCAGGAGGCAGGCTTGCAGAATGTGCCCTTTGGTTCTTTAAATTATTATATATTCCTGAATGTTTCTGTGTACACCCCCTGCCCCCCCCCAAAAAAAAAAAAAAAAAACAAATGGAAGCAAATACTGTAGTTGATATATGGAGGAGATTGTAATCATTGCAATGAAACAATGGTATAAAGTCGTTGTTCTCCCATGGAAACCATCGCTCGGTTCACAAACAGTAAAAACATTTAAAAAAAAAAAAAAGAGAGAGAGAGAATGATTGGTGTAATAGGGTTTTATGTTGACTTGGTTGGACCAGGATTCTCAGTGGTTTGGCAGGTAATATCCCCATGATGAGTTCTAATAGAATGTAATCCCTTACTGCATAAAGTGTTACGTGATCAGGCTTGATCTAAAATAATTATCTTATGTGTTCTGAAAACTCATTTCTATGATACGAGTCTAGAGTAGCCTACAGAGTCCTGGTGTGGTGCTGTGGGTTCATGCGCTAGACTGCAAAATAGGTTTGGACTGCAAGGTTAGTATTTCAAGCTCGCCAGCAGCTCCTCGGAAACCCTATACAGATTGCTATGGGTCACAACCAATTTGCCAGGACTTAACAACAGCAGACCAGTGTGCAGGATTAGTTTGTGTCTTGAGTCAATCTCTGTTCAGTTATAAAAGATTAAATAGTAAGCCGAGTTCAGAGGGACTTCTGCCACCAAGAAAGAAGAGCCGGGAATGAAGTGTGTCCTTTTGGACCTGTACTGTGAAGCTTCTAGATCCAGGGGGAGATTCATGCCTAGACACATGGAGATCTCTCCAAGGAATATTGAACCTACAGGTGCTAAAAGAGGCAAGGACTTTTCTCTAGAGCCAACAGAGAAAGCCTTTCTGTAGTGAATTTGGACTTGTAACTTCCTACCCAAAGAAACTCTGGTGGGGTCCTGGTGTGGCGCTGCAGGTTAATTCACTGGACTGTAAGGTCAATTTGAACCGCATGTTGGGTGGTTCAAGCTCACCAGCCAATCCTCAGAAAACCATAGAAACGGTTGCTGTGAGTTAGAACTGACTTGAAAGCACTTGACAATAACAACAAAGAGTCCTGATAGCATAGTGGATTAAGAACTAGGCTGCTAACTGCAAGGTTAGTAGTTTGAATCTACCAGCTGCTCATGGCACAAGGAGAAGACTGTTTGCTCCTGTACATATTTACAGCCTTGGAATCCCTCTTCAGGATGTATATCAGTTGTAATTGACTCCATGGCACACGACCCCCAATTCCATAATGGAAAACAATAATTTTTTTAATGTTTAGGGAATTGTCAAACCTGGATTGTAATGTTGTTGCTGTGTGCCATGGAGTCTGTACCGACTCATTGCGACCCTGTACAGGGTTTCCGAGGCTGTAAATCTTTACGGGAGCAGAAAGCCTCATATTTCTCCTGCGGAACAGCTGGTAACTTTGAACTACTGACCTTAATGGTTCGCAGCCCAATTTGTAACCACTACGCTACCAGAGGTGACAGTTTTGACATAAAACCAAACGGCCACCACTCGTCTGTCTGTTGTGCTGTGGTGGCTTGAGTTGCTGTGATTCTGAGGGCTATGCCACCGGTATTTTAAATAACCAGCAGGGTCACCCATGGTGGACAGGTTTCAGATGAGCTTCCAGACAAAGATACACTAGGAAGAAAGACTGACGAACTACTTCCGGATCGCTAGTCACTGAAAACTCTATGAGTAGCAGAGAAACACTGTCAGATACAGGACCGGAAAATGAGCCCCTCAGGTTAGAAGGCACTCAGAATGCAACTTGGAAAGAAATGCCTTCTCAAAGTAGAATTGACCATGATTACATGAATAGAGTTAAGCTCGGGGGAGAAAAGCCAGCAGAACCTTCATTTGCTGATGGGCCACAACTCAAAATGAAGAGAAACAGCTGTCAACATCCATTGAAAATCGGAACATGGAATGTACGAAGTATGAATCTGGGGAAATTGGAAGTTGACAAAAATGAAATGGAATGCATCAACATCGATATCTTAGGCATTAATGAGCTGAAATGGACTGGTGTTGGCCATTTTGAATCTGATAACCACATGGTTTACTATGCAGGGAATGACAAATTGAAAAGGAATGATGTTTCATTCATCATCACAAAGAACATATCCATATCAGTCATGAGGTACAATGCTGTAAGTGATAGGATAATATCCACGCGCCTACAGGGAAGCCCAGATAATACCACCATTATTCAAATTTATGCACCAACTACTAAAGCCAGTGAGGATGAAATAGAAGAATTCTACCAACTTCTTCAATCTGAAATGGATCAAACATGCAATCAAGATGTATTGCTCATTACTGGTGATTGGAATGCAAAGGTTGGGAGCAAAGAGGAAGGACCAGTAGTTGGAAA
>NW_006408530.1:12626067-12670869 GCF_000296735.1 Chrysochloris asiatica
TTTGCTAAAGGTAATACAGAAACAGCTACAATCATACATTGACAGAGAACTTCCAGAGGTTCAAGCTGGATTCAGAAGAGGCCGTGGAAAGAGAGATGTCATTGCTGATTTCTGATGGGTCTTGGCTGAAAGCAAAGAGTATCAGAAAGATGTTTACCTATACTTTATTGACTACATAAAGGCTTTCGATTGTGTGGATCATGACAAGCTATGGACAACATAGCGGAGTACGAGTATTTCAGAACACTTAATTGTACTCATGAGGAATCTGTACCTGGACCAAGAAGCAGTTGTTCGAACAGAGCATGGCAACTGTAGTGAGGTTGGCCCAGGATCGGACATTGTTTCATTCTGCTGTGCATGGAGTCGCCATGAGTCAGTTCTGACTCGATGGGACCTGACAACAACAGCAACAACACTGCCAGAGCTCCTTCTGGATTGTAATAAGACAGACATTATTGATACTAAGTATCATACATTTTATCTTTTGTCATCCTGTGGCATACCTGTATGCTATTAAAATGAGTAAATTTCTTTAAATATATTTTAAACATTTACAAGTTCATGAGTTTTGGCATACCAGTAGCCAAAAAAAGAAAAGGTTCTTAGTCTCCTGCTGTCAACTGAGCCAATCCTCAGACACAGGACTCAGAACAAAGTGTTTTTTGTATATTGATCCATAGGAGGACAAGGGAGGGGGAATCTCCCAGATCTGCCTCCCTGACTTGAGCGTACCCTAGGCTTTTTTAGGGTAAAGAAATTCAAGGTCTCAGAACTTGTAGTCAGGCATTGTTGTGTTGTTTTTCTCTTCTAGTAATTAGGGTAACTTGTACTTATTAAAAACAGTTAAGGAGCAAAGTTGGTTAAGAGTACAACTTGCTGAGGTTCTGTTTGATTTTGGGCAGTTATATAACCTTTCTGTGCCTCCTCTTCCTATAATGATAGTGCTTACTCCATCAAGTTATTATGAAGATTAACTTAGTTAATAAATACAAACACTTGTAACAATGTCTGTATATAAGTAAACCTTATTTAAGCTGTTTCTACCTGGTGTGTTGGTGTAGAATATCATTTGACCAAAAGGTCAGTTTGAATGGCAAGGCTGGTGGTTCAAACTCACCACCTGCTCCTTTGAAACTCTATCTGTGGTTGCTATGATTCAGAACTAACTCAAGGGCACTTAGCAACAATGGAAAAAATAAAAATAATAATCACATTTTTAATAAAATAGTCTGCTAGGGCAGTGTACAAATGTTGTTGTTAAGTGCCATATTTGTGTGTGATTGTTGACTAGACCATGGAAGAAAGGCTTTCAGAAAGGTTGATATTGTTGGATTTGTGTAAGGAGAAACATCTGGATAATAGGAGCTCATAAGTTTAAAAACAAACAAACAAAATCCTGAAAGAGAATAATGGATTTCTGGGAAGGGAGGAGTAATTTGTCTGTTGTTAAATGCTGTCCAGTCAGTTCTGGCTTATTTTGAACCTGTTCCAAGGAGCATTGGATGAGTTTGAACTGCCAACTTTGATTCAAATTGACCTTGAGGGTGAGTGCTTATCCTATAGCACCACAAGAGTGCTCCAGTTCATCTGTTGTTGTTGTACTGTGGAGTCGGTTCTGACTCATAGTGACCCTGCACAGCATTTCTAAGGCTGTAAATGTTTACGGGAGCAGAACGTCTCATCTTTCTCATGTGGAACCGCTGATAGTATCGAACTGCTGACCTTGAGGTTGGCAGCGTGGCTCATACCCATGGCAGAGTCAAATTAGACTATATTTACATAAAGTGAATCATTAAAGTTTTTTCATGGTTTAACAATTGTATTTATTTTTATTCTATAATGGTAACTGTTAGTTTTTGAAGCCAATTATTTTTCTATGTTCATGCTAAAAAATGTTTTTTTTTTCCCCCCTATGGTTTTTTTTGTTTTTTTGTTTTACATTTTAAAGGATTGAATTTGTTGAAATGAGCAGTCGTAAATCTAAGAGTAACAACTTAATACATGGAGAGTGCCTTTCACAGGTTAGTACTATTTTCAGTAAACAATAATTAAGTTATTAAGTGCTGTCAAGTCTGTTGCTATTCATAGTAACCCTGTATAGGGTTTTCAAGGAGCAACTGGTGGGTTTGAACCACTGGCTTTGCAGTTCAAACTGACCTGTGGTCTAGTGCTCATCCTACAGAGCTACACCAGGACTCCAGTCATGAGAACTATTGTCATGCAAAGGTTATCAAGAAAGTAGCTATCTTCTTAACTTGAATTTTCTCTTTGCCACTAAGATTCTCTTTTTCTTTCTCAAAGAGGTATCTGTAAATAGTTTTAAGAAAAGCATTCTAAACTATCAGAATTAAATCTATGCCACCAGATTTTTTTTGTGTTTTAGGGCTGTTCTCTAGTCTTTTTCTCAGTTGATAAATGTTTTTTATTCATTTCTGAGGCTGCTTCTTAGTTTTATCCTTTGTAGGGGAGAAAGATGAGGCTTTCTGCTCCCATAAAGATTTACAACCTTGGAAACCCTGTACAGGGTGGCTATGAGTCAGAACCGACTCCACGGCATATAACAGCAATTTTTCATATAGTTGGAAATAGTTACCTATTTCATCCTAAACATGGTCTGATTTCAGTTTCATTTGATATTTTCTTTGTTAAGTGCCATCAAGTCGGTTCCAACTCACAACAATCCAGTGTGGGTTTCCAAGGAGCGCTGGTGAGTTTGAACTGCTGACCTTGTTGTTCAAACCAACCTTGAGTACTTATCCTGTGACTCTATACCAGGACTCTATTATTGTCTTTAAAGTTTTAAATTTCTTTTGTTAAATTTATTCCTTAATAGTTTATTGTTCTTGAAGCCATTATAAATGAATTGTTTTTTGTTCCTTTCACTTTTGTATGTTTCATTGCTTCTGTATAGTAATGCAATTGATTTTTGTTTATTGATTTTATATCCTGCAATCTTGCTGCGGGGAGTGTGGTAACTCTATATGATAAGTACTGGACTATGAACCAGAAGTTTGGTGGTTCAAGACCACCAGCCACTCCACAGAAAGATGAGGCTTTCTGCTCCCAACAAATATTTACAGCCTCATTGACCCTATACAGGGTCACTTTATTCAGAACTAACTCAATGGCATTTAACAAAAATAACCTCTATGCTGAACTGATCTTTTCTAAAAGTATTTTAGTTGATTCATTATGCTATTTTACATATCATTTCATCTGCAAATAGAGATGTTTACATTTCCTTCCCTATCTCATTACCTTTTATTTACTTATTTTATTGCATTAGGTAGGATTTCTAATATCCTTTTGAACAGAAACAGCATGAATAGATACCCCTTCCTATCCAAATAGTTCTTGATCTTAGCAGGAAATTGTTCTGGTTTTACCATTTAGTGTGATGTTAGCTGTGGGGTTTTTAGCTGCTATTTATAATTATAAGTCCTGATCTGGAGTTATTGTTGTTGTTCTGTAACACTATTGTTGTAGTTGTTAAGTATTGTTGAGTCGTTCCTGACTCATAATGATCTTATATAAGGTTTCCAATGCTGTAAATCTTTTTTTTTTTTTTTTTTATGTTTTATTGTGAATTATGTGATAGTTTACATGGGAGAACATTAGTTTTACATTTATTCTATCATATATTGTCTCATTGCCATGGTTACAATCCCCTCCATGCATCATCTCTTTTAGTTTCTTGCAGAAGTTTTTTCTAGTTTTCTTTATATAAGTCCTTAATTTCTCTGGTTACATTTATTCCAAGATATTTCATTCTTTGGGTGGCTATTGTAAATGATATTGCTTTCCAAATGTCCTTTTCAACCCTGTCATTTTTGGTGTATAGGAATCCAACTGATTTTTGTATGTTGATCTTATACCCTGGCACTTTACTGAATCTGCCAATGAGGTCTAGTAGCTTTTTTACTGAGTCTTTGGGGTTTTCTATGTATAGGATCATATTGTCTGCAAATAGGGAGTTTTACTTCCTCTTTGCCAATTTGGATGCATTTAATTTCCCTGTCTTGCCATATAGCTCTTGCTAAGACTTACAGCACAATATTGAATAGGATTGGTGAAAAAGGACATCCTTGTCTGGTTCCTGTTCACAGAGGGAAGGCTTTCAATTTCTCTCCATTAAGAGTAATATAGGCTGTTTGCTTTATATATTTTGGAGCTCTTTCATTGGTCGCATAGGTATTTATTATGGGTATTTCATCTTGTTCAGTTGTTCCTTTAATCATGAGATAATGTCCATCTTTACCTATTATGCTGGTTTTTGCCTTAAAGTTTATTTTATCAGAGATTAGTACTGCCACTCCTCTTTGCTTTCTATTGCAATTGGCATGGTATATTTTTTTCCATCCTTTGACTTTTAATCTGTTTTTGTCTCTGTGTGTGAGATGTGTCTCTTGCAGACATCATATTGAAGGATCTTGTTTTCTTATCCATTCTGCCACCCTCTTGTCTCTTAACAGGTGCATTCAATCCATTTACATTCAGTGTAATTATTGATAGGTATTGGTTAATTGCTGCCATTATGTTTGCTTTTTTGTAGTGTTGCTGTTTTTCTTTGTTGTCTTTCTTTGTTGACTAAATGATTTTTGTGTTCTTTCATCTGAGTTTCCTCATAGTTTTAATGTTTCCATGTTCTTCTTGGATTTTCATTCTCTTGGTATGTTGTGACGTGTTGAGTTTCTTTGAGCTTGTCTTATAGTCCATTAACTTGTCTCTCAATTTACTGCAGTCTATTAGCGTAGTGGTTACGAATCGGGCTACGAACCTTAAAATCAGCGGTTCGAAACTACCAGCCGCCCCGTGGGAGAAAAATGAGGCTTTCTACTCCTGTAAAGATTTACACCCTCGGAAACCCTGTACAGGGTTGCTATGTGTCAGAACTGCCTCAACGGCACTTAACAAGAACAACATTTTATCCTGTAATCTACCTCACCTTCTCACTATCTGGATCTCTGTTCCTACATGTTTACCTTCTTTTATATTGAACTTGTTTTGATCATAGACTGACATCCCAGATTCTCTTGAGTTTGTTCCTACAGTTTCGTTCTGTTCTCAACTGTTCTTCTGTTGACTTAATTCAGGGAGATGCTGCCATGTTTGTCAATCTCTGGTTGTTGTCTGTTCTTGTTGGTTCTCAATCCACAGAACTCCCTTCAGGATGTTTAGTAGCGCAGGGTTGGCTTTGGCAAAATCCCTTAGCTTCTGTTTATCTTGGAATGTTTTGATTACACCATCATATTTGATTGATATCTTTGCTGGATAAAGGATTCTTGGTTGGCAATTTTTGTCTTTCAGGGTTTTATAAATGTTTCCCCAGTGCCTTCTTGCTTGCATGGTTTCTGCTGAGAGATCTGACTTGCTTGCCTTTGTATGTGACACTTCTGTTTTCCCTGGCGGCTTTCAGAAGTGTCTCCTTTGATTTTGGAGAGCTTGACTGTGATATGTCTTGGTGATTTTCTTTTGGGGTCTGTCATTCCTGGGGTTCGTTGAGCTTCTTGGATGTTTATCTTTTCACTTTTCAGGATGTTAGAGAAATTTACTTCCAGCAGTTCTTCAACTATTTCCTTTGTGGACTTGTGTGATTCTTCTTGTTCTGGAATGCCAATAATTCTTAAATTATTCCTCTTTATGTTGTCCAACATGAATCTTAGACCATCTTCAGAATTTTTTATCCTCTTTTGTGTTTGTTCTTCTATCTTAGTGGTATTCAGAGATTTGTCTTCCAGCTCACTGGTTCTACCTTCCATCTCATCTAGTCTACTTCTCTGCCGTTTCAGAGTGTTCTCTATTTCTGTTATTTTGTTATTGATTGTTTGGACCTCTTTCTGTAGGTTTTGAATTGTTTCCATTGCTGTATCTTATCTTATTTGATTGTTCCTGTTGCACTTTTCTTGCTTCTTCCTTATGTTTCTCAACTCCATTGTAAAGTGTTTTGAAACATTTATGATGCGTTATTCTGAATTCCATCTCAGGCATTTCCAAGGCCTGCCCTCCTTCCAGAATGGAGTCCAGGTCTACTTCTAGGTCATTTGTCTCAGACACTTTATCTTGTTTCTGGACATGTGCTGATATGGTCATCTGCTTTTGCTTTTTGGACATGTTGAATGTTTATCTGTGGCCTTAATACTTAATTGAGTATGTGTTTTGGTATTTTTTTATGCTTTCTGATTGCTTCCAGGAAGTTGTGATCAGGATGTGGGCTTCCCTTTTCATTTTTCTTATTGTTTAACTCAGAGTAACTTTCACAGGTGTTGTCTGTTTCCCTGATATATGGCAGTCGGTATTGGTTCTTGCCTGGGTTTTGGTGTTTTATAGGGTGTGATTGTAGGTTGGCTGTATGTTAGCAGTTGCTGACTCTTCTTGCGTAATATAAGGAGACGAAGAGTCCTCTAAAGGCAGAAGGGGGAGCATATAACAGCAAAACAATACCAGCAAAAAAAAAGACTAAAAAACAGCACAACAAAAACAAGATTGATACTTCAGTCTCTATTCACAGAAAAAGAGTAGGGAGAGAAGAAGAAGAAGAAGAAGAAGGAAGAATGAATAAATAAAGAAAGTAAAGAAAAAGGAAAAAAATTATTAAAAAAAAAAAAAAAAGATTCTGTAGCCCCTACAGCCTCTCCTTCTCTTTCCTGTGTTAAAAAACAGAACAAAAAGTAAATAAGAAAAGTTCAAGGCTTGCTCTTAGGCTGAGTATCTGTCAGCCGTTTGGTTTTAAGCGGAGACTATCTCTTTACATTTTGAGGAGATATATGTACATGCGTAGTAGAACCCTCCGAGGGTGGGGCTGGGGTGTCCACTAGCTCAGGCACCCCTATAGTTACCAGAATGGAGGTATGCAGACAGCATGGGACCAACGAAAAGATACCAAAAAAAAAAAAAAAAAGAATGTCCACACTCCTATCTCTGTGGCTCTGTCAGGCATCTGTGGCTGCTCTGATCCTTTCCCCACTTGGCCCCACACAAAATGGCGGCTCCTGGAGCAGCTGAGCATCCTGAACCAGGAAGCAATGGATTTCTTGCTTCTTCCACAAACGCCCCAGCTATAAGTCTTCCAACCTTCTAAATATTTCTTTATATGTGGTTCAGAGTACTGGGACCATTCCCTGAGCCTTCTTGGTCCTGTATTCTGTGTTGTTCTCTGCAGAGCTCATCACTACACTTCCACCCGATCTGCCATCTTTTTAATGCTGTAAATTTTTGTGGGAGCAGAAAGCGTCATCTTTCTTCTGCGGTTGATGGGCTCAAACTGCGGACCCTGTGGTTAGCAGTCCAATGGTTATCTTACAAAGCCATAGTGCATCCTATGTAATATGCTTAGCTGCTGATTTTTTGCCTACCAGTCATCTGTCATTTTGTCACACTGTGGTGGCTTGAGTGTTGTTATGATTCTGGAAAGTATGTCACCAGTATTTTAAATAACATCAGGGTCTTCCATGGTGGACAGTTTTCAGCTGAGCTTCCACATTCAGATTAGGAAGAAGGAGAGACGGACTATGTCCAAGTATTCAGTCCAATATGAAAACCTTATGAAGAGCAGTTGAACTCTATCAGATAGCACCAGAATATTGAATATTGAAACACAAGCAAAAGTAAAGAATTTTGTCAGACTTAGTATCAGAAGATGAGCCTCTCATATAGGAAGGCACTCAAAATACGACTGGGAAAGAGCTGCCTCCTCAAACTAGAGTTGACCATGATAACATGAATGGTGTGTAACACATCTGTAAACATCCATTAATGATAGGAATTGAATGTACAAACTATGAATATAGAAAAATTTGAATTTGTTAAAAATGAAATGGAACCCATAAACATCAATATCCTAAGCATTGGTGAGCTAAAATGAACTGGTATTGTTGTTGTTGTTGTTGTTATGTGCGGTGGAGTTGATTCTGACTCATAGCGACCCTGTTAGGCGGTTTCCGAGGCTGTAAATCTTTATGAGAGCAGAAAGCCTTATCTTTCTCCCATAGAACAGCCGGTAGTTTCAAACTGCTGACTGTGAGACTAGCAGCCCGATTTGTAACCAATACACTATTAGAACCATTTTGAATTTTACAGTCTCATGGTTTACTATGCCGGGAATGACAAATGACAAATTTTAGAGGAAAGGTGTCTCATTCATCATCAAAAAGAGCATTTCAAGATTTGTCTTGACATACAACACTGCTTGTGATAGGATAATATACATCCTCCTACAAGGAAGACCAGTTAATACCACTATTCAAATTTATATCAACCACCAAAACCAGTGGTGGTGAAATTGAAGAATTCTGTTCTCTCTGAAATGTATCAAACGTGCAGCCAACAATTGTTGATAACTACAGGTGATTCAAATGCTAAGGTTGGAAATAAAGAGGTAGGATTAGTCATTGGAAAATATGGCCTTGGTGATAGAAAAGATGCTGGAGATCACATGATAGAATTTGCAAGACCAATGACTTCATTTCAAATAACTTTTATGAACAACATAAAAGATGACTATATACGTGGACCTCACCAGGTGGAATACACAGAAATCCAGTTGACTACATCTGTAGAAAGAGACGTTGGAAAAACTCTTATTATATAATCAGCCAAAAGAAGGCCAGAGGCAGACTGTGGAACAGGCCAACAGTTGCCCATGTGCAAGTTCAGACTGGAGCTGAAGAAAATTAAAACAAGTATGCAAGAGCCAAAATAGGACCTTGAATATATCCCAAAAGAATTTGGAGATCAGCTCAAGATCAGATTTGATAAATTAGACACTAATGACCAACGTCCATAATAGTTGTGGTGTGACATCAAGAACATCATACAGGAAGAAAGCAAAAGGTCATCAATAAGAAAAGAAAGAGGGAAAAGGCTGAAGTGGATATCAGAAGATACTGTGAAACTTCAGCATAGAGATGCTAAAACATATAGAAGAATGTTGTTGTTGTTGTTAAGTGCCTTCGAGTTGGAGCCAACCCATAGCGACCCTGTACAGGGTTTCCGAGGGTGTAAATCCTTACGGGAGTAGAAAGCCTCATCTTTCTCCCGCGGAGCGGCTGGTAGTTTCGAACCACTGACCTTAAGGTTCGCAGCCCGATTCGTAACCACTACGCTACCAGAGCTCCTTATATAGAAGAATAGAGGAAGTAAAAAAGCTGAACAGAAAATTTCAAAGAGCAACTCTAAAAGACAAAGTTAAGTATTTATTAAATGTGCAAAGTCCTGGAGTTAGAAAACCAAAAGGAAAGAGCATTCTCAGCAATTCTCGAACTTAAGGGAACTGAAGAAAGAATTAACACCTTAACTTGAAATAATGAAGGATTCTATGGATAAAACATTGTATGATGCAAAAAGCATCAAAAGAAGATGGAAGGAAATACACAGAGTCACTGTACCAAAAAGAAAAGGTTGATATTCAGCTATTTTAAGACATAGCATATGATCAAGAGCCAGTGACCCTGAGGGAAAAAGTCCAAGGTACATTGAAGGCTTTGGCAAATAACAAGGCTCTAGGAGTTGATGGAATAAAATGGAAATTTTCCAAAAAAAACTAAGGGTGGCACTGAAGGCATTTACTCATCTTCACAAAAAAATTGGAAGTCAGCTAAATGGCCAACTGATAGGAAGGTATTCATATCTCCGCCAATTCCAAAGTGAGGTGACCTGATTGAATGCAAAAATCATCCAGCAATATCATTAATACTGTTTGCAAGCAAGATTTTTCTAAAGACATTACAAAAATAGCTGCAACAGTATGTTGACATGTAGCTGCCCGAAGTTCAAGCTAGATTCAGATGAGGACACAGACAGAACAAGCGATATCATTGGTGATGTCAGGTATATTTTGGCTCAAAGCATAGAATACCAGAAATATGTTTATCTGGGCTTTCTTGACTACAAAAAGGCTTCCAATTGTGTGGATCATGGCAAGCTATGGACAGCATTGCAGAGAATGTGTATTCTGAACACTTACTTGTGTTCATGAGGAACCTCTATATAGACCAAGAGGCAATTGTTCAAACAGAACAAGGGAACTCTGAATGGTTTAAAATTAGGAAAGATGTATGCCAGGGTTGTATTCTATCTGCTGAGCAAATAATACAAAAAGCTGGATTATATGAAGAAGGACATGGCATCAGGATTGGAGGAAGACTTATTAACAACTTGCGATATATGCACATGTGTCGAGAACCAGCCTCCACAAGGGGGGTTTGATTCACGAAAGAGGGAGATCTGGCGGTGACAGAGATAGAGAAAAAATACACACAAAGATGCAAAGAGAAAGACAAGAAGACACCCTGAGACCAGAGTGTTCAAGAGCGAAGATGTCAGCTTGAGGACTGAATTGTCCCTGACCCAAACCATGCTATTTTCAGTAGCCTCAAATGACTGTGAAAGTTGGACAATGAATAAAGAAGACTGTAAAATAATTGATTCATTTGCATTGTGGTTTTGTAGGAGTATATTAAAAGTACCATGAACTAACAAATTTGTGTTGGAGGAAGTGAAGGGTCAGCGAAAAAGAGCAAGACTCCCAATGAGATAGATTGGCACAGTGTGTCAGCGGCAATGGTCTCAAGCATAGCATCTATTGTGAGGTTGGTGCAGGACTGGGCAGTGCTTTGTTCTGTTGTGCATAAGGTCGCTGTGAGTGGGTATGGACTTGATGGCACCTAAGGACAGTAATTGCAACCATTTTTTGCATTTTATTTAAGTGTATCATTTCTTTACATTTTACTTGCAATGACATTTAGGTATGATTCATGCCATTTAATTCTAGCATGCTCTGCGTCTAATAGGTTCTTAGGAACTATAATGAAATCTGTGAAATCTGAAGCTCCATTGATTGCCTTGTTTTTCCAGTTCTCACAAGTTTTCCTTCTTTGAGAAGATGAAATCTTACCACTTTTCTTCTGCTTGTTTTAGGGGAAACTAGTTGCATTTTCCTTCTTATACTTTTCTGCCTTTCACAGGTTCCGACTTTCAAGTATTTTTCAGTTTATATGGACTTTGAAACTGCTTTGATTTCTTTAGAATCATGACTTTTATTATAGGTACAAATTAATAGAACCTGAGCTTAGCCAATTTAAATTTGTTGGACTGTGAAGGTTTTGTGTGTCTTTATTAGATTTGATTGCATTAGATTCCATCCTGTTTTTATTCTTGGCCAATACATTATACAGAGTGGTCTTTTTTTTTTTTTCCCCACCTAAATTCAAATAGCCCTCGTGTTGTAATATAGCTCAAGTACAGTATTTTTCCTTGTTGTTGAAATCTACACTTCTAAATTCTCATTCTTTCTTTGGGAGTTGATAGTAGTAAAAAGAACTGTTACTTTTGAAACTCTTTCTTGTTGTTGTTCTTAGGTGCCATTGAGTTGGTACTGAATCATAGTGTATCCATGTACAAAAGAATGAAACACTGCCCGGTCCTGCAACAGCCTCACAATCACTGCTACAGTTGAGTCCATTGGAGCTTCATTGTGCCAGTCCATCTCGTTGGAGGTCATATCTTTTTCTCCGATCTTCTACTTTATCAAACATGATGTTTGTCCTTCTCCAGGATCTGGTCCCTCCATCCTGGCTGTAATTCTTTCAACACAGTTTTGTATATTCTTTTAGCAGTACATGGTACTTTTAATATTTTCCTCCAATGCCTTGACTCAAATACATCAATTCTTCTATGCTCTTCCTTTACACTGTGCAACTTTCACATGCACATAAAGTTATTGAAAACATCTGACTTGGGTCAGGCTCACCTTAGCCCTCAAACTGACATCTTTGCTCTTGAACCTTAACAAGGTCTTGTGCAGTAGATTTACCTAATGCAGTGTGTCATTTGAGTTCTTGACTGCTGTTTCCATGAGTGTTTTTGGTTGATCAAATTGAGATGCAACCCATACCAAAGGCTGTTGTCTTTGATCTTCATCAATAAATATTTTAAGTACTCTTTGCTTTCAGCAAGCAATGTTGTATCATCTGCATATAACAGGTTGTTAATGAGTCTTCCTCCAATTCTGATGCCACGTTCTTCATATAATTCAGCTTCTCAGATTAATGTGCTCAGCATACAGGTTGAGTAAGTATGGTGAAAGAGTACAACCCTCGCCCACACCTTCCCTAATTTCAAACCATTCGATGTTCCCTTGTTTTTTATAAACGACTGCCTCTTGGTCTCTGTATAGGTTCCTCATTAGCACAATTAAGTGTTCTGGAATACACATTCTCTGCAGTGTTGTCCATAGCTTGTCATGATCCATGCAGTTGAAAGCCTTTGGTCCATAAAAGCACAGATAAACATACTTCTGGTATTTTTCTACTTTTAGCCAAGATCTATCTGATGTCAGCAGTGATAACCTTCAATCTGTGTCCTTATCAGCATCTAGATTGAACTCCTGGAAGTTCTCTGTCAGTGTACTATTCCTGCCGCTTTTGACTTACCTTTAGCAAAATTTCCTTTGTTTGCAATATTAATGATATTGTCTGATGATTTCCGCATTTGGCATGGGCACACATATGGATCTCTTCCAATTTGTTGGCCATGTAGCTGACTTCCAAATCTCTTAGCATAGATGAGTTTCATCAGTTTGTTTCATATGTCTGTTGAAAATTTTCAGTTTGTATTCCATCAACTCCCAGAACCTTATTCTTTGCCAATAATTTCAGTGTACCTTGTAGTGGTGCCAGAATTCTTGAGAACAAGTATTTAAGAAGCATTGAATGGTTCTTTAGTTCCTAATTTGACTGGTAGAAATTTACTTTCTTATCAGTTTTTTATTATGCAAGTAATTTTTTCACTCATTCACATTATTTGTTCACTTTATTTTTATCAGGTACAAAGAATTTTGCGTGAAAGATTTTGTCATCAGAGTTCACATAGTAACCTGTTTGGATTACAAGTACAATACAAGTAGGTACAAGTATAATATAAATTAACATAACAAATACATTTTTATAATGAGGACGGTTTTTAACTTTCAGTCTTGTATTGTTTCTATTATCTGAGATTATTGTGAGAATTTTTAGCTCTTTGCCCTAATACCTGATCCAAAGTACTGCCATTATTATCCCTCCTATCTTAAAGACATCAAATATGCCAAACTTCCTAGATATATCTAAAATTTCCCATAGAATCAGCATTGACCTACCATTTATTCTCCTGTCTTCAGTGTTGGACTACATAGAGCATAAATCAAGTATTCAGTGGGAGTAAGAGAGAAAAATGCCAGTTTTCTATGCATATTCAAATTCTGCTTCTAGCAGACTATCTCAGTTTGCTTTTCAAATTTTGGTCTTGTATCATTTCAGACACTTATTTGAGTTGCTAAAAAGAACTGCTATACATGGAGAAAGTAACTCTGTGCTCATTATTGGACCCCGAGGAGCAGGAAAAACCATGGTAAAAACTATTGATATCTGGTATTTTTTTGCTTTGGCAGGCATATGACAATTCTTATTTTATTCAACATAACAAATGTTTTCTATTATTTTCATTGCTTGCTTAGTAGTAATTTTGTTATTTATTTAAGTCAAAGCTATGAATATGCCTTGTAACGTTTAGATGGTATATTTGAAATGAGCATACATTTTTTTTTTTTCATCTTTTCCTCTTGTGATAAATTTTCAATAGTTGTTTGTACCCAGCATGATCTTTTTTCCTTGATGAATTAGAGATTGCCAATGAAAAGAAGCAAAACTGGCATTTACTGAAAACTGACTTTGTTTCTTTTATATGTGATCTTTTATTCTTCATACTAACCCTCAAAGCAGGCATTATTGTCCCTGTGTTTTTTTAGACTTAAGAATACCATGTGTTCTTTTTTTCTCTTCCTTTTTATTGTTTATTGTTTAACCTAATGACATGTAATTTTTTGGTATACACATTCACATTTTTTATACATTTCTATTACTTTCCCTCATGATTCTATTTGCTCGGTTTCCTCAGAAATATATTCTTTTGTTTTCTTTTCTTTCATTCTGTCCTTTTCTATTTTTTAGTCATATATGGACCCCTGGTAACATAGTAGATTGGGAGCTGGGCTGTTAACTCCAATATCAGCATTTCGAATCTACCAGTCCCTTCTTGAGAGAAAGATGAACCTTGCTCCCATAAAGATTTACAACCTTTAAACCCTATACCTGGTAGCATAGTGGTTACGAATCGGGCTGTGAACCACAAGGTAAGCAGTTTGAAACTACCAGCTGTTCCGCAAGAGAAAGATGAGTCTTTCTGTTCCTGTAAAGATTTACAGCCTCGGAAACCCCTGTACAGGATTGCTATGAGTCGGAACCGACTCCACGGCATATAACAACAACAGCAACAAACCCTATACCAAGGAGCTCTGGTAGCATAGCGGTTACAAGTCAGGCTGCTAATCTCATGGTCAACAGTTCAAACTACCAGTGATTACACGGGAGAAAGATGAGGCTTTCTGCTCCCGTAAAGATTTATAGCTTCAGAAACCCTGCCCAGGGTTTGAACTGACTCCATGCATGACACTTATGCACCACCACCAAAACCCTACTATACCAGGTCACTATCATTTGGAACCAACACGGTGGCATACCACCACCAGTCCATATATAAGACATATTTATTATTACTATATATGAAAAGACTACTATTAAAATTAAATGGTTGTACTGTGTAGAGTCTGTTTTTTACCATATTTTCACAACTAATTTAGATACCTACCTAACATATTTTTTGAAATGAGGGTTGTTGTAATTATTGTTGTTGTTTTTAAATGTCGTCAAGTGAGTTCAGACACATAGCGATCATGCTGACCTTTCTGTTCATTTCCCTTGCAGTCCAACACATTAACCCATAGCACCAAGTAAAATTGCATATGCGTATATATGTGATTCAGTGCTATCCACATTTCCACATTTTAGAACATATCTTTGTTAGATAGTAGTAACTGCTGTCTGTATTCATGTCTTTCATCAAATTTAGTTAGTTTTGGCAATTATTTTTTCAAATATTTTTTTCTGCCTTTCTTCTTTTGGGATGCTGATGATGTAATGTTCCTACACTTGATATGCCTCAGTTTTCTCAGGCTTTGTTCATTTTGTGTTATTTTTATTTTCTGTCTACTCCTTACACTGGATAATTTCTATTGTCTTATCTTCAAAGTCAGTGATCCTTTCTTTTGCTTGCTCAGATAATATATTAAACAGCTCTACTGAGTATTTCATTTTAATCATTGTACTTTTCAGTTTCAGAATTAATGTTTGGCTACCTTTTTGTTATTGACATTCTGATTTTGTTCTCTGATAATTTTTTTTTTGTTTTGATATCCCTGGGTGTTTTGTCCATGGTTTTCTTTACTTTATTGACTGTATTTAAGATAGTTGATTTAGTAATGTCTTTGACTAATAATTACAGTGTCTCTCTTCTTGGATAGTTTCTGTTAAGTTCTTTTTTTCTTTGTAAATGTTCGTACTTCTACTTTTTGTGTAATATTTTTACTAAAATTTATAAATATCATTAGTCATTTCATTGAGCTCTCCCTGACCACTACAAGTGTTTGATTAGACTCCCGAGTTCAAAAAGTTGACTCAGACCTTTCCTGGAAGCTCACTAATTGCTTCATTGGAGAGAACACTCCACCATCTAGGACATCACATGGGGTAATTTTTTTATATTTGAGTTTGGTTTTTATTTTAGTTTTTTCTTTCAGTTGATCCTTCCTGTTTTATGATTAGAATATCTGTTTATTACATCTTTGTTTTTATCATAATTTTCTTCTTCAGTATTCTGTCATATATTCTTTTTTATTTTCTTCATTGTAATTTCTGTTATTTGTTCCTTCTAATTCTGGTACTATATTTTGGTTTCCTAATCTTTCTTGTTTTGCTCCTGGTCGTCATATACTTCTTTGTCTTGTTTTGTATTTATCTAAGTCTGTTTTGTATTTATCAGACAGCTCCAAACATGTTTTCTACAGTTTAGATTTCTAGTATCAGTCTTTGTTGTAAGTTCCATGTTTGTTTTATGTCACATTTTTTTATGAATAGATATTTTTATCTTAATTCTGTTTACTTTTTTAAGCAAGAAGGAATCTAGTAAGATAGTAATTATCAGATAATAGAGTGGGTAAATTATTATTGGCTGTGCTGATGATTTATTTCATTGTTGTTGCTGTTTAAGCAAGAACCATGTTCTGTTGCTTTTATGTCATTTATAACTTTACTGGACTCTGAAAAAATGTTCTATTGGTGTTCTGTTTCTGTACAGTTTAGTTTATTCCTAAGTCTAGCCAATATTGAAAGTTCAGTAAGATAAGAAACATTGCTCACCCTCTGCCACCTTTGTTATTTGTTGTGTGGTGGGGGTTTAGGGTGATTTCCTTATATGTAGAAATGATTGAATAAATGGGTACAATCTAGCTTATTCTTTAGCCCAAGTGGCACAGCCATTAATGTGCTCAGCTGCTAACCTGAAGTTCAGTGACTCGAACTCATCTGCTATTCCGTGAGTGAAAGATCTGGCACTCTACTTCCATAAAGACTCTGTGTATTTTACTTTATCTTGTAGTGTGTTGTTACATCAACTCAATGGCAGTGGGTTTGAGTTTTAGTTTATATCTTACTGTTAGACAAGAAGTCTCAAATTAATTATATAAATTTAAATTGCAAAAATAATAGTATATTTAAGATACCACCCATGGCTGTATTACCTGAAATAACATAAAATTTAAAATCTATAATTAATTGTGTAGTTTGTTGTATTTCAAATTCAGTTACATGTCACTTAATGTCCACAATATGTTTTATAAAATAGGACATTATGTGTTTGGGACTTTATGCTGACACTACGTTATATACAGTCAGACTCCATTCAATCCATAATTAAATACCTATAAAACCAATTGTGTTAAAACTTTATGGAATGCAACCAAAGTCTGAGAGCTAGATCCCCTGGACAAGGATGCCAGTCTGGTTACCAGGTCTGTGGCCAGGCCAGGTGGAGGCTGCATTGGCAACTGGATTGGGGCTTTTCATACATCTGAGTTCAGAGTTGGTTTTTGGTAGTTTGAGGGTTTGGAGAGGTGGCTTTGGGAACCAGACTAGGAATGAAGCACAGCTGTCAGTGGAGGCTTTGACTACCACTACCTGTTGGTACGCATTCCTGGTGTGGCACAATCATATGCACTGGACGCTCGAACACAAGGCCTTCAGTTCAAACTTGTTAGCTTACCAGCTGCTCCTTGATTCCATCTCAAAGGTCGCTTTGAGTTGGAATGGACTTGATGACACTTAACAACAACCTGTTGAGACAGTTGCTCCCTAAACATGTATAGTCACTGTCACCCAGAGCCAGGAGCCTGTGAGTACTCTGTCTGGCTCTGCTGGCTCCTGTGGTACAAGCTGAGGAGCTTTAGCATGGACTGCCCTGTGCTGGAAATAAAACGCTATACAGCTACTTGGCAGGTGGATGAAGCTAGTAGGAGGCTATAGAGGTGCTGTGAGCATTGGATGCTCCCTGGAGTCCACCACTGTTCATTCTTTCTGTGACTTGGAGTCGTTTAAGCCATTGGTGGGTGATGGTGGTGGTGGTAGTGGTGGTGTATCATGGAGTCGGTTCTCAATCATAGCGATCCTGTATAGGGTTTCCTAGGCTGTAAATCTTCACGAGATTTGGTAGATTCAAACTGATGACCTTGTGGTTAGCAGCCTGACTCAATCCATTCTACTACCAGGGCTTTAAAATGGAACAGTTTAAGGTTTATACATGTTTTCGTGTAATTATAAATTTACATTCTAATAGTAATATATTTTTATTGCTGCAAACTTGAAATTTCTTTCTTAGTGTATCTAGCAGCTAACTGAGGGGACATCTTTTTTTCAAGTTAATAACCACCTGCAGTTTTTGACTTGTTTTTCATGGGAATAGTAAAGTAGTTCAATGTTTTCTTGGAATTGTTAGATTAGGGGTAGACTTTTATCATCATTTAGCATTGTTCTAATATATACTTTTTAATAAAATATCTAATTTTAATAATACTAGAGTAAAATATTAAGAAAGATTCATAATGTACTGAGTCAGGAAATTCATGCATCATGGTTTTATTTGACTTACAGAGAAATATGTCTTAAAATTTGATTGAAGAATGTGACATTAGTCTTGACTGGCATATTGAAAAGTCAACCATGAGATATTCTAGTTAAACTTTTTATATTTAACAAATATGAAAGTTTACATGTTAATTTAAAAAATAACCCATTTGTATCCTGTTCTTTACATTCATACTTTAAAAGAGAAAATGGACTTCGTTACATTTTTTACCTATTACTAATTATCTTTTAAACTTTTACTTACTTAGTTAATAAATCATGCTTTAAAGGAACTCATGGAAATAGAAGATATGAGTGAAAATTTATTACAAGTTCATCTAAATGGTAAGCATGGCATTGTTTTATCATTGCAATTATATAAAATGTATATAATATATATTCAATATTTTAAATTAATTGTTGTTGTTGTTAAGTGCCGTCGAGTTGGTTCCGACCCATAGCGACCCTGTACAGGGTTTCCGAGGGTGTAAATCTTTACGGGAGTAGAAAGCCTCATCTTTCTCCCGCAGAGTGGTTGGTAGTTTCGAACCGCTGACCTTAAGGTTCGCAGCCCGATTCGTAGCTATATGTTATATTTTTATACTCTGAATTTAAATTAATTTTATGTGTTTTCATTATCTAGTGGTCCTATAATGAGTGGGTGGCTTTAATGAACAGAAATTTATTTTCTCATAGGTGCCACTGTGGAAGAAAGTCTGTCTCTTCTCTGTTTCTGTTCATTGATTTCTCGGTAATCTTAATGTCATATGACAGCTATATTCCCCCATCTCTGTTTATCCTTCTTTGTCCAATAAACTCATATCTCTGAGGTTATTGCCTTAAGACATAATCTACACTGGTGTAACATTAACATATTATATCCACCAAGTATATAGGGTTAGGATTTACAACATATATATTTGGGGGGCACAGTGCACTTGGAACAAGGCACCAGGAATTAATGGAATAAATACAAATTGAAATCTTTCAACAAACTAATGCAGCATTTGGAGGCAGTAAATCATCTATGCCAAGAAATTTGGAAGACAACTACCTGCCAAACTGATTTGAAAAGATCCATATTTATGTCCATTCAAAATATCAAAATAGAGGTGACCCAATGCAATGCCAGAGTCATTGGACAATATCATTGATATGGCATACAAGTAAAATTTTGCTAAAAATAGTAGGAAAAATTACTGCAACCATGCAATGACAGAGAACTTCCAGAGGTTCAAGCTGGATTCAGAAGAGAACATGGAACAAGGGATATCATTGCTGATGTCAGATAGATCTTGGCTGAAAGCAGAAAATACCAGAAAGGTATTCACCTGTTCTTTATTGACTACACCAAGGCTTTCGATTTGTGGATCGTGACAAACTATGGACAGCACTGCAGAGAATGAGTATTCCAGAACACTTAAGTGTACATGAGGAACCTGTACATAGACCAAGAGGCAGTTGTTCAAAACAAGGGAACACCAAGTAGGTTTAAAATTAGGAAGGGTGTGCGTCAGGGTTGTATTCTTTCACCATACTTATTCAATCTGTATGCTGAAAAAATAATCCAAGATGCTAGATTATATGAAGAAAAACATGACATCAAAATTGGAGGAAGACTCATTAACAACCTGCAATTTGTACATGATACAATTTTGCTTGCTGAAAACAAAGAGTACATAAAACACTTACTAAAGAATTCAGAAGCCACAACCTTCAGCTTGGGTTGCATCTCAATGTAAAGAAAACAAAAATCTTCACCACTGGCCCAACAAACAACAATCAAGTCAATAGAGAAAAGATTGAAATTGTCAGACTTCATTTTGCTCGGATCAGTCAACACTCAAGGAAGCAGCAGTCAAGAAATCATACAATATATTGCATTAGGCAAATCTGCACAAGACCTCTTTAAAGTGTTGAAGAACAAAGATATCAGTTTGAGGACTAAGGCACTTCTGATCCAAGCCATGGTATTTTCATTAATCTCAAATGCATGTGAAAGTTGAGCAGTGAATAAGGAAGACAGTAGAAGAATTGATGCATTTGAGTTATGGTGTTATTGGAGAAATTTAACAGTACAGTAGACTGTGAAAAGAACAATCTGTGTTGGAAGAAGTACAGCTAGAATACTCCATGGGAACTAGGATGACCAAATTTTGTCTCTCGTACTTCAGACATATCAGGAGGGACCAGTTCCTAGAGAAGGATATCATGTTTGGTAAAGTGGAAGATAGGAGAAAAAAAGGTCAGTGGATTGTCACAATAGCAGTAGCAATCGGCTCAAATGTAGCGACTGTTGTGAGATTGGCATAGGACCTGGCAGTGTTTCGTTGTACCATAGGGTCTGTAGGAGTCGTTGCCAACTAGATGGCTCCTAACAACAACAGCATATCAATCCACAGAAGTGTGTTTTGAATCTGTGTTAATAACACTAGCCTTATAGAAGATGGTACCATATGTCTTTTTTGCTGACTATTTTCACTAAAATAATGTAAACTCATAAACTTTGACTCTATACCAGTAAGTATTGAACATATGGGAAATAATCTGCATTGCATCAGATATGTACTTCATTTTGTTGAACTACTTTTAAATGGGCTATTCTTTCAGGATTGTTGCAGATCAATGATAAAATTGCTGTAAAAGAAATCACAAGGCAGTTAAACCTGGAAAATGTAGTTGGAGATAAAGTTTTTGTAAGTATAATTTTAATCTTTTAGATAAACTTCAAATTAAGTTTATAAAGTATAGATGTGTTTATCTTTTAGAAGGTTAGGGAGGGGTTCAGAGATTCCTAATTGAAATATATAAGATTCTTGTCATAAAAATACATAATAGAATGTATTGATTCTTCAAATACATGTTATTTTTTATAGTAGTGATGTTAAAATTGCTACAAAAATTCAGGTTTATGTAGTTTCTGAATTTGTTCCCTTAGTAATATAAAATTTCTGCTTCTCTATCCTTGGAAATAAATTATTATATTTTAAAACAATACAGAAGAACCAAATACTAGCAGTCTATTTCTAGTCTTCTAAGAGTTGGATATATGGGAGTAGTGCTAAATTTAATGCTACAATTGCTGATAGGAGTCTTGCATTGCAATCATTAGCTAGTGATCCTGAATGCCAGAATATCTGAATTACGTATTTTTCATTTAGTTTTATTGGATTATTCTAAAAGAAGAAAGTAACATTTATATTTTTTTAATGTGGCTGGATGGTAGTGTGCTATACAAATGTCAGTTATCTCATACCTTAAAAATAGTTTCAGAATCGTATTCATAACACATTGTGGCAGCTTGGTGTCTCAGTATAGTCAACATCAGTGTTAAAAATATTAAAATGTTAAAAATAAAAGTAAAAACTTTCAGGTTGAGTTAATATGTTTTGAAATTTATATTAACTTTTTACTACCACCTAATTCATAGATTTAAAGAGCAATACAAATTAACTGAATTTTTTGTTGCCCTAATTTTCATGATTAAAAAGCCCCATTCTCATGCTTTTTATGCAGTAGGGGTAGTTGTGTATATTCCAAGTTCATTTGTGGTTTATCATGATCTTGGAGAGTGCTGTCACTCTAATCTCTAAACTATGTGCTCTACTGCATTGACACACAGCCTTCTGTATGCAGATGTAAAGACATTTAAATGTTTCATTCTTGAATAATTACCTTTAAAATGTTGAACCAACCATATGTACCCCAAAGTGCAAAGTTTAATATTCTTCTTCTAAAAATTCTTATTCAGTATGTAATGTCAAAGCCAGTTGCTTACTTATTAGTCAAGGAAAGCTTCTATTAATTACACTGTTTGGCTTTTTAATTCCACTTGATCTGGATAAAGATTTCTAGCAGTATCCTAAATGGAGATATTCATAACAGAATCATGTGAAATAATAATGCGCGCAGTTGCTTACTTATTTTCTTAATTATTAAACAGAAATTATTAGTTTAACTTCTTCAGTATGTAGATTAGACACCTGAGGTTCAAAGAGCTTGATTAAATTTTCCAAGGTCATAAAGAAGTTCTGGTATGGTAGAATGCTTACTGGACTATAAAGTCGGTTTGAACCTCAACGTCAGTGGTTCAAACCCACCAGCTTCTCCTTGGAAACCCTATATAGGGTTACTGTGAGCTGGAACCAATTTGACAGCACTTAAAAACAATAACAACAAGGAACAAGGTCATAAAAGAAACTCTTCTGGCACTGTGGGTGAAGCTGTTAGCTGCAAATTATTCTTTCAAACCCACCAACTACTCCGAGGGAAAAAGATGAGACGGTCTTCTCAAATACAGAAACCCTTAAGAGCAGATCTATTCTGTTTTCTAGAGTCACTATGAATTGTAATTGAGTCGATAGCAGTAGAGTTTTGATTTTAAGGTAATAAAATGACAGACTTGACTTTAAGAACCTAAGTCACTGAACCTCATTCTAGAGCTTTTCTGTTTTGTTTTAGCATATTGGATCCACATAATAAATAGTGTTAGAAGATAAGTAACCTTTGGGTAATTTTGACCCCTGATTTCCCAAGAGATTGTCTCTATGAGCAGCAGTTTAAATGATGAGTGATATCGCTTGTGTGTTGTTGTTGTTAAGTGCCATTGAGTCAGTTTCAACTCATAGCCACCCTGTGTAGGATTTCCAGTGAAGGAATGGTGGGTTTGAACCACTGACCTTGCAGTTAGCAGTCCAGTGCTGATCTTATAGCACCACACCAGGAAGCACTAAAAAAACTATTATGTTTTTTTGTATCAATTCTCTTAACTGTGAAACAAATGGTTTTCTTTGGGGAAGTAAACAAGTGGGTTGTTTTTTTTCCTCTTCTTTACATATGCCATATTTAAAATAGGCTGTTTCTTTACATTAGAAAATCTGAATGAATTTAAGGTTAATGAATTTGGTGAAAAAATATTATAACAGGACCTCTACATACAAACTGGAATATCTGAATAATGCAGCTGCTGCTCTGTTAATTTCCATCTAGAATATGTAAATTTTATCCAAAAATATTTTGACTGTGTTCCAAATAAACATTGTCAAATTTGATATGACACATATATAAATCTAAATTATTTGAAGCGAATTTCTCCTTTTCTTTGCTATTCCATTGAATATAATGGTCATTTCTTTGCAGAACAAATGAATTTAAGACTTGGAAGAGTCTGACATGTTTAAACTATGAAATTCATTTCTACTTCTTCTCTGATGCTATTTAGAACATAATAACAACTCTTCCAAACTGCTGCTAAATAAAGTTAATATATTTACAGATTTTGCTAAAAAAATATATAATTTCTAGTATGACTTTTGCATTGCCATGTTCAGCAGTGTGCACTGAGTAGCACAAGTGCTTAATGCACCTGGCTGCTGACAGAAAGGTTAGAAGTTTAAATCCTCTCAGAAACAGTTTCATAGAAAGGGCTGGCAATCTACTTCTGTAAATTTAGCCATTTGAAAACCTTGTGCAGCATAGTTCTTCGCTGACAATCGTGAGTTTAACATGAGTTGGAGCAACTTGGTTTTCTGCTTTTATATTTCAGTTTTTAGATTCTAAGCTTGGAGATATTAAGCCTATAATTTGACTAATGGTTTTCATTACTAAAAAATGCAGTAGATAAAGTGTATTAAGTGTGACACATCCCTCTTTTGTTTATTATTCACGAACTTCTAGTCATGGATTTTTTTTTTTTCCTTATTATTCAGGGAAGCTTTGCTGAGAATCTTTCATTTCTTCTGGAAGCTTTAAAAAAAGGTAACTATTAAGTTTTTTTAAAAATAGATTTCTAATTCTCGCTCACTCACTCTCTATACACACACACACACACACACTCATATATATGTGTGTGTATATCTGTATGTGTATAAATTTTGTTAAGTGCAGTCGAGTCAATTCCAACTCATAGCGACCCTGTGTAAGTTTTAAGTGCCATGAGGGGCTGCTTGTGGATTTGAACCACCGATCTTGCAGTTCAAACAGACTTTGTGGTCCATTGTTTATCCTATAGTCCCACACCAGGACTATATATATATATATATATATATATATATCTGTATCTTCATTTTTATGATTTTCATATGCTTCATTTTGTAAAGTACTATACTTCGGACATATTTTCAAGAGGGACCAATCACTGGAGAAGGCTATCATATTTGTTAAGGTGGAGGGTCAGAGAAAAAGAGGAAGACCCCCAACGAGATGGATTGGCCAAGTGGCAGCATCAGTGGGCTCAAGCATGTCTATTAGTATTTGAAACATATTTGACAGTCCTTTTTTTCTTCACTACTTCAGAATCAGTAGATATTAATTTCATGTCTATCTAGTAGGGGGAAAAAATGTAATTTAATTTGTGTAATTTAGATAATGGTGGTATTTATCATTTTGTAAGTGAGCCCATATGATTCAGTGATTAAGCACTCAGCTGCTAACTGAAAGGTGCACAGATTGAACCTTCTCCATAGGGGAGAGATGTGACAATTGGCTTCTTAAGTCCTATTTGGGCACTTCAACTGTATCCTACAGGATTATTAAGAATTGGAATTGACTGGACAAGGAGTATGGTTTTTGGAAATATTTTGTGTTTCTGTGTTATTTGGCTCTGTTTCTAGACTTTTGAGTAGTTTCTTGGATTGTGTGCCAGCATTAAAGGTTATTGTTTGGTGATGTACCATGGAGTTGGTTCTGACTCATAGCAACGCTGTATAGGGTGTCCAAGGCTATAAATCTTTACAGGAGCAGGGAGCCTCATCTCTCTCTCATGGAATGTCTGGTAATTTCAAACTGCTGACCTAGAGGTTAGCAGTCCAACTTATAACCACTGTGCTTCCAGAGCTGCTTTTTGTTGTTATTGTTAAGTGCTGTCCAGTTGGTTCTGACTAAACACAGTATAGGGTTTCTAGGAGGAGCTGGTGAGCTTTGAAGTTCAAATGACTTTGCAGGCTGGCACACTAACCCACAGCACCTCATCAGGACCCTTTATTATGCCAAGAAGGCCTTTAAAGTAACATTGCTGCCTCATCTAAGATAGTTACCATTGAAGCAATAGTTTTGTTCACAAGTTAGTAATTTTCTGTATATTTTAATTCTATGTGCTTTGGTTCTATATAAATGTAAAAGATCTTTATCAGGTTTTTTTCTAATTATAAAAAAATATGTTTACACAATTTAAAAGATAATAGCCTCATGCCATTCCGATGACATTTTTTTCTTAATTTTGCATCAAGTTAGTAAAGTCTAGTAACTATACTACAAATTGTTGAGGTCAATTGGAGCTATTGTAATCATTTGGGTAATACATTGCACCTGCATTAATGAATGTCCTACCCAAAAGTTGTTGTCAATATGTTTGTTGAATTGAATTTTAAAAGCTAAAACACAGTAAATTGTTAGAAAGTTTAATAAAGGTTGATTAATTTGCTTCTTAATGTAAAACTGTCATTTTCATTTTAGGCAGTCGGACTAGCAGTTGCCCAGTGATCTTCATTTTGGATGAATTTGATCTTTTTGCCCATCATAAAAACCAAACACTACTTTATAATCTTTTTGATATTTCTCAGTCTGCACAGACTCCAATTGCAGTAGTTGGTCTTACATGTAGATTGGTAAGTCTTTGTATTTTAAAAAATTGGCCTTAATAGATAATCCCAGTTCAATTACTAACAGTCTTTTTTCACTTATGTAGCTATTCTGTAAGATATTTTTTCAGTTGTCTTTTACCAGTGTCTGGTGTGTTTACTCCACTTTTCGACTTTGATAGGAAAATAAGAAAACTCTCACATATGCTTATAAACTAATACCTACCTCCCTCCTGTGGAATATGTTAATATTTCTGTGTTAGCAAATCAGTGGGGCAGTTAAATAATCTCACCACTATTTTACAAAACTTGCTAATAGTTCTTTTACATTTAAGATTCTTTCCATAGTTTGAAAATACTTGGATTCAACTCAAAATATTACTGTGCTGTTTGTAAGTAAATATCTCCAGAAATAGAAACAGTTATGTCTGTCAAGCTATTACAATAGATAGTGGCTTCTGTGTTCCTTGGGAGATTTGAGAGTACTTGTAACCCTAATCTACATGACATTATCACATGACTTTGTAGAGGCTGTATGCATTAAATCTATTCCTTTAGCCTTTCACCCAGGCCTTTTAAAACTATCATAACATGAACTTGGTTATTGAAATTTATGTAAAACTGGAAGTAAAATCCACCACTCTTCCCATACTCATAGGGTTGTCAATACCTTCCCAGCTGTCATTATTCATTACACACATACACAAAAAATAACCACTCCCCCTTCCCCTGCCCCTGTCCTGGCAAGCTTATGTGAACTCTGTTTACCTATTCTCCTTCCTTGGCTCTCTCTTTTTTAGAAAAGTGAAACCTTTTAGTAAGTTATTTTTCATTCCTTACATCTTCCCTACTGCTTTAGAGCTTATGTTGTATCTTTAGATGAGCTTCCCTCATAAGACATTTTAGCTGGTTCTGAGGAAAAACACTCTTCTTGCTAAAAAAAAAAAAAAATCTTCTGATCATTGAAGTGTCAGCAGATGTTATGGCCCAAGAAAAGACACCGCAGAAAGTGATCCTTAGCAGTGCTGTCCGTGGTTCCCGTTCGTCGTTTTATATATATATATATATATATATATGTAATTCTCAGGCTGTGCCAGTCTTTGAAGTATGTGTATGTACCCATGTTTATCTAGGGAGAAAACAAAAGGGTAAATGGAGTAGTAACCACCAGCAAGCAGCATCCTCCCCTATGGATGTAGTTTTGTTTTTGTGTTTTGTTTTTTTACCCCAACTATTCCTTCTCTCCCCATATTGCTAACTTCTCTTATTGTTGTCCTTCATTAATACATCTTCTATCTCTTACTTTCCACTCCCAAGTTTAGGTCTGTTTATTTCTTTTTGTTGTTGTTATTTTAAATTTTTATTGTGAATTGAGCAATAGTTTACATGGGGGGACATCAGTTTTACATCCATCGTTTCATTGCAATGATTACAGTCCCCTTCGTGCTTCATCATTCAACAGTATTTGCTTCTATTCCTTTTTTTTTTGGGAAGGTGGGGGAGGTGTACACAAAAACACTCAGGAATATATAACCATTTAAACAACGAACGATCACAGTCTGTGAGCCGGACTTCTGACCACCAGCACACAGCCTTTCTCTGTCCATGAGTCTGGAGTTCTGTTTGCTCTTACATAGATCATTTGTCTTAAAGAATGCAATACTCAAGGGTTCCCTTTTACATTTTGAGCTGAAACTTTTAACTTGGTTTAAATGTGCCATCAAGGATAGTTTACATTTAAGGTTTAAAGAATAACTTGGAGTAATAATCTTAGGACTCGATATAGTAAGTCTGGATCTTTTAAGAATTTGAAAGTCTGTTCCACACTTTTTTCTCTTTCTGTAAGAATCTATCTGTTACTTTTCTGACCAATACAGTTGGTCATGTTAATCAGGCGTTATCTAGTTCTTCTTTTCTCAAGGTTCCTGTAATGTTTAATTATGTAGAAAAAGCATTATTTATTATAGGTGATAGCTAAAATACTGTATTTCTAATACTAGCAAAATGTTTATAATATGCATCTTATACGGATTTGTTGTTTGTGTTTTTAATTTAAGGATATTTTGGAACTCTTAGAAAAAAGAGTGAAGTCACGATTTTCCCACCGGCAGATACACTTAATGAATTCATTTGGTTTTCCACAGTATCTTAAAATATTTAAAGAACAATTGTCTCTACCTATAGAATTTCCAGACAAGCTTTTTGCTGAGAAGTGGAATGATAATATTCAGGTAATTGGAACAAAGGCAATAATGTTAATTTGTGTGTCTTGCTGTACTTTTTAAAAGCAATTAAAATTTACAAAAAGAAGTTTCAATTGAAAGAGAAGAGTATGAGTATGTGATACTGTTTATGTATGTTTGTAACCACATAATTGAAAAACAGTGCTAATTGAAAAAAATCTCTCACTGTAGAATTTTTTAAAGACTATATATATTGAAGTCTTGATGTGACGTTGTTAGATAAGAACTAGACTTCTAACTGCAAGATTGGTGGTTCAAACCCACCAGCCTCTCCTAGAATCCCTATACAGTGTGACTATGAGTTGGAAGTGAAGCAAAATCACTTAGCAACAATAGTCTGTATATTACTAATGAGTGAGGAGTGAGGGTGCTTAGCTCTCTAAATAATGGTTACAGAGTGTTCAAGCTCTGAAAAACAGATTGTTACATGTTAAAGCACGGCATAGTGATAGATTATAAAATTTTAAAGATCAATACAGAATTGAATGTGAGAATTTTGCCTTTATTTTACTTTGAAAATTTCTAGTTTTGCTATAAAGATACAGTGTATACATTAAATAACTTAAGTTTGACAGTTTTCATTCTGTTTTTAGTTCAGGAAAATTTACTGAATGTTAGTATACAATAATATATGGTAAATGAAAATTTATACGAGGTTAAGTCCGAAATTAGTATACTTTGCACTGTAGGATCACTAAGAAGGTGGGGGGAAAAGCAGAAGGCTTTAAATAAAACAAGATTTTATTTGCTGTATGAGGTTAAGTCAAAAGGTTTTGCTATAATATAGACACTTTAATTAGACAAAAATATAAAAATGTGAAGCTATTGTTTTCTTCACATCCTTCATGCAGGTTTATACATTTATTAAGGTAATGTTTCCATCTCTCTAAGGAGGTCTGATAGTGTAGTGGATTCTGAGCTTGGCTGCTACCCAATAGTTCAAATCTACGAGTCACTGCCTGAAAAAGTTCAGGATTTCTACTCCTGTAAAGACTTAACAGCCTCAGAAATTCAATACAGGGTTGCTATGAGTTGGAACCAATTCCGTTGCATACAACCACCACCCACCAAGTCTTCCCTGAAGAATTCTGTACTCTTTCATTTGTTGTTATGTGCCATTGAGTCAGTTCTGACTCATGGCGACCCTGTACAGGGTTTCCAAAGCTATAACTCTTTACGGGAGCAGAAAGCCTCATCTTTCTCCCACAGAACAGCTTGTAGTTTCGAACTGCTGACCATGAGATTAGCAGCCGGATTCTTTCGTTTACACCCCATCAAACAGCAATTTTAGCACCCTTGACTGCCTCAAAACATGCAAGGTCAGTGGTACAAGCTCACCAGCTGCTCCTTAAACCCTATACAGGGTCGCTATTGACTCGATGGCACTTAACAACAGCATACATACTAAGTTTGTTGATTTCAGATAAAGTTCAAACCTTACATATTGCTCTCTGTTTGGTGTTTTTGCTTTGCTTTATTTGGTAAGTCTTAAATGTTCTTCTGCTTTATACATCATTATGTAAATGACTGACTTTAAATTACAGTTATTGTGCCATGATATTTAGTGCTGCTATGAACACTGGTGTGAGTATATCTACTCGTGTTATGGCTTGTATTTCTTGTGGGTAAACACCAAGTAAAGGAATTGCTGGATCATAATGTATCTCTATTTCCAACCTTCTGAGGAAGCTCCATATTGCTTTCCAGAGTGATTGGACCACTTTGCAATCCCACCAACAATGTAGGAGGGTCCCTGTCTCTCTGCCTCCTCGCCAGTATTTATTGTCCTCTACTTTTTTGATTTTTGCTGTTACTGCTGGTGTGAGATGACATGTCATTGTTTTGATTTTCATCTCTCTAATGGCTAGTGATAATGAACATTTCTTCATATGTTTGTTGACTACCTTGGTGAAGTGTCTGTTCATGTCCTGTGCCCATTTTTTAATTGAGTTACTAGTCATTTTCTTGTAGAGGTGTTGTAGTTTCCTAGATATTTTAGATATTAGTACCTTGTCTGATGTGTCATTGCAAAAGATTTTTTCCCATGCTGTGGGTTCCCTTTTTACTCTTGGTGAAGTCTTTAGATGCACATAAGTTTTTTAATTTTAATATGTCCCAATCATCTATTTTGTCTACTTTTGTTTATGTAATTTTCAAAATATTTGGTAGTCTGTGTATGTGCTGTATTAGAGCCCTAACATTTGTCTCTGTTTTTTCATTGATGGCCTTTATAGCTCTGGGATTCACATTTAGGTCTTTAATCCATGCTGAATTGTTTTTGTATAAAGCATGATGTAAAGGTCTTGTTTCAGTCTTTTGCATGTCGCTTTCCAGTTCTGCCAGCATTGTCTTTTAAAGAGACTGTCTCCTCCCCATGCAGTATACCTAGGCCCTTTGTTGAAAATCAGTTGTCTGTGTATGGGTTAATTTCTGGATTCTCAATTCTGTTCCATTGATAAATGTATCTTTCATTGTACCAGTACCAAGCTGTTTTGACCACTGTAGCCATGTAGTAAATTTTTGAAATTGGAGAGTGAGAGGTTTCCAATCTTATTCTTCTTCAAAAGCAGTGCTTTGCTTATCCTGGGTCTCTTTCCTTTCAATATTAAGTTTGTAATAGTTTTTTCCATATCTTTTGAAGAATGTCGTTGGAGTCTGGATTGGGATTGCATTATATGTATCAATTGTTTTGGGCAGTATTTGGCATTTTTACAATGTTAAGTCTTCCTATCTAGGAGCATGGTATATTCTTCCACTTTTGTAAGTCTCTTTCGGTTTCTTATAGTAGTGTTTTGTAGTTTTCTTTATATAGGTCTTTTGTTTCTCTGGTTACATTTATTCCTAGATATTTCATCCTTTGGGCGGCTATTGTAAATGGTATTGCTTTCCTAATATCCTTTTCAGTGCTGTCATTGTTACTATAGAGGACTCTAACTGATTTTTATATGTTGATCTTATATTCTGCCACTTTGCTGAGTCTTCCAATGAAGTCTAGTAGCTTTTTTACTGAGTCTTTGGGGTTTTCTATGTATAGGATCATATTGTTTGTAAATAGAGTTTTATTTCCTCTTTGCCAATTTGGATGCCTTTAATTTCCCATCTGTTCTCAACTTTGTCCTTAGGTAAATGTTTCCCTTTTGATTTTGAATGATTGGCTATTCCATGGTGACCATACCTTAGTACTATTTTGTCCCCCTTAAATACCTATCTACTGTTTGGCTGAAATATAGGCACGAAGGTAAGTTCCTTTCAGGACATGAAGAGAGACCAAGGGTAATAGTCTTCGGTTTCTCCAGTTTCTTTCTGACCAGTAAACCTAGTTAGTTTGTGTTTTTCCATAATTTTGGAGTTTTGTTCCACATTTTCTTCCACTCTGTTGGTGACTTTCTAATGTGATCCCTTTCAGAGCTGTCAGAGGTGATAAACCAGGCATCTTCTGGTTCTTCACATGTCTGTGGTTCTGTCCCTGTATCTTCTTGCAGAATTTCATTGGTGTGGTGCTGTAGGGTAAGCACTGGATTACAGTGCTGGTTTGAACTGAAAGATTTGGTTGTTGAGTCTCGCCATTCACTCCTTGGGAACTATACAGGGTCGCTGTAAGTTGCAACTGACTGGATGACACTTTACGTTCTTTAATTCTGTTTTATTTGTTTCTCCTTTAGTGTCTCTCAGAAGATAGGAATATACGAGAAGTATTGCAGAAGCATTTCAATGTCAACAAAAATCTACGATCATTGCACATGCTATTGGTTTGTATTAATATTGTTTTTGTCACTTACTTGGTAATTAAATTTTGATGGGAATTGCATTAATCCTATAGGTAAATTTAGAGAGAAAGAACGTTACTATGGCTAGTCTTCCAATCCATGAACACAGTGCATCTCTCCTTTTGTCTTGGACTTTAATTTTTTTTATCAGCATTTTGTATCTTTTCCTGCTCAGATAGTGTACCTTTTTTAAGCTTATTCCTAAATATTTTGTTTCCTTTGGAGCAACTTTAGATGGTATTTTGTTGTTAATTTCAGTTTCTTCATCTTGACTGTTAGATTTAATCTTCAAACTTTCTGAATTCACTTATTACTGTTTTGTTGTTGTTGTTGTTAAGTGCCATCAAGTCGGGTCCGACCCATAGCGACCCTGTACAGGGTTTCCGAGGGTGTAAATCTTTACAACAATATTACTGTTAGGAGCCTTTTATATAAATTCCTTGGCATATTCTGTGTAATCTCATCTGCAAACTGAGATCTTTCCAATCTGTATACCTTTATTGTTCTCTTTTCTTAGTTTATTGTAATGGCTAGAATTTCCAGCATTATGATGAAAACAAATAGTAAACATCATTGCTTTATGCCTGATGTTCGGGGAAAACATTCAATCTTTATCTGATAAATGTGATATTACCTATAAGGTTTTGTTATGCATACTCATTTTCAAGTTCTATTGTTAACTTGCTGAGAGTATGACAGGAATTGCTGCTGGATTTTTAGACGTGTATTCTGCATCATTGATATGATCATAATGATATTTTTTCTTTAACCTGTTATAGTGGATTAGAGTAATTGATTTTCAAATGTTAAACCAGTCTTACAAACTTGGAGTAAATCTCACTTAGTCTTAGTCTTTCATCCAATAATCATATTTTAAGCTTATTATTGTTAGGTTCTCTTGAGCAGTTTCAACTCATAGCGACCCTTGTTGTTGTTGTTATTTTTAGGTGCCATCGAGTCGGTACCGACTCACAGCAACCCTATGTACAACAGAACGATACACTGCCTGGTCCTGGTTAACCTCAACAATTGTTGCCCTGCTTGAGCCCATTGATGCTGCCACTTTGCCAATCTATCTCCCTGGGGGTCTTCCTCTTTTTCTCACACCCTCTACCTTATCAAATATGTCCCTCCTGACAATATGTCCGAAGTATGAGAGATGAAGTTTGGCCATCCTGGCCTCCAAGGAGCACTCTAGCTGTACTTCTTCCAACACATCTGTTGGTTCTTCTGGCAGCCCATAGCACTTTTACTATTATCCTCCAACACCATAACTCAAAAGCATCAATTCTTCAACGGTCGTCCTTATTTACTGTCCAGCTTTCACATGCGTATGAGGTTATTGAAAATACCTTGGCTTGGATCAGGCGCACCTTTGTCCTCAAGCCTATATCTTTGCTCTGCAACACTTGAAAAAGGTCATGTGCAACATATTTGCCTAATGCAATACGTCATCTGATTTCTTGACTGTTGCTTCCATGAGTGTTGGTAGTTGATCCAAGAAGTAGTCCTTGACAACTTCAGTCTTTTCTCCATTGATAAGATGAAACACTGCCTGGTCCTGGGCTGGCCTCATATGTATATGTGTGCATATATTATATTATATATGTTTACCTCCCCTTATTCTGTGAAAATATCTCTGCCTCAACATTTTCAGCATTCTAAGGTCAGCAGTTCAAACCCACCAGCTGCTCCTCAGAAACCCTAATTGGGGTGAACCGACTTGATGGTACTTAACAACCGTTTTTCCTGTTACATTTTGGTTCACTGTAATGACTTGAATTATTTTTTTCATGTTTAACAAAAGTTTGTGTGAGTTGGTAGAGAATATAAAGAAAAAGTTCTTGACTGAGATTATTATATAGTTTGGATAATATGTAACAAGAAAAAAACCATGAGTTATAGGGGAAAAAAAAAAAATACTCTTAAAACTACATGCTGTACCCATCATGTAAATCAAATGTCTAGGGACATTAGTCTCGCTCATATGATCTGAGAGTGAATAGACAAAGGCTCACAAAACAGGCTAAATGCTTTAGAGAAAGGAAGACCGCTTAAGGGAAATAAGACCCAATATATCCAGACTACACTCCCAGCTAAGGTTACTCAAGGTATAAGTAGATTTGTGTTATCTTTCAGTAACCCAGAAATTAATTGGAACTTAATCCAACAGCATTTTAGGAGGTTGTGGAACAATATGCACTTGTCTGGGGATATTCATCAGCTACACACTCAATTTTATGATATAAGTAATTCTCAAAGTGAACACTGCGTGGCTACCCATTTGCTACCCATGCTAGAGAATAAGATCCCCGAGGAACTGGATTGAACCTCAGCATATTGATCCTGCTTGGTCACCTTAGAGCAGGTGGTGGGCCCGCAACGTCGGGCGCATGGGGTCCCCAGCTGATCTCCTCCCTCCCTGCCTTCCTCGGATGGCGGCTGTTTATGCTGGACGTGTGGCCAGAGATGGGTAAGGATCACGTGGAACCTCGGCTACTTGGGACAGAGACATTGCCATGCTGCAATGAGTCTCAATGACTGGTAAGACTGAGGAATTCGCACTGACCACCTAAGACAGGCAGCGTCCCTTAAACAATCAATAAAAAAGGAGGACTCAGATGCAGACAGCACAGACCCGGTCAGGAGGCCAAGCCCCTGTGGGCCCAAGCGTTGTTGACCGTCCAAACCATAGGCTCTGAGGATCAGACTCTAGCTACCTAGTAGACATAGCAAACTGTCCCTCATCTGATTATTCAGTAATGCTTGTTAGTAATCTCATACGTGAGCCCTGGATATCCACAGACAAATGTAAAAACCTCCCCTAAAAGCCGAGACTGTAAATTCCAATAAGCCAAGTCCCCCCACGTCCAAAAAAAAAAAAAAAGCTAAAGAGGATAGAGAGAAACACTGTAAACTGATGATATATAGTGGGGATAATAATCAATGTAATGAAACAAGCTATATGAATGGTTGAATGTGAAACTGATGATGTGCCCTGTAAACTTTCACTCAATCCAAAATAAAAACGTTTAATTAAAAAAAAAACAAAAAAAAAAACATTTACTATGAAATAAATATCAAAAAAAAACTACATGCTGTAAAATAAATTCCAGGTATATAGACCTAAATGTGCAAAAGAAAACTTCTCAAGACTTTGAAAGGAAATAAAAGATAATATAATTGTAATTTGGGCCTTGGGAAAGAGTTCATAGATACTTAACAAAAGATACATAAACTTGATTACATTGAGTTTTTTAATGCTTCTAATGTGGCATTGTGGGTTAATGCACCAGACTGCAAAGCCATTTGAACTGCAAGATTGGCGGTTCAAGCTCACCATCTGCTCCTCAGAAACCCTATACAGGGTCAATATGGGTCAGAAGCAACTCGACGGCACTTAACAACACCACCAATAGATAACTCTGTTTAAGTGAGAAGAGTGATTGGAGGGAATATGTACAGTTTGTATAATCCTTAGTGCTATCCATAATATATTTTATAGCTTCCACAATAAAATAGAGATAATCAGTAAAGGAAAGAGCTAACAATATGACCAGGCAATCTACCGAACTAGAATCCCGCATGGCCTATAATATAAAGAGATGTAGCTGTGCCTCCTTTCCTGAAACCAAGGAAATGGAAATTTACACTACAATAAGCTTTTTTCCCCCTATCAATTTGGTATGTGTCAAAAGATATGTCTGATAACAGTAGTCTTGGTAGCTATTACGTTTTTTTGCTGCTAGAAGAATAAATATGAGCAATTTAGAGAACAATCTGGCAAATGCAGAACCTAGAGAATCTCAGGTTCAGAAGATGACATGTCAAGATGTTTATTGCACCTTTGTTTAATTGTGAAAAAAGGAAATGCATATCTATCAACAAAAGAATGAATAAACATTGGAAAGCAGTACAATAGTTAAAGATGTAAATAAACTGGAATCCATATGACAAGTTTTTAGTAGATAATCAGTGGGAAAAGTTGCAAAATTACAGTATGTTATTTATATAATATTGTTTATATTATGTTATATAGGAATCCAGTTCAAACCTACCAGTCTTTCTTACTACATACTGGAAAATAAATTCTGTATGTGACTGTACTGTACACTGTCACTATGAGCCGGAACCGACACAACACATTCAAAGAAGGCTTTTCAAAGTTTGTGGAAAACTTTCATTAGTCTTTAATTACATTTCCCCCCAGTGTATGTCTAGTGTTGTTGATAAGTGCCGTTGAGTTGGTTCTGACTCATAGCCACCCTGTGTTGGGTTTCCAAGGAGCAGCTGGTGAGGTTTGAACTCCGCTGACCTTCCAGTTCAAACTGGCCTACAGTCCAGTGCATTTTAACCTGCAGTGATACACCAGGACTCTAGTAGAAGTATGACAACATACCTAGTAATAGACACCATATGCAATGTTCTTTCAAATGAAATCCAGGCAAAGAAGCAGGGTCTTCATCTATCTAAGTTTTATTTCTTAAACTGGGAAAAGGGGTCATAAGGGTATTCTTTGCTGTGTTTTTCTATGTCAAAAATATTTCATAATTTAAAATAAAAAAAGCAAGAGAAAGGAAGGAAGCTGCTGGAGACCTAGGTGTTCCAGCCAGTGAGGGAATGAAGGATGAGCTCTTCACAGCTTGGTTAGTATTGAGCAGAGACTTTCTGATTGACGTATATCCCAAGTATTGTATGGAACATACTATAGTAAAAAGTTACTCATTGTTTATCTAACTAGATAGTCCTGTAATTATCTGCTAAGTGTGACCCTATTTAAGTTAGTAAATTAACTTTATGAAAACATTAATAAAGGGATCTTCAAATACTTGAAAATTTTGTTTTGATTGTTGGAGACATAGCTAACTTAGCCATGCTTTTAAGCATAGAGCTCTTTTTAGGTAGTATTTTGGATTTTTATTTTTTATATAATTGAATATAAAATAACCAATTTATCTGTCTTACATTACCTGAGCTGGTAAACTGGGTGCTGCATTTGTTCCGTAGGGCTACCCTAACAAAGTACAATAAACTGGTTCAACACAATAGTTGAACACAGTTGATTTAACACAGTTCTGTGGCCAGAAGTCTAAACTTAACGGTGCCAATAAAACCCTGTTCCCTTTAAAAAGGTTTTAGAGGGGGAAATACTTCCTTGCCTTTTCCTATATCATGGGGCTTGCCAACCGTCCTTGGTATTCTTTGGCTGCATCACTCCTATCTCTGCCTTTGTCTTCACGTGGTGTTTTTTTGATGTTTGTCCTCTCTATGTTTGTCTGGGTCTTCATATGACTTGTTTTTAAAGACAACCATCTTTGGATTTAAGGCTCCCCATAATTGATTAAAGTATGATCTCATCTTAACTAATGATGTCTATAAAACCCTTCTCCAGGTAAGGTCACAATCTCAGGTCCCAGAGTTTAGGACTTCAGCATATCTTTTGGGCATATATATTTCAACCCAAGATAATCGGCTCTCTAGTCCCCCCAAAAAATCATGTTATTCTTATATGCGAAGTATATTAATCCCATCCCAACATCCCCAGTATTGTTGTTCCCTCTAATAGCCTATATACTGCTTCGCTGAAAAATGAGTCATGAGGGTGGGTTCAGTTCCAGACCTGAAGAGTGACCAAGAGTCTCTAGTTTCTTTCTGATCAGTAAACCTGGTCTTTTATTATCATCTTGAGTTTTGATCCACATATTCTTCTCTATCCAGGACCTTCAAATGTGATCCCTTTCAGAGCAGCTGGTAGTGGTAGTCAGGTACCATTTAATTTCTTTGCATCTCAAGGCTGTAGATACTGATCGATGTTCACAAGTGTTCCATTAACCCATTGAATTAATTCATTCTAGGCGTCTTCAGTTTTCTTCTACCACACAGGGAGACACCAGTAGTTACACTTTAGATGACCACTCATGAGCACGTTAGATCCCAGTCACTACTCACCTTGGATATAGTTTTTGAAGAGCATTTATGGGATTCATTTTCCCTGACATCTTACATACTTAAAATACCTATTCCCTTTCTTCTTGAACAATATTTGGCTTGGTGTAATTTGAATCAGATTTTCCACCTGAGAACATTATGTATGGATCCACACTATCTTCTAGCATTCAGTATTGCTTGGGTCATACTGGAGTCAGAGATTCTTTGTTGTTGAACCTGTATAGCTGTTACAATAAAACAACTTTCTATTAGGGGAAGTAAATTAATGAAATCTTTGAAATTCTTGACTAACGTAATCTCATGGACTATATATGTTAGATATGCTTCATCACTTGTTTTCTAACTTTATTAAAACCATCTTATATCTGTGATAGAACCTGAGATCTCCCTGCCTGTCTTCAAAGGCTATCTTCTTTGCCTTCTGAATTGTTATGGATTGAAAGGTTTTTCCCAGAAATATGTGTTGTAAATCCTAACCCAAAGATCCTCAATAAGATGGATTGACACAGTGACAGCAATGGGATCAAATACAGCAACAACTGTGAGGAAGATGCCAGGCCAGGCAGTGCTGCCTTCTGTTCTGCATAGGGTCCATATGGGTCAGTACCAGTTTAATGGCACTTAACCACAACAACATACCTGTAGTTATTATCCTATTAGGGAATAGATTGTCATTGTTAATGAGTCAGTATTAGGGTAGTTGTTATTGTTGGTAAGTGCTGTTGAGTTGTTTCCGACCCATAGCAACCCTGTATAGGAGCAGCTGGTGAGCTTGAACCACTGACCTCGTGGCTCAAACAGTTTTGCAGTCCAGCACATTAGCCCACAGCACTACACCAGGTAATTTGTTGTTATGTGCTGTGGAGTCTGTTCCAACTCATAACAACCCTGTACAGGGTTTCTGAGGCTGTAAATCTTTACAGGAGCAGAAAGCCTCATCTTTTTCCCATGGAGCAGCTGGTAGTTTCGAATTGCTGACGTTGCAGTTCGCAGCCCAATTCATAACCACTACACTACCAAAGATTCTTAGTAGGTGTGTATTAATATCTTTTGAGATGTAGAAGAGAAATTCAGCAAGTAAGCACATATGTCTCCCAAGGAACCTAGAAATAGGATCTGAAAGATAAGGATTTTCCCCTAGAGCATACAAAAAAAGGGTTCTTCTCTAGAGCCAGCACCTAATTCGACTAGATTCAGGCTTCTAGTTTCCTAAACTGTGAGAAAATAAATCTGTGTTCATTAAGTCAACATGTGATATTTCTATTATAGCAGCATTAGATAATGAAGGCATGGGATAACAGAATCCCTCTATGCTGTCAGTTATTGTTAAGTGCTGTAACGTTGGTTGCAACTCATAGTAACCCTGTATAGGGCCTCCATGGAGCGGCTGGTGAGTTTGAACTGTTGACCTTGCAGTCCACTGCTTATTTTACAGCACCACACCAGGACTTCATACTGTCAGTATGTGTATATAATTGTAAAATACATATATGTGGTGTTGTAGGGTAAGCACTGCACTATTAATCACAAGGTCAGCAGTTCAAATCCACCAGCTGCATCTTGGAAACCCTAAATGCTGTTGTTATGAGCTGGAACCAACTCAGCAGCACTTAACTACAACAACATATGTATAACTGCCTACCCTTACACATTCTTTCATCCCTTCTAAGCATTTGGTATTATTTGTATTCTACTGAATATAACATAAAATTTACATTTAACAAATTCTAGAAAGTTAATCTATGTAATCATCTTGTTAAGTGCTGTCGAGTCAGTTCCGACTCATAAGGACCCTCTGTTACCATTATACAAGAGCCCATACAAGACAATCTCTTAAGACTTCAAGTCTTTAGGGAACTATACTAAGGTTCAGTTTCTACTACTATTTTATCTATTCAGGCTAGAAAGAGGAATATGTTAGAATATTAGAAGAGTTAGAGTGTATATGGTAAGAACATTTTTATGTTTTGTTTATACTGAGTCATGTGGCATATGAATTAAAATAACTGTATTTTAATAGCATTAACTGTATTTTAAAGCAGAGAATACCAGAAAGATGTTTACTTGTGCTTCAGTGACTGCACAGGCATTCAGCTGTGTGGATCATAACAATTTTTGGATAACCTTGTGAAGAATGGGTATTTTGGAACAATCAGTTGTGCTCATGAGGAACCTGTACATAGACTTAGAGACAGTTGTTAGAACAGAACAAGGGGATACTGAATAGTTAAAATAAGACAGGTGTGCACCCAGGTTGATTCTTTGCCATACTTTGTCTGTTGAGCAAGTAATCCAGGAAGTTGCATTATATGCAGAACGTGGCATCAGGATTGGAGGAAGACTCATTAGCAACCTATGATATGCAAATGACACAACCTTACTTGCTGGAAGTGTTGAAGGTGTTAAGTGCCATTGAATCAGTTTCTGCTCAGAGCAACCCTGTATAGGATTTTTGAGGAATGCCTGGTGGATTTGAACCACTGACCTTGCCTTTAACAGTCCAGTGTTTATTCTGTGGTGCCAAAGACTTCAAATATGTACTAATGATCAAAGACTACATCCTTCAGTTTGCATTGCACCTCAATGTAAAGTAAACAAAAATCCTCACAGTCGGACTGATCAATGGAGGAAACATTTAAGTTGTCAAAGAGTTCGTTTTGCTTGAATCCACAATCAACACTTATGGAAGCAGCAGTCAAGAAATCAAACAACCTATTGCATTAGGCAGATCAGCCACAAAAGACCTCTTTACAGTGTACAATCGTAGAAATCAGTTTGAGGACTATGGTATGCCTGACCATGGTACTTTCAGATTGCCTCATATGCATGTGTTGAATATTGGACAGTGAATAAGTTGGGAAATTGGACAGTGATGCCTCTGAGTTATGGTGATGGAGAAGAACTGCTAGAAGAACAAACTAATCTGTGTTTGAAAAGAAGCCAGGATGGTCAGATTTCATCTCTCATACTTAGGTCTTGTTATCAGAAAGGACTTGTCCCTGGAGAATGACATCATGCTTCATAAAGTAGAGGGTCAGCAAAAAAGAGAAGACCCTCAACAAGATGGATTGACACAATGGCAGCAATAATGGGCTCAAACGTAACAATAGTGGAGTGTGGTGCACAACAATGATTCATTATGTTGTGTATAGGGTCACTAAGTCAGAACCAACTTGACAGCTTCTAACAACAATAAAAGATGAGAAAAAAACTTTTCCCTAGCATTTATATTTACTCTCACATAAGAACACACTCATAATTTACCAGTTTTGCTCAGTATTATGTCTAAAATGCCCAAGTAAATGTGTAATCATTTTTCTGATTTGCATTTCCTTAGATGCTTGCTTTAAATCGCATAACAACATCACATGCATTTATGACAGCAGCAGATCTGATGGAGGCAAGTCAGCTGTGTAGCATGGATTCTAAAGCAAATATTGTACATGGTAAGGAGTTTGCTGGAATTCTTTTCTTAAGTTTATAATTATGGATTCTATACATTTGAATGTAGATAATGGAATTATTTTAAGTTCTTTATAATTAACACTGTGGGTTAATGAGCCAGATTGCAAAGCCATTTGAATTGCAAGGTCGGCAGTTCAAGCTCACCAGCTGCTCCTCAGAAAACCTATACAGGGTTGCTCTGGGTTGGAATCGACTCGACGACACTTAACAACAACAACATAGTGCTGTAGGCAATCATGGTGTGGTGCTGCAGCATAAAGAGCTGGACCACAAGGTCAGTGTGAATCACAAGGCCAGTAGTTCAGACCCACCAGCTGCTCCTCAGAAACCCTGTACAAGGTTGCCATGGGTCATAACCAATTCCACAGCACTTAACAACAACATAGTGTTTTAGAGCCTTAGTATGGCACTGTAGGAAAAGCATTGTACTGCTAACGGTAAGGTCAGGAGTTCAAATCCACCAGCCACTTCTGGAAACCCTAACCTTATACAGTAAAGGTTCCCTGTGAAAATTGACTTGATGGCACAAAGCAGTAATGCTTTATATACAGAATGCTTTTAGATCCATAATTTCATACAGTCCTAACTTGGCCCTTTAAAGTAAAATAGATATTTTCCATTTAAAGTAAAAGAATTTTTGAAGCTCTGCATCCCTTGCCCCATTTGAAGTTCATTCAGCATGTTGCTGAATAGCATTGATTTCGAATCATTGTGAGCACTTTTGAGAATCTAATAAGCTTTCTATCTAGGAGAAATATTATGTATACACAATTTTGGATATAATTCCTACTGGTTTAGATATTCTCTGAATAAATCCTACCATGAACCCTATGTGATTTAAAGTCATAATCATATAACAGCCATGTAAATTTAGGAATATGCCTATTTTATAGGCATGAAAACGAAACTTTGGGAGGTAAATAGATTGCTTATGTAGATGGTAGTCGCAGAAACATATCTGTACTAGGGGCATTTTGACTTTCCCATACCTGAAAACCACAATCTTTGACCATATCAAACTATTTCAAGGATATTTATTTCATCGTTATATATCACTAATAAAGCTATACCTCATTTTGTTTGCCTTTTACTACAGGTTTGTCAGTCTTGGAAATTTGTCTTATAATAGCAATGAAACATTTAAATGACATCTATGAAGAGGAGCCCTTTAATTTTCAAATGGTCTATAATGGTGAGATGAGACCTCATCTTTTAATTCTCACTCTTCTCCTGTACATACTTGAACATGGTACTAATGTCAATTGCTTTATGTCCAGAATTTCAGAAGTTTGTTCAAAGGAAGGCTCATTCCATTTACAATTTTGAGAAACCTGTTGTCATGAAGGTAAGATTACCTTTACCTTGCTTCTGTTTTTCTGCAAACAAGAGTATTTGTACATCCTATTTAGAGACCTGGTGCAGTGCTGTGGGGTAAAGCACTCGGCTGAATTGTCGGTTTGAACCACAAGGTTGGCAGTTCAAACTTACCAGCTGCTCCTTGGAAACCCTGTTATAGGGTCGCTATGATGATTTGGAACCAACTCAACGCCACTTAACAACAACAGTCATTTTATATATATGATCCTCTTATACTAATTCACAAATTCAGTTATTACAGGGTTTTTCCCCCCAGTAGTTTTGAAGAATCAGTAATTTTTGCTTTGTGGGGGTATACTGCCCTCTGCTGTCTGTTCAAAGCACCTACATCTTGACAGTGAACTGTTTTATTACAAATTGTCAAGTATAGTGATACTTTTTCAGTCCAAGGATTGCCTTTTTAATCTCAGCAATAAAAGGAGACCAAAATGCAGTAAGAGTTAATAGATAAAATCTCATTGGTTGGTAGAGTGTACAGAGTGTTTTAGGAGGGAGTGTTGGCTGTGAGGGTAAGGCATGAAGTTTGAAAACAGAGGTCACTACTATTCAATAGAATAATGTAAATTTTGTAGCCACAAACCAATATTTAAAAAGTAAAATTAACATTTATAACTTAACCCAGTATATTGGGAGCACTTTGTAGGATAAGCACTGGACTAGGAACCACACGGCTGGCAAGTCAAGCCCACCAGGCCTGCTAGTGGGATTTACAAGCTCGGAAGCCCTATAGAAGGTCACTTAAGTCAGTCCACCAATGTATTAAAAACCACCACCAATGTATTAAAAAAATTGCCTCACTATACAGTGAAGTATAGTGTATAATCAACAGAAAATTATTAAGGCTGTATGAGGGGGCTTCAAAAAGTTAATGGAAATTGGAATTAAAAGATAATGAAATTCTTCCATGAACTTTTTTTGAAGTCCCCTAGTATTTCCTACTCCTTTTTCATTTGTATTAAGTTTGAAATTTGGTGCGTAAATTGTATAATACTGTCAAGTTGGTTCCAACTCATAGTGACTCTGTAGGGTTTCCAAGGAACGGCTGGTGGGTTTGAACTGCTGGCTTTGCAGTTAGCAGTCTAGTGCTTATCGTACAGTACATTTTAATTCATGAAATGCTTACTGAAAATATTTGAACTATATTTGTTGCTGTTGTGTACTCTCGAGTCATTTCTGACTCTGTATAGAGTTTCCGAGGCTGTAAAACTTTACAGGAATAGAAACACTCATCTTTCTTCAATGGAGTGATTGGTGGATTTGAACTGCTGACCTTGTGTTTAGCATCCCAACACATACCCCACTTGTGGCCTTTATTTTATTCCGTAAAATGTATAGTTGCACTTTTGGCCTTTATATTTTATTCCATAAAATGTATAGTTGGAAATGGATTTACATTCCTATGTTGTTCCTAAGATAAAGATTAACTGCCAAATCAGGTAGCAGATTCTTAATAAAATTTGAATCCCTCAATCACACTTAGCACATTTCAAGCACTCTGTAGCCATGTTTGGCCAGTGGTTACCTAATTTTTTTTCTTTTCTAAAGAAGTAGGCTCGCATTGTCTTGGTAGCCTTCTGGTCCCTAGTAGGGAGACTTGATATGACACTGTAGCATAAGCACTAGACTAATAGCCGTGATGTCTATAGTTCAAGCCCACCAGCTACTTCAGAATCCCTATACAGGATTGCTGAACCACCTGAACAACACAATACACATGCACAGAAGCCTGGTTGCACAGTGGTTAAGTGCTGATCTGCTAACAGAAATGTTGACATTTTCAAGGGAGAAAGGTGATGCAGTCTGTCTGCTTCAGTAAACATTAACAGCCTTGGAAATCCATTGGGGCATTTCTGCTCTGTCCTAGAGGGTTGCTGTGTCAGAATTAACAAGGAGTTTTGGTTTCTGAAATTTTTCTTTCAGCCTAAAAAAAGGAAAAATGAATACACAGCATTGCCATTTCTATAACAATAGAAGTGTTAACATTGGAGATCATTTTCCCTTTAACGTCTAGATCTGAGCATCATAGTTTGTGGCAGTTTTAAGAGTGGGAAGAGTTACATAAGCATTTAAATTCTTAGTTTGCAGTTCCTAATTTTTACACTTTAAATAAGAAAGCATTTTGCTTCCTGAAAGTTTTTAAAATCTCTTTAATTTTACAGAATACACCTAAAGTCTAAAGTGTATTTTCATTTTTCATAGATTAATAGTGCCTGAACTATTTCTTTTTTCATCAGAATTGTTTTTTACATAAAGTACATATTCCAACGGAAATTTTCACGAGACAGAACAGCAGAAAAAAAATTGGAATCTTTGTCAGTGCATTAATATTTACTTAGTGATTTGTGTTCCATAATGTAATGTTTTGCATATATAT
>NW_006408530.1:12670969-12694204 GCF_000296735.1 Chrysochloris asiatica
ATATATACACACACACATGCTAAATGCCATCAAATTGGTTCCAATTTAAACAGTGACCCTGCGTGAGGTAATCTGTATAAGGTGGGTCTGAACTGCCAGCCTTTTGCAGTTAACAATCCAGTGCTTATCTCACAGTGACATGTGGACTTTATAACAGGTGGTGGCAGTCTCAGCTAGGCTCCTTAAAATAACTGGAGCTTAACCCCTGTCCTCCATGCCCATACCAACTGCTGAGTAATTTTCTTTCATGAGCAGGACTAGTGTATTCCTAGTGGGTTTTCCTGCTTTCCCTTGTGCTTAAGCTATGAAGTTTTACAAAGTTGGGTAAAGGTAGACAATATGTAAATGCAAGTTTGAGTAACCTAGGTAACCGATCAAAAAGCACAATTCTTCAGTCTTATGTTGTGCCTAGAAGTCATTTCCGACTCATACCAACCCTGTGTAGTTTCCAAGGAGTGGCTGGTGGGTTTGAACCGCTGAACTTGTGGTTAACAATGCAGTGCTTATCCTGCAGCACCATACGAGGACTTAGTTTAATAGAGGACTGACAGTCTTTCATTATATGAAATACTAGAAGGAAACATGGTACAAAATGAGCATAGGAACAAAAGCCATATTGTGCATAAGGTTCGTTCTGGTTACATTAAGCAATGCAAAGACAGAGAACGTTTTTTAGGAAGTTGATGAGAATTGTCTTAGAATTGTAGTGATTTCTAGTAAAAGTTTCATTTGGCTTGTATTTCACAACTGACAAAAACTGTAACTCTTCTCAGGGTAAACTTTAAACTATTTTATCTTTCAGGCTTTTGAACACTTACAACAGCTAGAATTAATAAAGCCCGTGGAAAGAACGCCAGTAAATGCACAGAGAGAGTACCAGCTGATGAAACTACTTTTGGATAATACTCAAATTATGAATGCTCTGCAGAAATATCCCAACTGTCCTACAGATGTTAGGCAGTGGGCAACATCGTCACTAAGCTGGTTATGAGTACTGACCAGTGATTTCAGTGGTGGAGTTCCAGACATATATCTTTAAAGAACTAAAATGCTATTCTTGTCTTTTGAAAAGATGTTACTACATTTTATGCTTATAAACATGTATTTTTGTACTTACGGAATTCTCTGTTGCACTTGTAAGCATCTTGGCTGTCTTACCTTTCTTTGAATATAAACACTGTTACGTGAGTCGTCATTCTAATGGTTAATTTATCAAAACATATTAAGTAAGTAACAGTTCAAAAGAATAACATGAAGGATTGGACCATAAGCTTATTTAATGATTTTGAAGTATTTTTGTGAGATATTTGAAGAGCTAGCAGCCAAAGCCTTAAAATTAACTTAAAGAAACAATGAGAAATATTTCATCTTTTGGCCCAGAAGAAAATGTTGCTTTTTTTTACCTGTACATACAGAAATTTTGGATTCTATTCCAGACCAACCTTGGTCTTCTAGTTCAGGGAATGACCAGTCTAATCAAAAGATGGCTCACATGTAGGAAAACAATCCAGGAGTTTAAGACATTCCCTGCTATACTTCTCAGAATAGGGTCCTAATACCTAATATAATCTGCATCAAAATCCCTTGTAGGAGTTTAAATGCACATTGGACCCAACCATTAGGCCAAAGGGATCGATTAGTTTTTTTTAACAAGCACTTCAGGAAATTCCTGAAAAACTACTACCACAGCAATGCGAAGAGTTTGGTAGTATGAGCTGTATCTATTTTTTATAAAAAAAGAAAAAAAAAAATCCCTACAGAGTGTAGAAGCATTTACTTGTACAAAGAGATCCATAAGTTTCATTAAAAACAAAACATTGCCATCAAGTCAATTCTGATTCATGCCAGCCCTCTGTACTCCACAGTAGAAGTACTCCTTAGAGTTTGTTGAGTAGAATCGTTACCAAAACAGTTCAACAGACACTGCTGGGTGTGCTCCAACCACCAAACTATGACACCACCCAGGGACCTTATAGATAGATTTAGTAATATTCATACCATTTTAAAGGTTTTAGATTCCTATTATGTTTGTAGCATAAGATTCCTAAGAGTCCTTACCTTTGTGTGCCTTATACTCTGTCAAAGACCCTGAGAGATTAAGTACTGTCACCTACAGACTAGAAAGCAGCGCAGGTAGGGCATGATTGATTAAAAAACACCAAATTCAACCCATTGCTACCTAATTAGTTGGTTCTGATTCATAGCAAACCGTTAAGACACAGGAGAACTGCTCCTTAGGGTTTTTCCGAGATTTGTAAATCTTTATGGAAACAGTTTCATCTTTCTCCCACAGTGAGAACGGTGGGTGGGTTTTGAACCACCAGTCTTGCAGATAGCAACCCAGTGCCACCACTAAAAGACAATGGGTTCCTGACCAAGTATTTTTTTTAAGTATGAGTCCTGGTGTGGTGCCACTGTACTGCAAGGTCAGTTTGAACTTCAAAATTGGCAGTTCAAACTCACCAGCCGCTCCTTGGAAACCCTACACAGAGTACTATGAGTAGGAACTGACTCCATGGCACTTAACAAGAAATAAGAAACAACTGGCTTTTAAGGAGTCTAATACGGAATGGAATATAAGATTGCTTTGCATAAAAGTACATTTAAAGTAGTTGTAACTATTTCTTTTGCATACGTAGCCTTTGTCTCTGCAAAAAAAAAAAGCCTTTCCATCAGTCTCGTGCACTTAGCATGTATTGCACATTTTGTGCTTATTAATTGCCCCTTTAAAAAATCCTGACCTAATAAAAGGGTCCTGACCTAATAAAGTGATTAGAGGGTTGCAAAAGTTTATTAGCTTTAAGATAACACTGAAAAGCTACTGTCCCTCATCTCCCTCCATGAGTAGAGCTACAGAAGTTAGATCAATACCCAAGTATAAAGATTATAAAACAGTTGATTTCCTGAAGAACCTAGTGTTTTACAGAACACACGATGGAAAACAAGTCACTCTTCAGTAGCAATTCCATGCGGAGTGCCACTAGGGTTGCATCTTAACTTTTTTCAGAATCAACACAGGTTCTTTCAAACCAGCATAACCTAAATGCTGTCTAGTCCTTCACTCTTGCATGCACTAAGACAATTGAGAATTAATTGGCACGAACTGCGAGCTTTTCCAATCCCATTTTCATTGAAAGTCTTTTTGTTGTTAAGTGCCATAGAGTGACTGGTTCTTAGCACCCCTGAAAAGGGTTACCAAGGATTGGCTGGTGAGTTTGAACCCCCACCTTGCAGTTAGTAGTCCTGTGCTTATCCTACAGCACCATACCCTTATAACAAATATTTAAATGAGTTTCCCAGATGCACTAGTTACCCTAAGTCAAGATGTTGAGTTGGTTCCAAGGGAAGCCCCTATACAGTGTTGCCTTAAATCTTTATGGCAGCAGAAAGCCTCATCTTTCTCCTTTGGAGAGGCTGATGGGCTTGAACTGTGGACCTTGTGGTTCACAGTGCAGTATGGAGCCCCCATACTCTTATCAAGATAATAGAATACAAATAGTAACCATTCAAATTGTAAAGTATATATCTATTTAGGATGTGTACATGTTTGAAAATGGTATTCCTGAGCCACATTTCTCTATTTTCATGTGAAAACACAAGGTAACTAATGCCAGGTAGCCTTTGGCTTCCAACATGTGGTAGGACCAACATAAACTCCAGTACAATCAGCTCAGACTACAAAGTAGGGAAGTGGTACAGCTAACAAACCTCCCCTTTTCACCACTATCCCCATTGAAAACCTCAACATGTCAACCTCTCTATAAATTAACAAGGCTAATTTTCCCTTCTTTAAAGAACATGTAGCTAAAGAAAAACTGCATATGCAAATCATACCATATTCATTTTTTATTTAATTGGGGTGGAATGGGGATAGCATACATTTCATTTGTACAATATTTAACAATCACTTATCCAAGGTGGGGTTTTATGGGGGGTTTTTTTTGTTTTGTTTTTTGTTTTTTTAAGCTTTTCGTTAAATACTTGCAGAAAAAATAGCAAGTATGATTTGACAGTAGTACAACAACCTGTGCCCAAACACTGACAAGAACTACAGAGTAAAGCTAAAAGAATCGCTTACCAATATCTTGAGAGGTAACAAATAGGATATGGGTTGAGACTGCATAAAAAACGTACTGCTGGTTGGATATCTGAGGTAAATGATGTTCAATCAAGATGCTACTTGTTTCATTTTGCCCATAAATTGATAAATAATTATATGCACATTATACCAAATGTTCCTAAAAAGTAATTTTTAAAAAAGGTAAAAAAGAGAAACTGGAAAATATCTGTGGCAAAGCATTTTTTTTAAAACAGTAATCACTAAACTACCATCTGGCCAGAGTGTTTTCCCTACCACCTATATTTTTCTTAAATGTAGATGTCTCTAGGGGTGAGGGAAAGGGGAAAGATTCTTTTAAATTTCATGACATGATTCTATTTTAACTCCAAAAAAAATTTTTTTTTTCCTGATTGTATATTCAAAATGTCCCCACGAAAGATATTTCAAATTCATGGGACCAGCCATTTTGAGGCACAGTCTCTGTTCTGGAATTCATAAGGTACCTGTAATAAACATCCAAACAAGAGAATCACACATCACATGCTAAAAACTTCCTAGCATCTAAAATACATACAAGAGCTGTGTCAGGGCTTAGATTTGGAATAAAGCCAAACACTGGTTAATCCCTCAGTCCTATGGCAATTGCTCATAAAAAGTAATCCTCACATGGCGATCTGAGCAAGGTAAAGAGTGTAAGAGCAGCAGTTGTGAGGGGTATCGGCAAGGCAATACGAGACTGATCATGAGGAGCACCAGACACGTGAGGAAAAACAAAGAAGTCACCATTTTTCTCATTCTGTGATTTTTTTTTTTCCAGTATCCCTAACTCAAACTTTTTGTTAACTTGCCCAACTCTGCACTGACTGTAAACCAAACACTAAAATGCCCTGCAAAAGAAAGTTATAACAAGACTAGTTATCAGGACAGGTAGTCACTGGAACATTCTTATTTTACTGCTTATAAAAAAGTATTTTTCTATTAACATAGTTCTCAAAAGATTACAAGTTTTAAAATTGGTTACCTAGAGTTAAGTACAATACCCAGGATTTCTAAAAAATTGTCTAACACGAAGAGAAAACATTTTGTGAATACTTGGTTTTATAAAATTTACCTCTAGAACTCACACAAGTCCAACATTCAAAATATCCCTTTTGTTTTGAATTTTTTAAAAAAAATGTTGATAACAAATAGAAATTAGCCTTCAGGAGATGAATACTTCCTGTATACGTATTTCTTAATATATTCCCGTCTTGATTTGTTTCAAAATGGAAGCAAACCTAAATCAAGAAACTGAAAGGCCAAGTACTTTTTGAAATAGAGAACTCAACATTGAAATGGAAAGTCTTATAATGAAACCTTGAGTACACTACACGTGACCAAGAAGTTCTGTATAGTATGTGGCACACAGACAATAATGCTATTACCCTTCTTTCCCTCCCTGCTTAGAGTCTCTTGACCTATGTCTTATTATAAATAATATAATTTATTATTCCCAGAGATTAAGTGCATATCATATGTAAAATGTAGTGTGTACTGTGTGGCTAAATCATCTTTTGAAGATAACATTCACAGTGAGGCTCCTGATTTAAAAAAACAAAAAAAAAGCAAAAAATGCATTGCCCTCAAGTCAATCCTGATAGTGACTTGCAAAAAATTATAAAATTAATGTATGGATTTACAAATGACCTGTAGCATAATACTGCCTGTCTCTTGGTCAGTAATCTTGAAATTCAGGAAATTATTTACTTTGGTCTATGTGAATTTGAGGAAGAATCCAATTATATTCATTCTAATGCAATATTGTTTTGCAAAGCTCTTTGGCACCTACCTACCATTCCATTTTCTTAGCAAGGATACAGCATGAACTACCTAAAATAATATCAGGTGTATAAGCAGTTTGGAGAGGAGGCCAGCTATGTTGTCTACATGAACACTGGTTACCTCTAAATGTCATTGCATAAGTTTAACTGTTATCCCTGATTTGTTTTAAAGCAGTAACATCTGAAATCTGTGCTTAGATGTGAAACCTCTATCCTAGAATAAGTCTTTACATATCACAGACATCAAATATTACTCTGACAAGATGGCACCAAGCAGAAGTATTGTGATTGATAATGTTACAAGTCTCAAAGCAGAGTGAGGAATTCTGGGTAATGACACTTCCTGAGGTGATCCTAAAACAGTGATAAAGAATGTCCCACACACTGTTTGGTGAAAAGAAATACACTACAATTTTACATACATAAATAAGAAAAATCTATTTTAAAAATTAAAATGAAGAGCTTTCCAGTGTCACAGCTCACTTAAAAAATTTTAAATCATGCTTTAAATCTCAAAATATTCCCCAGACACATAGGACACCTAAATATATATATATATATACATACTTAGGTAAGTATGCGATATTGTGGGAACTGGATATAAGATGAAGCTTTAAAACGTGGGAAAGGAGAAATGACACCACTTTTTGTTTCATTAAAAAACAAAACACTTTTTTCTTAAATTACAAGCTAGCACAAGAAAAACTAAAACATTGCTTTACGAATAGCCACTTACTGTTGGCACTAAGCATAGCTTACCTTTTTTCTTAAATAACACAGTGAATTTTTAATACCTTGTTATAAAACATGAATCAATTTATTATTCAAATTTTAGTGTTTTCAATTTCATAATTTAGCAACCGTGGAACTGAGGTATACCTTGTTGAGGGAGGTTAAAGTAATGCTTGGAAGCCTTTTTACTGTACCCCACTTTGATGACTTTGTTTATGTACACGGAACAGCAGCACACTAAACATTCACAAGCTGTGTCATATTGGCATTACAATAGTCATTTATAGAAACACAACAGCAAATGCAATAAAAACAAGTTACCCTTTTTAAAATCTGAAATGAAAAGTCTGTGATTTAAAAAAAAATAGTTCATTTAAGGAATTAGTGTCTTCTGGCAGACATGAAATTTGATGTCAGTTTTCAAACGCTCGGTAAGCCAGGTCCAAAAAATCCTTGTAGATTTGGAGCGGGCCACATTCTTCATGTACACTTTCAAAAGTTTCTTTATAGAGTTTGCAACTTTTCTTTAGTCTCATGTCCTTCACATCTGTGCTGTAGGCAATGCAGTGAGTCTCCCAGAGCCACTTTTTTAAATGAGGGTCTTCCGATATTTCCAAGAGAGATCCTACTCATTTCACCCAAAATAAACTAAGCAGTTTTGTTAGCTTAGCAGCTCCGGTTTAAAGTCTTGTTTCTCAGTGTGTGCTGATGATAATCCAACCATCATAGACTAGATTCTTTGGGAGGAAAGTCAACATTTGTCACCATCGTGACCACTGTCACAATGTCCTCTGTGGTAATGATATTTGTAAGTCTTTGCATCTGAGTAATTCTTTCTCCTACACATCCAGCTGATAACCTGGCTTCTGCATCGTGATCCCAACATTCTTCTATTGTTTCACAGAGCATTGCCATTCCCTAAAAGGAGAAATGCAGTCAAACACCAGAGCCATTTTTGTTTTCTATCCCAAATAGAGTTCTCATAAAGAAATGACTACATTAGTGAGTCAACGGACATTTTCCATGTCTGTTATTACTCATAACCATTTTTTCATTTAACATCTGTGTACAGGAAGGAGCATGAAGAAAAGCACTCAGGAGGGAAAACAAGTGTTTGTTGTTAACACTGAAGATTTACATCAGAAAATACATTTTTCAATTTTAAAAATGTTCACAAACCAGGTAATTTCAAAGCTAACTCTGGAACTGGACTCAAACCTGAAGGCTGATGGGAAATCTACCATTGATTCTTAGTTTATATCAGTTTTTCTAGCTTGCAATTAAACACAAGATGAGACAGCCATCCTTGAAGATTCTCTACATGGTTTGTCCATGGATTGTAATTCTATCTAGACCAAATGACCAGTATAACACTTCACTATCCTTTGCTTTGTTTCTAGCTTAAAGCAAAAGACTCAACCACAGAATAATACTGGATGCTTACTGTAAAACAGACAAGAGAAAGATGAGGCCCCTGCAAACACAGCACTGGAAGCCCTAAGCAGGGCCACTATGAGTGGGAACCAGGTCAACTGCACTTAATAACAGCAATGTGTAATAACATAGTCCTGCTGCTGCTGTTAGGCACTGGGCTGCTAACCAAAAGGTCAATGGTTTAAACCCACCAGCTGTTCCCATAAAAAAGATTCACAGTCCTGGAAACCCTGTATAGGGAGGGTTCCTATGTGACTCGTGGCAGTGGGACTATATAACAAGCTTTTAAAGGGCAACACATAGCAAGTTCTGGGTAGTTTCTCTTCCTGGGAAAGATTTCCTGATAATAAGCCCATAGAAAGGAGCGTCTCCTACTACTACGATGACTTCATGACCTCCCTTCCTGAGTATAAACCCCAAGAAACTACAGTTGCCATTGAGTGATTCTGATTCATAGCAACACTGCATAGGGCTTCCAAGGCCATAAATCTTTATGGAAGCAGAAAGTCTCATCTTTCTCCCATAGAATGGCTGCTGGGTTTGAACTAACAACCTCAAAGTTAGTAGCCCAGTGTTTACTCTAGAGTGCCACCACAGCATCTCTCGAGTATGGTGGTTGTATCCCATTGAGTCGGTCCTGACTCACAGCAACCCTGTGTAGGGTTTCCAGGGCTGTAAATCTTTATGGGAGCAGAAAGCCTCATCTTTCTGTGAGTCACTGATGAATTCAAACTGCTAACCTTGTGGTTAGCAGCTCGTTGCATAACCCATTGGCAGGTCTCCATATACACAGCCCCAAGCCTATTCTTTCTAAAACTTGAGTATAAAACATCCTGTGTGAAGACCACCTCCCCGCCCTGCCCCCCCAAGAGAAATGCACATAAATAAAACAATCCTCTGGAAGGTGTGTTATTGGAATTTCAAACGAGAAAATAACTTACAGCATGTTTCTGCCAATAATCTCTTAAAACAGGCCTCTTTTTCTTATGCACAACAACTTCCTGCATGTCTTCAAGGGATGGATGCTGGCCAATTTCCTCTTCAAATGGCAACATATACTCATCTACAGGCCCTGAAATGGTAAAGAAGGGAAAAAAATTAATACAAATCTTTCTGATTTCCAAGCTGATACAAACTTTGTAAGATACACACTGTTGCACCATTTCCCCCCACTGCTGCATGTTATAATAACAGGAGATAAATGGACTCAACGATTATTGTACCACAGGATAACTAACTTAATTTACAGTTATTAACAAAAGTGAGTCATTTTCATGCCACCACAATGAGGACTGTGAAAGGAACTTTCTCATCTACTGCATCATCATCTCATAAGGACTGTAGGAAGCTTTCTCATTCTCTCTCCACCTTTAAGAGGAGCAGACATTTGCAAATCAAGGAAATCACACACCTTTTATAGTTTCTTCTTGTAATTCATATCAAAATGTTAACAGCAGTGCTTCTTCTCTGAAGACTTTGGGTTCACTCTCATAACCTCTTTATTCCACGCTCCCTGTAACCCCAGACTTAAAGCCCAGAGGAGGAGTTAACACATCTGAATCACACCTACTCTCTGCCCACAAAAGAGTTGCCAAAAATACATACTGTCTTAAAATCACAAACATACTCTATGTATCCAGGCTTCCCATCAAGTCAGAATTGTGCCTTCACAAACAAGATTTAGTATTTCAGGTATATATGAAAATACATCTAGACATTAATAACAGCTAATACTTCTCAAGTATATTATTTACTTCCATTTTATCTTCACAGATGGGAAGGTGGCATCACTTTCCAAATAAGCAACTCAGAAAGGTTACAAAGTTTGCATAAGAGCACATAGTTATTAAATGGTAGAATAGGAATCTGAACCCATGTCTCTGAATAATTTTTAAATCTATGCATTTAATCACTGTACTGTCTCCCACTGACAGAAACAGATCACTCATGAGCAAGTTTAATGGCCACATAGATACATACATAGACAAACCCTGTTCAAGCCCTTGAAAGGAATAAAATCATCCTGGACAGAATGAAAATTATAAGCAGTGTATCAGAAAGACGCCACCTAATACAATCCTTTCCAAATGTCAAAAGACCAGTCAGTCCAGTACCTGCTTGGACACATTCAGTGACTTAGAATAGTGACAGTTTTAGGTTCTATTCAATCCATGCTACTCCAAGTTTGACCTGTAGTGCAGCAACATTGGCATCAACTGGGAGTTTTTAAGACGAGCAGAATCTCAGACCCCACCCCAAGTGCTAGTGAATCACAATCTGCATTTTAATAAGATTTCCAAAGTTTGAGTGTGCACATTAAAGTTTCAGAATCAATCATTTAGCCAGCAACAAATTTTAAAGCACCTCCTTTAGCAATGTTATTCACACTGTCCCCCCGCTTCTCTCAGAATGATCTGGCTTCAATGACCTGGTTCTGCAACTCAGTATACGTAATGGTGCACACAAGCACTGAAGACATGTCAACGCACATCCATCCTTCTTCCTCTTCCTCGAAAGTTCCCTATCATCCCACTTTCTCACAATCAAGTCACTTCTCACTCCTCTGAGCTCCTAACATTCCTTTACATTCATGTTGACAGTTATCCAAAACCTTTTACTGAATGTCCACTATGTACTGGGCACTGAACTAGACCACATCTACTTTAGAGTTAATATCCGGAATATATTCAATAAACTTAACTATATGCTAAACTACTTAAGGACACAGAGCAAGGCTTTATGTCCACTCGTGTCCACACCTAATCCAATGGAGAACTGGCTTTGGAGCGTTGATATGAAGAAAGTTCTTATGAAATATATTTTCCTATAACATCTGCCACCTGACCTAGTTCTGCTTCCATAAATGCACACACAAAAATGTACTTCCGCTCCCATTTTTAGCTAAAAAACATTGAGCAGCTTACTTTTCTTCCTATAGACTTCAAGCTAAAATCATCTTCAAATTGCTTCAACCTTTCTTAAATTCTGGATTGAATTCCACAGCAGACCCCCAATCCTGGAATAATGAATTAACTGTCCATTCCTGAGTTCTACTAAGTTCCATTTACAAGTATAGTAGCCTACATCTAATTTCATATTCCAGAGGTGTTCAGTCCTATCCTGAGAGACTACTGCAGTACTCATAGTAAATAAAGTATTTTTATTAACACAGATTAAGTTGGTGACAGATTTTCGAAATTTCAACACAATTTCTTCTATAGATCTTTGACAATCCGCAGGAAGCTTCTAGGCAATTATTAGTTAATATAAAAAACCAGATCAAGTTAATTTACATTCGTTTTGAGAGTTTAGCAATCAGGGAGTTGGCCTTACATTCTCACATCCAAAAAAAGTACAATATATTTGGAGAGCAGAGACCTTACAAGGGAACGCTAATGTCTGAGCACCTGGCACACACTGGTGTGCCAAACCAGGAGATGCAAGTTTACTTGGCCCCACTCCCTAAAAAGGCAATATTTAGAGAACTTGAATAGCAAGAACAAAAGCAGGTACCTTTAACTAATGCAAACAAATAATGTCTGCATCAGTTCAGACCTCAAAGCTTTTAAGGAAACCAAACCCACTAACAAGTAGATTTCAACTCATAGTGACCCTACAGAACATGGTAGAATTACTCCATAAGGTTTATCAAGCTATTTGGAAGCAGACTGCTTCATTTTTCTCCCATCAAGTGACTGCTAGGTTTGAGTCAATGACCTTTTTGTTTTAGAAGCTGGGTGCTTAACCCACTGCAACACCAGGGCTCCTCCTTCAAAGTTTTAAGGAGGCAGAATTTCACCTGTGGCATCCTGGTGTGGCACTGTAGGATAAGGACTGGACCACAATACCCATTTAAACCACAGGTCACAGATTCAAACTCATCAGCCATTTCTTGGCAACCCTATACAGGGTCACTATGAGTCAGAACTGACACCACTTAACAACAACATCTGCAAACGGGGACAGCTGTTGGTGGACAGGCACAGCTCAGTCTGATTGGGTAGGACTATGCTAGCATCCCCTTGTTATGTTGTTGTTAAGTGCCATCGAGTCGGTTCCGACCCATAGCGACCCTGTACAGGGTGTAAATCTTTACGGGAGTAGAAAGAAAGCCTCATCTTTCTCCCGCGGAGCGGCTGGTAGTTTCGAACTGCTGACCTTAAGGTACACAGCCCGATTCGTAACCACTACGCTACCAGAGCATCCCCTAGTGCTGAGCAAAGCCTGAGCAGCTGGCGTCAGTCCAAGTCCTCCCACCTTTCCCATCACACACCCTCACAACAGTGGACTTTAGAACCCGGGGGCTCATATGACCTTAACCACAAAAGTCCTCTTCCCACATGTAACTCAGCTGTAAATCTAGGGCTTTATAGTTTAAGGCTATTATTTAAAAGGCAAGTTACTTTCTTAATCTGAGTCTTAAATTTCCTCATGTGTAAAATTGAGATAATTATTACTTCCAAAGTTGTTTTAGGAAATAAGCTAATGTGATCTGTGGAGTTCTCTGGCAATGATAAAGGAAGGGTCCTTCCCTCTCCTGCCCCAGCCTATGCTCCCCTACCTCCTGAATTCACTTTAAGCTACAACAGCCTATTGTTGCTGTTGTCGTTAAGTGCCATCAAGTCGGTTCCAATTCATAGCGACCCTGTATAGGGTTTCCATGGAGAAGTTGGCGGGCATGAACTGTGATTAGCAGTACAGTGCTTAGCCTATAGCACTACACAACATCCTAGAGTCTATTAAAAAAAAAAAAAATCCCCACAATTAATACTTTTAAATCTTACCTTTATTTTGAGCATAGCCATTCCTTTTCCATAAATGTGTAGTAGGCATAATTATCTTTTTAAAGGTATTTTTCCCTTACCATCTGCAGCAGTGCAGCGAGAAGCCAGCTCCCACAGGACTAATCCCACGGCGTACATGTCTATCCTCAAAAATGCATCCCTCTGGAAGTTTATAGCACCCTCCAGTACCTCAGGAGCCATATACCTCCGGGTACCAACCTAAAAAAAATGTTGAAAGTAAGCAGCACTCATTAACTGTAAGAACTAACATTTTATGATCTTATAAAAAAGAATCAAAGAAAACAAAATGTGCTCTAATATCATATAGGTAACTACATTACAACTATCAGATTGTGGAGAGAAGCAGATTATTAATTCCATTGCAAATAGTGCAACCACCAAACCAAAGTGTCCATAAGGAGAGACCGCTTAATCAAATACGGTACTAGGCAGCTCTGAACACATGAGGTAGACAGATCTTGTATACTGATACAGAAAAGTCTCCACAAATACTGCCCAGTGAAAACAGGAACACAGCAGTAAGTAAGATCCTTTCTGGGTACATTTTATAAACATTTAAAAAGTAATAGCTAAGTACAAGATGCAAACACTTTAAAATATATATTTATTTATTCATGAGTTCTTCAGTTTTGGAGTCCTTTACCAATACCCAATCCTAACATTTTGGAACTTCCTGGTACTAGAGTCATGGTGTGCCACTGTAGAATAAGCAACAGACTGTTAACCACAAGGTCAGCGGTTCAAACCCACCAGTTGTGCCAGGGAAACCCTATTCAGTGTCTATGAGTTGGAACCAATTTGATAGCAGTTAACAACAGCAAGCTAGCTCTGATTGGTGCCTGACAACATCATATATAAACGCTGATGAAATACTGAGTAGACAGTTGGGCCAACCACATATACTTGAGTTTAATAGATCTAGGGAGGGCCCAGTATTGGTATTTTCAAAGAGGGGCTTCCCTAAGTGACTGTTAACTCCACCCTAGACTAGAAGCTGAACCATTGTCTGCAAATATTTCATGAAATATTTCAAAAATTTCATGAAAAAAAAAATCCATTTTTTTGAAGCTTCTTCATATACATGTAACAGAGATGGTTTATAAAAGTACAGATGACTAAAGTCCAAAAGTTTGAGTTGTTAATGCATTTACTGCAGAGAACACTACAAGAAAAACAACTGTGCTTTGTTGGTACTTAATAATAATTATTGTTAATTGCACCATACATGAAGGTTTCCCAAAAGTTTCCCAATTCTCCTAAAGCTAAATTTATTCCTGCTGAAGTATTTTTTTATTATGAAATTATGGCTTATCTTCCTTTTTGTGTAAAAATGTCTGCTTTTATAAACTGATAATAGTAAATATGATCTGCATCATTCCCTCAATGTTCTTTCCTTGCAAGACATAAAAAGTACCATAGCATGCAAGTCCCACCAAACATTCTGAAATTATCTGGTCTGTAAAACTAAAGTCAAGGAATTCCTGCTTTGGTGTTTTAAAAACTGAGTATTTTAACCTCATCACATAACCCACTGTGAGGGAGTTACAACATGCATAAATGACTCCCAAATCTATTTTCTCTTTTTCTCTAAAAAACAGATGAGTAGTTATAAGAAGCTGATGGGAGAAAATGTTGCCAAAATTTAGTCTTATAATAGTAAATCACAAAATTAACTCAAAAGTTCACCTCTAAAATTTCCAAATAATCTCTATCTCAGTAACATTCCACAAAACTGCTACTTGGTGGCAACTTTTCTACAGCTGTATGCCAGCTGATCATTGCTCTAAATTCTTAAATTGTTAGTCAAATTTGCCAAAATTTGTTGGTAATAACTGTGCTTTTTAGGCTCAATAGGATACACTGAAAAAATGAAAGCTGAGAATAAGCTGACCAAATAAGTGTTGTTATTGTCCGTAAGCACCCTAAGGTGGTTCCAACTCAAGTGACCCTGTATAGGGTATCCAAGGAGCAGTTGGTGGTTTAACCTTGTGGTTCTCACTCCAGTGCTGATCCTACAGTGCCACACCAGCACCATTTAAAAGATGAAGAAATAAGAAAGCCAAAGACTGAATCCTTAAGGCTGTGTAACCAGTCAAACTGGTTTTCTTAATTACAAAGGGATCTAGTAGGAGTGATAACACATTGCCTAGCTTCACAGTGGCTGAGAATACAATGTGTGGGGAATGTTTCTTTCTGCTTTGGCCTTCCTATAGATGTCTATTAAAGTGTGGGGAATGTTCTTTTCTACTTTGGTCTCCCTATAGGTACTAGGTGTCCATTACTTTGTACAGCTTTGTACAGCTTTTGCCTAGAGTTATGTAGCTCACTCGGAGCTTTCAAAAAAAAAAAAAAAAAAGAGAAAAGTCATGAAGTTGATTAAAACAATAAAGTGCAAAAATCTAGAAACTATCATTGTTGTCTAGGAAAAAATGGGCAGGGGATGGGGTCTTAATATAGTGTAGCAAGAATGAGGATTGATTATTCTTACATTTCTCTTAGGATGGGGAGATAATTAATTTACCTGGAACTACTGAGTTAATACTAAGGCTGAACAAGCACTAGGTCTATTAAGAGGGGTAAGAGGATGCTCTGCTTTGTTTTAAAAGCAGAATCCCAGGTCATTTGTCTAGGTTACTTTATAAATTGCTTGAAGTAAAATACTTAAGAAAGTCATTTTATAGTAGATACTGATTAAATAACTAGCTACAATTTTAGACCAATTTGTTCCTGGCATACAATTCTAAGAAAATGAGGAACAAGCTGATTTTTTCTCACACTTCATAATTATTTTTCTTACCTGTCCATGGGTATCACCTGCAGACTTGCCAGCCTCAAACTTTAACGCCAACCCAAAGTCAGCAATGCAAGCTGTCAGATTGCTTTTCAAAAGCACATTTTTACTTTTGATGTCCCTTGCAAATAGAAAAAACAAAGTATTCACGTTAAGTTTAAGCAAGTTATCTTTCAAAAAGTTTTCTTTTTACTGAAAGTGGGAAAGAGGAAGACTACGTATACTATAAAAAATAATTAGCATAAAATGCAAAGAAAAGAAGAGGGAGGAAGAAATTTAAGCCAAGTCCCTATAGAGTCTGAGGTTCAAGATTACAATCCATGTCACTCTCACCCAATGACCACAGAGCTACTGTTTCTTAAGAAAGCAAGAATATTTCAGAGTACAGAGTCCTATAAACTCCGATGGTAAGTACATATACATATATACATATATATGTATATATACATAGAGTATGCAGTCCTGGTGTGGCACTGTGGGCTAATACGCTTGACTGCAAAGTCAGTGGTTCAAGCTCATCAGCTGCTCCTTGGAAACCCTATACAGGGTCACTATGGGTCAGAACTGACTCAACAGTACTAATAAACAATATATGTGTGTGTGTGTGTGTGTGTGTGTATATATATATGTATAAAATGTATTTATTTATTTAATGAAAAGATTATTTTAAATTAGCTTAGTCAGAACCTTTCCCCTATTGGTACAAGTCTACATTTTAGTCTGGCCCCTTATAATGATGTTTTTATATTCTTCTACCTAGTTGTAGAATCCACCATTCTATGTCAGTTTGTCATACTGTGGTACCTTATGTGTTGTTGTGATGCAGGCAGCTATGTCACCGATATTTTAAATACCAACAGGGTCACCCAAGGTTTCAGTGGCACCTCCATACTGAGACTAGGAAGGAGAGGCAGACCACTTCTGAATAGTCAGAATGAGTCCTTCATGTTGGAAGGCACTCAAAATACAACTAGGGAAGAGCTGACTCTTCAAAGTAGAGATGACCATAATGAAACGAATGGAGCAAAACTTTGGGACCTTCATTTGCTGATGGGACACAACTCAAAATGAGAAGAAATAGCTGCAAACATCCATTAGTAATCAAAATACGGAATGTTTGTAGTTTGACTACAGGAAATTAAGTAGTCAAAAATGAAGCAACACTCATAAAGATCACTATCTTTAGCATTAGTAAGCTGAAATGGACTGGTATTGTCTGTTTTTAATATTGCCAGGAACGACAAACTGAAAAGGAATGGCATCACATTCATCATCAAAAAGAGCATTTCAAGACATACAGGAAAAATATAAAACAACATAAGCAGACCAACTGAACAATAAAGTTGCTTTCCCAGGAAACATCAAGGCAAGTGGTTGGGTCCCCTCAGTGTAAACCCCCTTTCAAGACTAAGACTCAATGGGAACTCAAGCTCTGATTAGTGACCATACTTGTCATTAAAAAGGGGAAATGAGGGAAAAACAGCAATGAAGCTGCAAGCTAAGCCTTACAACAAATCCTGTGAACCCGGGTGGAGACCTGGTTGGCCAGCAGTGTAGCAAGACCTGGGTACTCTTGGGCCCAGAATCAGTGACAGAGCCACAGAGCACTAGAGTGGAGAGTGAAGCGACCAGCTGATAAGAAGAAAGGGCAAATGCACAAGAAAACCCACACTTGTAGATAATACCCACTTGACCTGGCTTCAATGACTGGATGATCAGAGCTCAACCAGAAGAAGAAAGAAGAGGGAAAAAAAAGAGTAATCTGATACAATTTGATGAACTTGACCTACACCTATGGATGCAGTAGCTCAAAAGAGGGAACAAATCCTTACAGCAAGGATCATTCGCACCCCTTCCATACAGAGTAAACAGGGATGGACATCTTGGACATTGGCTACCAAAAATGGCGGGGGTGGTGGGGGGTGGTGTGCCTACAAAGGCTAGAAGTGACTTGGTTACATGCTTTCAAGAGGGAACCTAGATTCAGAGGCCGTGAAGGAAGGTAGAATCTCCACTGAGTAGTATATAATCTGTCTAGGTGGGGGGGCTGATGAAATGAAATGCGAATGGGTCTCTTATGATACAATAGTGAGTAATTGTTATCAGGACTGCTTGTGAGAGATGGAAATGTAAAGGTAGACGTTTTGTATAGCAAGGAGGGGAGTGATTAACTTTTCAGCCTAGAAGCGGAGGTCCCTGGGACCATCGAGGGAGAAGAGCGGTGAGCGGGACCCTACCCAGAGAAGCAGTGATGCCTGAGATGGAGGCAGAGACCATGGCATGGAGAGATGGAGCAGTTGGGGACTTTAGACACAGAGAGGGAGAGGGGTTGTGTGCTGACGACCGGGGGGCAGGCTTGTAGTTGGCTGATGATGCATGGAGGGGACTGTAACCATAGCAATGAAATGATATATGATAGGATGAATGTAAAACTAATGTTCTACCATGTAAACTATCACATAATTCACAATAAAACATTAAAAAAAAAAAAAAAAAGAGCATTTCAAGATCTGTCTTGGAAGTGCAATGCTGTCTGTGATGGGACAATATCCAAATGCTTGCAAGAAAGACCAATTAATATCACTATTATTCAAATTTACGAAGAAACCACTAAAGCCAGTGATGATGAAATTAATGATTACTATCAACTTCTTCAGTCTGAAATTGATCTGACCACAATGCATTGATAATTACTTATAACTAGAATGTGAAAGTTGGAAACAAAGAGGAAGGATGAATAGTCAGAAATTATGGCCTTGGTGATAGAAACAATGATGGAGATCACATGACTTAATTTTTTTTAAGACCAATGACTTCTTCATTTCAAATACCTTTTTTCAACAACAAAGATGCAATACACAAGAATCAAATTGACTACACCTGTGGAAGAGACAGTGGGAAAGTTCCAAATAATCAGCCAAAACAAGGCCAAGGGCCGACTGTGGAACAGACCACCAATTGCTCATATGCAAGTTAGGTTGAAGATGAAGAAAATTAAGACAAGTCCATGAAAGGCAAAATAAAATCTTGAATATACCTCACCTGAGTTTAGAGACCAACTCAAGAACAAATTTCATGCATTAGACACTAATTAGACACTGCGGGATTACATCAAGAATATCACACATGAACAAAGCAAAATGTTTCTAAAAGGAAAGGGGTGGGGCCGGAGAGACTAAAATGGGTATCACAAAAGACTCTGAAAGTTACTGAAATCTCAACTTCCAAAACTGAAGGATTGATTCTATGGGCAAAATGGGAGTCCTGGTGTGGCATTATGGGTTAATGTGCCAAACTGCAAAGCAGTTTGAACTGCAAGGTCGGTGGTTCAAGCTCACCAGCTGTTCCTCAGAAACCCTATACAGGGTTGCAACTGACTTGACGGCACGTAACAACAACAACATGCAAAATTAGCCCAAATGTGGTGCCGTAAAATAAGCACTGGACATGTAACCACAAAGCCACCAGTTTCAAACCCACAAGCCACTTTCAGAAACGCTATGCAGGGTCACTATGAGTCAGAACAACAGCAAAATGGATAAAATATTGAATGATGCAAGAGGCATTAAAAGAAGATGGAAGGAATACATTATAATTATACAAAAAAGAATTGGTAGCATATAATCAAGAATTGATGGTACAGAAGGAAAAAGTCCAAGCTGTGCTGAAGGCATTGGCAAAAAACAAGGTTAACTGACTAAAAGAGATCCATTATTTGTGTCCAAAAGAATGGAAGGTGACCCAAGAGAATGCAGAAATCATCAAACAATATCATTAATATGCAACTAAAATTTTACTTAAAGTTAATTCAAAAACAGGTGCAGCAATACATGGCCAGCAAGCTTCCAGAAATTCAAGCCAGATTCAGAAGAGGACATAGAATGGTAGGATACCATTTACTGGCATCAGATGGACCTTGAGTAAAAGCAAAAAATAACAGAAGTAGCAATGAAGATTTGAGCTGAGTTTGACCATGTTCCATAGACACCCGTCGACCTTGAGATGAGACAGAAAAGAGGAAGGACTTACTGGTCTGAAGCTGAGGGAGACTTGGGAACTCTCAAGCCAATGGACACTGACCTAGCCACTGGGGGCAAGAGCTGGGGGCAAGTGGCCAGCTGGTCTGAAGTGCGGGGAAGCCTTTAAGAACGCCCAAACTTACATGCAGTACCCATCTGACTTACCTTTGACTAGCGGAAGTGGAAGAAGTTTGATACAGGAAGCAAGTGTAAATTGCTACAATTTGATGTTCTGGACCTTTGTTTATGGATGTGTTTTTGTTAAGTGCCCTCGAGTTGATTCCAAATCATAGCAACCCTGTAAAGGGGTTCTGAGGAGCAGCTGGTGAGCTTGAACTACCAACCTTGTGGTTCAAACCGGCCTTGCATTCCAGCACCATTAACCCACAGCACCACACCAAGACTTCTGCTTATGGATGTAGTTGCTCAAAATTCCAATGTAAAGAGAAGGATTCAAGGATCAAGGATATTAAGGATCAAGCTTGCCTCCTCAGTACATACGAACAGGCAACTTAGACATTAGTTATCAAAAATGGGGGGCTGTAAAGGCATGAAGTGACGGGCTTACGAGCTTTCAAGAGTTTGCTTAGTTTCAGAGCGAGGGAGGTAAGGTAGAATTCCCACTGAATAGTTTTCCTCTTTTCCAGACTGGGATGGGGGAGTATAGGGTTAAGATATTTTTAATAATGAGTAATTAATATCATCACTAATTGCGACTGTCACAACTGTAAAGATAGAAGATGTGAAACAAAAAGGGAGTAGTAGTGAATCTTTCATTTCAGGAACAGAGGACCCTAGGACCACTGAGAGGGAAGAGCTTTGAGCGGAGCGTGGGATCCTAACCAGAAAAGAGATGGAAACTCAGGCAATGGCATAGAGAGACAGAGAGAGAGAAAGCAGCTGAGGACTCTAGACCCATGGAATGAGAAAAGTTGTATCGTGGTGGGCAGGAGGCTGGCTTGTAAAATTTGCCCTTTGGCCATTTAAATGAATATATATTTACAGTACATTTAAAAAAAAAAAAAAAAAAAGGAGAATAGAGGTAAATACTGTTGACCGGTGGTGAATGGAGGGGATTGTAATCATTACAATGAAACAAAATAGGATTGGTTGAATGTAAAACTGATGATCTGCCCTGTAAGCTATCACTCAATTCACAATAAAAGCTTTTTTAAAAAATCAAAAATACCAGAAAAGATATTTACTTGTGCTTTATTGACTATGCAAAGGCATTCAACTGTGTGGATCATAACAAACTAAAGATAATATTGCAAAGAATAGGTATTCCAGAACACTTCATTGTGCTCATGAGGAACCTGTACATAGACCAGCAAACAGTTGATTGAACTGAAAAGGGTATACTGAATGGTTCAAAATCAGGAATGGTGTGTGCCAGGGTTGTATCCTTTCCCTACACTTATTCCATCTGTATGGTGAGGAAATAATCTGAGAAACTGTGTCATATGAAATAGAACATGGCATCAGGATTGGTGGCACTTAATGACAACCTGCAATGTGCTAATGACACAACCATCGGCTGGAAGCGAAGAGGTCTTGAAATACTAATGAAGATAAAAGACTAAAGCCTTCAGTGTGGATTACACCTCAATGTAAAGAAAGCAAAAATCTTCACAACTGATATATATATAACAGCATGATAAAGGAAGTCTGAAGTTGTCAAAGACTTCAGCACTCATGGAAGCAGTAGTAAAGAAATCAAATGACATATTGCATTAGGTAAACCTGTTGCAAAAGACCTCTTTAAAGTGTTTTTTTAAAGAGGACTAAGGAGTGCCTGATCCAAGCCATGGTATTTTCAATTACTTCATATGCATGTGAAGGTTGAACAATGAATAAGGAAGACTGTAGAAGTATCAATGCATTTGAATTGTGGTGTTTGTGAAGAACACTGGTAACACTGTTGCCTGCCTGAAGAACACACAAATCAGTCTTGGAAGAAGTACAACCAGAGTGTGCTCCTTAGAAGTGAGGATGGCAAGACATCACACCTCTTGTATTTTGGACATGTTGTCAGAAGGGATTAATCCCCAGAGAAGGACATCATGCTTGGAAAAGTGGAAGGCCAAAGAAAAAGAAGACACTCAACAAGACGGAGTGACACAGTGGCAGCAATAATTGGTTCAAACATAAAATTGTTAGGATATAGCATGACTGGGCAGTGCTTTGTTCTGTTGTGCATAGGGTCACTATGAGTCACAACTGACTTGACAGCACCTACGAAAAAAAGCAATAGTTGTAGAATGTCATCTTCCTTAGAAAAGTAACTCTAGGAATATATAACCAAAATTGTCCACTAAAAACATACGCGTCGAGAGAACAAACAAGATGGCGGATCGGGTGGAAGTGTAGTAAAGGAGCTCTGCCAACAACAACACAGAATACCTGACCAAGCAGGCTCAGGGGCTGATCCCAGAACTCTGAATCACACATAAAGGAATATTTAGAAGGTTGGAAGGTTTACAGCTGGGGGAATTTGTGGCAGAAGCAAGAAATCTATTGCTTTCTAGTCCGGGATGCTAGGCTGCTCCAGGAGCCGCCATCTTGGGTGAGACTGTGAGGGGGAAGAATCAGAGCGGCCACAGACACCTGGCAGAACCGCTGAGATAAAGGTGTGGACATTTTTTTCTTTTGGTATCTATTCACTGGTCCCTTGCTATCTGTGCACCTCCATTCTGGTGACTATAGGGGTTCCTGAGCTAGTGGGCACCCCAGCCCCACCATCGGAGGGTTCTACTATGCATGAGCACAGATCTCCTCGAAATTTAAAGAGACAGTTTCCAATTAAAACCAAACGGCCACAGCTGACCCTGAACTGTTTCCAACTAGAAAAAAGGCCTGAATGGGGATTGTGGAGTGGGACAAGCAGACAAAAAATGAAATAGGCCGAAAATTAAATCCTAAGTTACGTCAAAACAACCAACCGTGGTATCTTGAAACTTCTCAGGAAGAAGAGTGAAAGGGGAAGCCCACTCCCTGATCACATCTACCTGGAGGCATTCAGAAAGCATAAAAAATACCAAAATACATACCCATCTAAGTATTAAGTCCATAGATAACCCCTGAAGATGCCCAAAAAACAGAAGCAGATGACCATATCTGCACATGTCCAGAAATGAGATAAAGTGACTAAGGCAAATGAGCTGGAAGTAGACCTACACTCCATACTAGAAGATGGGCAGCCTTTGGAAACGCCTGAGGAGGAATTCCTAAAAATGATTATAAACGGTATCAAAACACTATACAATGCAGTTGAGAAAAATAAGGAAGAAGTAAGGAAAGTGCTACAGGAACAATCAAATAAGATAGAGCACTGGAAGCAATGCAAAACCTACAGAAAGAGGTGCAAATGATTAATAATAGAATATCAGAAATGGGCAATACATTGAAAGGGCAAAAGAATAGAATTGAAGAGATAGTTGCTAGAACTAGTGAGCTAGAAGATAAATCTCTCAACACTACTAAGATAGAAGAACAAATACAAAAAAGGATAAAAAAATCAGAAGAAGGCCTAAGATTCATGTTGGATAACATGAAGAGGAATAACATAAGAATT
>NW_006408530.1:12695006-12737610 GCF_000296735.1 Chrysochloris asiatica
AACAGGGCTCTGGGATACAGGGATCTAGGTATAGCTTGAAGAGGGTAAATAATACTAAAATCCTTGACTGCCTTATGAATATTAGTTTCCCTTGCCTACTGTTGTAAAATAGACACTTGAGTGGGATAGAAAAGAATGTTGGGAAACATGATTAGAGAAAACCTGTAAGCCCGCCTTCAGCCCATAACTGATTGGAATACCTAAAAGGGGTTCTACAACTTGCCCAGTGAAACAGGCCTCATGCAAAGCCTTTACAGAGTACAGGACCTTAGGTGGAATCCTGAGTCCCATCCACAACCTTGTAAGGTGAGACATTCCCACTAGAAAGGATAAGCAGACTGGAATCCCACTAGAAAGGACAAGCAGACTGGAACAGCTACAGTGACAGAAGATACATCTTCATGATGAACCTGACCTATATGCAGAGCAGTAGTTACTCTAAATACCAACAGAGAGGGAAAGAGTCTTCAAATCAAGTTTCAATGCTATCCACTCTGTACGCAGGGTAGATAGGAACGGGCAACTTAGACATTAGCTACCTAAAATGAGGGGGCAATAAAGGCACGAAGTGACTGGCTTACAGGGTTTTCAAGAGGGAGCTTAGTTTAAGAGGGTTGGGGGAAAGAAAGAGTCCCCACTGAATAGCTGTCATCTTGTCTAGATGGGTCTGGTGAAAGGAGATGGGGATAAGATTCATAAGATTCAATAGTGAATAACTGTTATCATGACTAATCGTGACTGTCACATTTGTAAAGGTAGAAGTTTTGGAACAAAAAAAGCGGAGTGGTTAATCTTACAGTCCAGAAATAAGAGGACCCTAGGACCATCAAGAGAGGAACGCACAATCAAAAAACTGGACCTTATCCAGAGAAGCAGCAGCGCCAGAGATGGAGGCAGAGATGGGGGCATGGAAAGGGGGTGCGGCTGAGGACTCTAGATTCATCAACTAAGAGGAGAAGGACTAAGAACTGGTGGCCAGGAGCAGACTTGCAGAATGTGCCCTTTGGAGATGTAAATTATTATATACGCCTGAGTGGGGTTTTTTGTGTGTTTTTTAAAAACCTAAAGTGGATAGAGAGAAATACTTCTAACTCATGGAGGGGATTATAATCAATGTAATGCAACAAGTTATACGAATGGTTGAATGTGAAACTGGTGATGTGCCCTGTAAACTTTCACTCAATCCACAATAAAAACCTTAAATTAAAAAAAAAACAAAAAAACCATACACGTCCCAGTTAGTCTGGAGTTCTAAAAAGGGAAACAGTATTAATGCAATCAGATATCTTTCACTATGTACTTTCCTCAACTGGTTCATGCTAGAGATTACCATACCCTAACTAGATACATCTGAGCCACGGCAGCAGTTTAAATATATGTACAAGGATATAGATAAAGAGTAGGATAAATGAGGAATACGCTGTTGTTAAGTGGCACCAAGAATCATAACCAACTCATAGCAACCCCACATACAGCAGAACACTGCCCTGTCCGGCGCCATCCCCACAACTGTTGCCTTGTCATTCCATCTCTTTTTTGCTGAACCTCTATTTTATCAAGCATGATGTCAGGACTGGTCTCCTGACAACATGCCTCAAGTATTAGAGAAGAAGTCTCCTCACTCTAACTTCTATGGAGTATTCTGATGTACTTCTTCCAAGATAGATTTGTTCTTTCTTCTGGTAGTCCACAGAATATTTAATATTCTTCATCAACACTATAATTCAAGGGCATCAATTCTTTTCTTCAGTATTCCATACTCACTGCCTAGCATTCCCATGTATATGAGGTAACTAAAAACATCATGGCCTTGGGTCAGACCGACTTTAGTACTCAAAGTGACATCTTTGTACCTTAATACTTTAAAGAGACTTTTTTTGTGTTAGATTTACCAATGCAGTACATTGTTTCTTGACTGCTGCTTCCATGGGTATTAATTGTGGTTCCAAGTAAAAAGAAATCCTTGACAATTTAAATGTTTTCTCCATTTATCATGATTTTGCTTATTGGTCCAATGGTGAGGATTTTTGTTTTCTTTATGTTGAGGTGTAATCCATACTGAAGGCTGTAGTCTTTGATCTTCACCAGTGATTCAAGTCCTCTTTCCATTCAGCAAGGTTGTGTTATCTTATCTGCATGTTGCAGGTTGTTAATGAAATCTTCCTCCAATTCCAATGTTGTGTCTTTCTTCATGTAGTCCAGATTATGGAATTATTTCCTCAGCATACAGATTGAGTAAATATACTTAAAGGATATAGCCCTGATACAACCTTTCCTGATTTTAAACTAAACAGAATCCCTATGTACTGTTCAAATGACTGCCTCATGATCTATGTACAGGTTCTCCATGAGCACAATTAAGGGTTCCCACATTCCCATTATGTGCAATGTTATCCATAAATTGTTTTGACCCACCAAATTCTGCATAGTCAATAAAACACAGGTAAACATCTTTCTGGCATTCTCCACTTTTAGTTAAGATCTATCTGACATTGACAATGATATCCCTCATTCCATATCCTCTTCTTAATCCAGATTGAGTTTCTGGCAGTTCTATGTCAATGTAATGCTACAACAGTTTTCAAATTGTCCCAACAAAATTTTACTTGCTTATGATAATAATGACATTGTTCCATAATTTCTGTATTCTGTTGGAGTACCTTTCTTTGGAATAGGCACAACTGTGGATCTCTTCTAGCCTGCCAGCCAGGTCTTCCAAATATCTTGGCATAGACAAGTAAGTGCTCCCAGTGTTGCAAGTATTTGTTGAAATATTTCTATTGGTATTCTGTCAATTTCTAAAGCCTTTGTTTTTTTCACACATCTTCAGTGCAGCCTGAATTTTTTTCTTTCAGACCATCGATTCTTGGTCATATGTTACCTCCTAAAACTGGCTGAACCTTGACCAATTCTTTTTAATACAGTGACTGTGTATTCCCATCCCATCTTTGATATTTTCTGCATCATCCAATATTTTGCCCATAGAATTCCTCAGTATCACAAATTGAGGTGTGAATTTTTTCTCCCACTCTTTCAGCCTGAGAAATGCCAAGCATGTTCTTCCCTTTTGATTTTACAAGTTCAGATCTTTGCACATTTCATTGCATACTTCACCTTGTGTTCTCAAGCTACCTTTGAAGTCTTCTGTTCAGCTCTTTTACTTCATCATTTCTTCCTTTTGTTTTAACTACTCTATGTTCAACAGCAACTTTCAGTGTCTCTTCTGAAGTCCATTTTGGTCTTTTCTTTCTTTCCTGTCTTTTTAATGACCTTTTGTTTCTTTTCTTCGTGTACAATGCCCTTTTTGTTATCTCATAATTTGTCTGGTCTTTTCAGTCATTAGTGTTTAATGTGTCAAATCTATTCTAGAGATGGTATCTAAATTCAGAATATACTCAAGGTTGTACACTTTGGCTCTCGTGGACTTGTTTTAATTTTCTTTAGTTTCACCTTGTACTTACATACAAGCAACTGATGAGTCTATTCCACAATCAACCCCTAGCCTTGTTCTGATGATGCTACTTCTCCATCATCTTTTCACAGATGAAGTCAATTTTATTCCTATGTATTCCATCTGGTGAGATTAAAGTTTATAGTTGCTGTTTTATGTTAATGAAAACATAATTTGCACTAAAGAAGTCACTGGTCTTGCAAAATTCTATCATGCAATCTCCAATTTTGTTTCTATCACCAAGGCTGTATTTTCCAATTCCCTTTTTGTTTTCAACTTTCCTGTTCTAATTACCAATAACAATCAATACATCTTGCTTGCATGCTTGATCAATTTCAGACTGAAGAAGTTGGTAAAATTCGTCAACTCTTCATCACTGACTTTAATGACTGGAGAGTAGATCTGAATATTAATGGCATTAACTGGTCTTCCTTTTAGGCATGTGGATGTTAGTCTATCATTCCTAGCACTACACTTCAAAGATGGGTCTGAGGTGCTCCTTTGGACAAATGAAAGTCACACCATTTCTCTTCAATTTGTCATTTGTGCCAAAGGAGACCATTTCAGTAACTAACTGGCTGACACCAGTCCATTTCAGCTCACTAAGGCCTAGGATGTCAATTTTTATGCGTTTCATTTCATTTTTGATTACTTCCAATTTTCCTAGCTTCATACTTCATGTATTCCAGGTTTGGATTATTAATGGATGTTTGCAGCTATTTATTCTCATTTTGGGTTGTGTCCCATAACAAATGAAGGTCCAGAAAGATTCTACTCCATCCACTTCATTAAGGTAAACTCTACTTTGAGGAGTCAGGTCTTTGCCAGTCATATCGTAAGTGCCTTTCAACCTGAGAGGCTCCTCCTCCAAACAATGTTTCACTGCTATTTATAATGTTTTCACTGGCTAATTTTCTCAAAGCAGATCACCAGGTTCTTCTTTGTAATGTTAGTCTGGAAGTTCTGCTAAATAAAACCTGTTCATCATGGATGATTATGCGTATTTGAAATATCTGTGGCATAGCTTCCAGCATCATGCCAACACCCACGCTACCACAATATGACAAATTAACAGGTAGACACAGTGCTACAAAAACCAATCACTTTTAGACTTAAAAAGATTTTCAGAGACTCTTTTGGGGACTCCAGAGGATTATGCAAGGTGAAGCTAGCAAAAATCCAGAAAGAGGCAGTACAAATCTGTGTATGAAGATTAAAAGATAGAGGAGCTATTTCTGAGGTTAAAAACAATGTAAGACTTGCAAAAATAGAATCGTTGTTGTTGTTGTTAGGTGCTGTCGAGTTGGTTCCAACCCATAGTGACTCTGTATAGGGTTTTTGAGGAGCGGCTGGTGAGCTTGAGTCACCAACCTTCTGATTCAAGTGACTTTGCAATCCAGTGCATTAACCCACAGCACCACACCAGGACTCCAGAATTGTTGTTGTTGTTGTTGTTGTTGTTAAGTGCCATCCAGTCGGTTTCACCCATAGTGACCCCCTGTATAGGGTTTCCGAGGACCAGCTGGTGAGCTTGAACCACTGACCCTGTAGTTCAAATGGCTATGCAGTCTGGCACATTAGCCCACAGCGCCACACCAGGACTCCTATCTTAAAAGATGTGCTCCCAACAATCTAACTGCTACCTTACGGACCCAAATATTTGTTGCATGAGTCGGTATTTCATACCTAATTTAAAAACAACTTTTTAAATTACTGATTCCCATGCTCAAGGAAGTTAAATACATATGACAAATTACATCCCATTTGAACAACTGTTGGTTTTAAACACTATTTCTTCACTGGCAAAAGCAATTCATTAAGTAAACTAAATTATTCAAATGATGCCATATAGGTCAGGTAATGGGCATATGGTTTATTTAAAACATAAGCAAAAAAATTTAAGTCATTTCTTAGTTACATCCCCTCATAACTACTTATAATCATCTTAAGGTAAAACAAATTTCTCTCTCCCTCGAGTTAGAGAAAAAAATATGTTCATTCTTGACCATGCTTTCAGAAATGAGATAAATTAAAGCATAAGGTGAATGATACGTTGCTATGAGTCAGAACCGACTTAATGGCACTTAACAACAACAACAACTGATAATGTTAATATGGACATACATTATCCAAAACACTTCTTGGTCAGTATCAGAACAGATCTTAAAAACAAAAGGAAATCAACTGCCTCTCATAGCGTGGTCACACATCTAGGGGAAAAATAAATTTTATCCAGAGGATTCAAATTTCAACAATACACAAACACTGAGTTATTTGGGGAAACAATATAAATTTAGTTCTACCTGTGAGATATGGCAGGTTTGTGGCCATCTTTTAGGCCAGGTATATCCTCATGTAAATATGCCAATCCTCTAGCCATCGTTTCTGCAATATGACACAATTCATTCCAAGAGACCACATTAGCCTTAAGAAAGTCAGAGAGTGAACCCTAAAGGGGAAAACAAACAAACAAACTTATGCTCTTGACAAAAGCCACCTGTATATGGAGAATTTCTTTTTGAATTTAAAAAATTATAGAAGACAACATATCTTCCTTTTAAAGTAAGATATCTAAAAAGCAATCTTTCTGAAATACTTCCAAGTTCCTCCTTCTAATTTACCAATAATAAACATTTCACCAGAAAAAAGAGGACCATGAATCTTTAAAGGTTTGTATAGACAGTTGGTCAAATTCCCCTATTTAGAAAATAAATATTTTTTTAAAAGACTAGTTAAAAAGCTAAAGCTTAGAAAATATTTAAAAGTTAAAAAATACTGATTCTAGTATACAGCACTAAGACAAAATTAAGACTTGTAGACAACAACAAATAGAAAAAAATGCTTTCTCCAGAGATGACTGCCATCTTTTTGGTCAATTCAGAAAGTCTACTCTTGGTATGGTGCTGTAGGATCAGCACTGGACTGTGGCCACAAGGTCAGCAGTTCAAACCCTCCAACGGCTCCTCAGAAACCCTATAGGGGTTGCTATGAATCTGAAGCGACTCGACAGCACTTAACAACAACAACATGCAGAAAAGTAAAAAAGCCACTTACACATGACAATGAAGACACCTACTACCAAAGAGAACACAATTTCCAACTTCATTAACATACTTTCAAAACTCTGTAGCTATTGAGACTGAGGCAAGTGTGTTTTGGTGAAAATTACCTGCAAGTTAGTGACAGATCTAATATCAGATAAAGTTCCTGACTCTGGCTTTGTTACTCAACTAGCCTGATTAAGGAGTTTTATGACAAAAACTTAAAACTGAAAAATAGTTGATGCAGTCAAATGGATCTTAAATGAGGAATGAAAATTACTAAGAATTGGTTATATTCAAGTAAGCATTTGTATCACTTAGAGATAACTACAGCAAAGGCAAACATGATCAACAGGAAAGACTGATTAGGAGTACAAGGTTAGGTGAAAAAGTTACCATCTTGGCTCTTTTAATGAACTATATTTTTATACAGATTTTTATTTAAGAGTGAGTTGTATTTTCGGGTGACATAATAATCAACTAGAACAACCCACTGTCTCCAGAAAAATACATCTGAGGGATCTGTTGTCAACATCAGGTAAGTAGATCAAACTTCATTTTACTCAAGGAGAAACCAGAAAGCAATTTTACCTTTTCATGAAATGCTGTGATTAACCAAAGATCTACATCGACACTGGTGCCTCGTTTCTCAGCACCAATAAACTGTAATATATTCTCATGCTTCATTCCAGGCAAACTATAGACCTCATACTCGTTTTGCCATGATTGTTTGTCCTAGAGATAGGGAAAAATAAAAAAGAACACAAAAAACACAGATAAATAAGCAACAACTAAGCATTTACTCAAATATGTTCTAACACAAAAATTTAAAAGATATTGACCTGGCTTCAACAGCTAGAGGATCAGAGCTCAACTAGAAGAAGAAAGAAGAGGAAAAAAAGAGTAATCTGATACAATTTGATGAACTTGACCTACACCTATGGATTCAGTAGCTCAAAAGAGGAAACAAATCTTTACAGCGAGGATCATCCCCACCCCCTCCATACACAGAGTAGACAGGGATGGGAAATTTGGACACTGGCTATCCAAAATGGGGGGGCTACAAAGGCAAGAAGTGCCTGGCTTACAAGCTTTCAAGAGGGAATCTAGATCCAGAGGGCATGGAGGAAGGTAGAATCTTCACTGAGTAGTATCCAATCTGTCTGGGCAGGGCTGATGAAAGGAGATGGGGATAGGTCTCTTGTGGCACAATAGTGAATTATTGTTATCAGGACTGACTGTGAGGGTTGGAAATGTAAAGGTAGACATTTTGTAGCAAAAGAAGGGGAGTGACTGACTTTGCAGTCTAGGAGCAGAGGTCCCTGGGATCATCAAGTGAGAAGAGCGGAGAGCGAGACCCTACCCAGAGAAGCAGCGATGCCTGAGATGGAGGCAGAGATCATGACATGGAGAGATGGAGCAGCTGCGGACTTTAGACCTAGAGACGGAAAGGGGCTGTGTGCTGATGACCGGGGGGTGGGGGTGGGGGGGCAGGTTTGCAGGGTATACCCTTTGGTTGGTTGATGATGCATGGAGGGGACTGTAACCATGGCAATGAAACGATATATGATAGGATGAATGTAAAGCTGATGTTCTCCCATGTAAATTATCACATAATTCACAATGAAACTTTTTTTTTTTTTAATTTAAAGACAAAGTTTTAAAAGTTTCTTTGCTAAAAAAAAAAAAAAAAATTATTGTGAATTGAGGGAAAGTTTAAAGAGCAGATCATCAGTTTTACATTCAACAAATCATACATTTCATTTCCTCTCACGGAAAACATTACTTATACCACACTTCTTCCCTGTGCAGTTTCTTTCCATTTCTTTTTGAATCGTTCTGAATTTTGTCCTTGGGTAAATGCTATTCTTTTGATCTTCACCCTTTTATGGTGAGTGTACCTCATTAGTGTTGTTGTTTCCTCTATTATATTATCTACTGCTTGGCTGGAGTCCTGGTGTGACGCTGTGGGTTAATGCAGTGGACTTGCAAGGAAATGCACGATCAGTGGTTCAAATTCACCAGCAGCTCCTTGGAAACCTAATACAGGGTCTTTATGAGTCGGAAGTGACTTGACAGCACTTAACAACAACTGCTTGACTGAAAATTGAGTCACAGTGGTGAGTTCAGCTCTAGATCTGAAGAGTTATCAAAGGTCAGAGTCTTGGGTTCTACTAGTCTCTATCTGACATTTTATGATTTCACATTTTGTTTTCTACATTTCCTCCCACTCTACCCAAGACCTTCTAATGGGATCCCTTTCAGAGCAGCTGTTAGGAGTAGTCAAGCACCATCCACTTCTTTTGGTCTCAGTGTAATGAAGATTAATGCTCACATGGTCCAATAGTCTATTGTAGTAACTGTTTTCAAGTGTCCTCAGTTTTCATTACTCTTCTTTCCTTCAGACAAGGAGAGATCAATAGTTGCACCTTAGATGGTCACTCAAGACATAAGATGCCAGTCGCTACTCACCAAAGTAGGATGAAGAACACTGTCTTTTTGGACTCTGATATGCCAATTGATCATGGTATCCCCTGAGACTATGGTCCTGGACCCCCCAGGCCCAGTGACTCATTCCCTGGATGTGTTTGGTGTGTTTAGTTTTCTTAACTTTGCCACCTCTGTGATCTACCATATTCATGGATATGTTTTCAGCAAAGGTAAATACCACGTACAGACATCTTCTGGCAAACCTGTATGTATTTGTGGGTGTACTCCCACACCCATTCCACCTGCATAGAACACTGTTATTGGATTGTGTATATAACAGTATTTATCTCTGTTGCCTTTATCTCTTGCATTCCCCCTTGTTTTCCCATGCCTTCACCATTCTTCTGCCAACCTCTCTCTTATTGTTTATTGCCTTCCTCTTCATCCAAGTTAACCCATGTCTACTCTTTAGTTAGTTAATTACTCCCCTCCACTCCCATCCTCTTTTGTTTTGCTTTGTCTTGTGTTTTAATAAGATAAAACGCTGAAAATCGGTAACAAGTTCATACTAAAAATGCCTTCCCTGTCCATTCCCTCAAAATATAATTCTCTGTATTTATTTGTCCACACAGAGTTGATCAGAAATGTCATGCTTCTGCTTACAAGTCAGCATTACAGTGCAATTTCACCATTGTGTGAGTAACTTGCTACTCCTATTCAAAATAATGTGCCTGAAAGAGGAAATTTAGGTAGAATCTCTTAATCTAAATAGAAAACTAATTTTTTCAGTGGCCGATAAAAATCACTTTCTTTAGAAAATTTTTAGAACTCCTTGAAAGTTCATTGGAACATAAATATGTAATACAATCATAAAAACATGCCATATACTCAGTTGTCTTTATAAGTGATCCATGTCTAATACACATCCATTTATAAAAAATTATTTTACTATGAAAAGCATAATGAGAGACACCACAGGACAATATTTAGGAACTTTCTGGATAAAAGCTATATTAAGTCTGAATCCTGGCTCTCCCACTAACCTTGGCTTAAATTACACGGTCATTTAGTTTCCACATTAGTAAAATGAGGGTAATGACATCTGCCTAATATGATTGTTGCATTCTATGGACTCCTGGTGTGGCACTGTAGGATCAGCACTGGACTGCTAACCACAAGGCCAGCAGTTCAAACCCATCACAGCTGCTCTTCACACAGGGTTGCTTTGACTCAGAACCGACTCCATGGCACTTAACAACATATATGTATGTGAGCAATAATACCTACACACGTGTTAGTTCTCTCTAGCATATGTAAGGAGTCCTGGTGTGGTGCTGTAGGATAAGCACTAGACTGCTAAGTGCAAGGACAGCAATTCAAAGCCCCCCAGTCACTCCTCAGAAACTCTACACAGGGTCGCTATGAGTCAGAACTGACTCAAAGGCACTTAACAACATATATACAGCACATGAACCTGAGACACAGAAAAATGTGTTAAAATGTTTGTCTGTTATTGCTGTTATTCCTAAAGTTAGTATCATCCAAAAATCTTCCCTTAATTTTAATCTTCCTCATACAGTATAAATAACTTCTGACCTGATCTTAATTTTATATATCATGGAACAACAGAATACACTCTTCTTCTGAAAACTATAGTTTACAGTATCTACATTGCTAACAAAAATAAAAAGGAACAAACTTTCCCACAGATTCTGACAGCCTTTAAAGGAGCCAAGGAGGCTATAAATCAGATACATTCAGACAGAGAAACGAATTACTTAATAACTCTGGAATGCAGCAGATCCACTGCCTAGGTGTAGTGATGAGACCTATCCACTGCAGAAAGCGTTCATCACCAGACCTAAGCAAGGTCTCTACTACGCATGTGATTCACTGTGGGGATCTATAAGATGAAGGGAATGACATTATCATGGGACCGGCAAACTAGCAGAACAAAGCAAACCGTAAGAATAGATCAGAGGTGCATCAAAACTATAGTTCGTGAGAAGACCAAGCCCCTTGAAAGAAAACTAATTAAATAGTAAACCAATCATTTGGAGTCCTGATTTACTGCCTCTGAAAACTCACCAAACAAAAACTGAAATGATTCTATAAACACTCAAAGGAGTATGAAAATGAATCAGAGTCTGGCGACATCCCTCAATACAACTATTCTGAAACCAAGCACACTACTACTCTTTTCACTCCTCTATTTGCTTTTTCTGATATGTCCACAGAACATTAAAATTTCACCACTCAGACAATTATTTATTGTAATTTTCACCTCAGTATTTCTGTAGAATTTTTATTGGTAAATCTCTTCCATTAATTCATTTATTGTAATTCCATCACCCCAAACAAAAATGATTGATGTTCTAATAATTCAATTCCATTTCTCAAATGAGAAGGCAAATGTAAAAGGGTCAACTGCTTTTCCCAGTATCATCAGAAGCACCTTGAAACATTGTTGCTATTAATCTGCATGGAGTTCCTAAGGAGCTCTGGTAGCATAGTGGTTATGAGTCAGGCTGCTAATCTCATGGTAAGCAGTTCAAACTACCAGCAGCTCCATGGGAGAAAGATGAAGCTTTCTGCTCCTATAAAGATTTAAAGCCTCAGAAACCCTATGGAGGGTCACTATGTGGTTTTGACTATGAGTCTGAATTACCTCCACGGCATATAACCACCACCACCACCACCATAGGGTTTTTAAAGCTGTAAATCTTCGAGAGCAGAAAGCCTCATCTTTCTCCCGTGGAGCAGCTGGAGGGCTCATACCAGGGACCTTGTGTTTCGCAGTTCTGTAATTTTATTATGGAGCCTCCATGTCCCCCACCTTGAAGCATATAGCTTTCAAACTGTTTGGAGTTACACTGACCTAGCCAATTACATCTTTAAAAATATATACAGATTAAAGAACTGCAATAAACATACCTGTATTGGAAATATTTTGACAGCCACATATTCATTGAGCAACTGGGCTTTCCAGACACAACCAAATCTTCCCCTTGCTTTCACTTCTAATAACTGCAGTGGTTTCAAACCTAGTAATGGAGAAGGTGGGGGTGGTCCTGGATCCTACAGATAAACAATAAAAATATTGTAAATAAGAAGCACATGATACAAACCAATTTTGAAAATGAGGGGAAAAGTGAGTATGTAAAGAATCAATTGACAAAAACAGTAAACACATACAGATGACATTAACTTCAATCTTGCCAGAACTAAATTCTCAAGCATTCCTAATCAGCTATAGAGATCACAATGCAGACAACTTGAATAAAGAGTTTTCATAATCATATTCCACACTATAGCTATATATGTATAGTAGGGGATGGGGAGGATCTAATATATTTTTCATCTATTCTCATTATTTTTCCCAACTAAGATTCTTTGTGTATTTTAGAATAGCACCCACAGTGTTTCATTGTTTTACCCATTGTGTATCTCCTTTACAAGATGAAGATTTGAAGTTTTAAAAACAGCAAACTATGTCTCAAAGTAAACCTCTCCTCAAAACTTGCTACCTTCCCCTTCCCAATTTAAAATCTTTTCTTTACTAGTCTCAAAAACATCCACAGGCATTCTGACACATTGCAGATGGATATATCAAACAGCACACATCAAAGAACTGTAGAAGTCAGTGTCACTACAGTCAAATTGTTTGCTTCATTTGATTTTTCCAACATATTAGCAATTTATACCTGTGCTTACAATTACTTGGCAAAACTGATCTGAGATTTGGAAAAAAGAAAAAATATATCGGTGTTCTGGGACTGATTGCCAAGGAAGTACAAATAATTACCCAGAAAGCATACTGTCATAGTAGATAATAAGGCAAGGTACATGAAAAATAAATTTATTACTATAGCTAATACATAAAGCAAATATAGTCTATAACTAGGAGTACAACATTTAAAAATCACAAGGGAATCCTCCCTCTACAAAGTATACAAAGTGGCCACCCTTTATTGAAAGCATTCTATTAGTTGAGTATCTGCAAATTAAGCAACATCTATTGTAAGAAGCCTGGAAAGCACCCAGAGAAAAGCAATGAAAATGTTTCAAGGGCTGCAGAATGACTATTGTGAAGAGGAACCAAAATTTCTGTGGCAAGACCAAGAGCCCTTAGGACATGGGTGAAACCTAAGCCTCCTGTAAATGTATGTAGCTCTACCTCTCCCAGCCCACTAACACCACTCATGGAGTTTAACAGGGGGCATCTACATTCAAGTGACCTTCAATAATACAAACATTTTGAGGTATTAACTAGGACAGATATGCACTTTCTTCTAAACTAAAGCAGATGGGCTTTATAAAACGGTTTGTGAATCCCTATCTTAAAGCACAAAGATTACCTAGATTATCTGAGACTTATTTCAACCTCAAATATTTATGAAAAATATCCACAAAAGTGGTTTTTCTTTCCTGCATTAACACTTGAAAGACAAGTAGAAGTAAGATCTTTTAGGTTAATGGAATGGCTGACGGGTCAAGGAGAAAAGATAAATCTTATAGGAAGTATGGTTTCTATAATTATGATTCTCACCAGGGCAAGGGGACACAAGAATCTCTGGAGAGGTTTCATTAACACTATTCTTTCCTTCCTCCACTCCTCAATTGATACCACTATAGGTAATGAGAGATTCTACTGAAAGGAGTGTATTACATATATGAATGCATAGACAGTAAAGTAAACAAAAGACTGAAGACTACTCTTCTCCAGGCAAATAAAACCATTTAGCCTTCAGGGTATGAGAATTATTGTCTAACTGCATAAAGGAAAAATTAAGCTAAATTAAGAAAACAAGATCACTTGAAAAGTCTTTCAGTAAGTAAACAGCAATGGTTCCCCCTTTTAGAGAAACTGGAAAGGGCAAATTTTCAAGACAAGTCCACAAAAAAGTATTCATATAAGGGCTGATAGTGTTTCTGCAGCTGAAGTACATACACATTAGTCTGTCCTAAGGAATGTCAACCACTAAAACAAATCACATGGATATGATTTCATCAACAAAACAGGATTCAGATGATTTAATTCAGATCTCAAATGAAGCATCTGCAGCTCAAAATACAATTTTTACATATTAACCCTAATTTAAGAAACATACAATAATTTCCCATTTATTTTTTAGAAATAAAGAACATTAAATGTTTTCTATACTACTATTATTTCGGAAAAAAATCTTAGATTGCCCTAATTATATTCACCATTAGATCATAATAGTCAGAAAACACACTGCTGTCTGTCAAAGTTATTTATAAGTGTGAAACTTAAGGAGAACACTGGCCTATTTTTAAAGAAAAAAGAAAATCTAAAAGGTACTCTCCTATACAGTGTCAAAACTTTTAGAACTGGTATTTTTCAAATGTAACTTTAAATTATTTACAATATTTGAAGAATTTAGGTAAAAAACAAGTAACTTCTAACACATATTATAAATAAATCTATAACACTAATCAGTATACCTTTTAACTTTTGAAACTGAAAAATAACTAGAGTCTTCTATTTTGTCAATGCTTCATTGTATTTGTATTTATAAAAAGCTTTAACTGTATCTCTTTATCAGTTTTACTTTATAATGTAGCAGTATTATAAATGATTTTCAATTTATTAGCATCATTATAATAATTTATCCACCCCTCATAAAAACAAAAACAAAAACCCTTCATACTTGTTTCTAGGAACAAAAGTTTATACCTTTAAATATTCAGATGCTCAGGAGATAAATTAAAACTTCATAATTGAGAGTAACATTCTATTATACATAAAACATTGCTCTGTCCTGCTACATAAAAAAATTTAAAATAAACACTTTTCTGAGCAATTATAAAAACTGCAGAATTACTGAAAACTTTCTCTATGCCTGCATTTCTCTTGTAATATTCATGCTACTTTGCAAAGCTAGAAAAAGTTACACATTAGAATTTGGTCTGATTACATCTTGGATTTACCCCTTTGTGTGTAAAAATTATGGTACCAGAAGACATCATATTGGGAACAACAAATGACAACAATCAGAAAAGGCCCACCACCCATCATCGTCATTCAGTACCATTCTACAATCAATACTGGAATTAATGATTGAAGGTCGGGAGCTGTGACGCAGTCTGTAATCATTGCATTCGTTCTGGTTCTTTATTTGAAGCGTGAGCGCTAAACTAACTAATCCTTTAGACATCAAAAGCAAAAGATCATCAAAGAGTAGGCTTTTCTAGACAGCCTATTTGCTAATGATGTCAATATTGAAACTATCTGGAAATATGAATTTCACATTAAAAGATACAGGTCTGCATCAAAAGACAGCCTCAGTTTGCAATGCACACATGTTGAAACTTAAGTTAATGGCATAACAATTAGGAGGGTTTTAGAATCTAGTCATTTTGTGTTAATTTCAGTACTTTCATTTTTTTCTTAATCCTATTCAACTAAAATAGTTGGTTTCCATTCTACCATAGAGAAGTATAAATAAGTTTAACAATTATTTAAAACCAAAACTTGTTACTATGTCAAACAAAGCATTTTTTTAAAACTAAAAGTGGTGGGGGAAAAAAAAAATCTCTGTAACATAAATTTATAAACTATAAAGGATGCACAATAAGGCAAAAAGAAAAAATAAATCTAAGAACAAAATGTTAGTATCCACAAAAAATTCCACAACCATAAAACAAACATCAATGCATCTTACCTCTATCATTATATGAAAGGCGTGCTTGTGAAGAAAAAAACACAGGCAAAAGAAATTACGATTTATATCCAGAATGAGATGAAAAATGACACATCAGTTACAAAAGTGAAGGAAGGAGAATAATGACTGAGCTTTTCAAAAGTTGGCAGTAATCCAATTTTTTTTTAGTATTATTAAATGAGAATATTAAGAACACTTTCCTTATAAACCAAGGAAAGTAATGAAGGAAATTCTGAGACATTACCTATCAGATGAGGGTCAGTAAACAAATCCTTAACCCTGACGTAACCTACATTACTTGGTCCAAGCCAGCAAATAAATGAAATCAAGCCTAATAACTATTTTTCAAAGGGGCTCTAGAATTTAAACTGTAGCAGTAAATTATAGGATTTGGGATTGGCTTCTGGACACCAGGGGGCAGTATTGCCTTTAACAAAAACTGATAAAATTTACATTCAGTTAGCATTAGCTAGCATGTTTCTAAAAGTTTTTGACAGTTGTGTTAAAATTCTCTAGAATCTCCTACTTTCTGAATTGCTTTACTCCCCTTTGGTGGATGGCAATAGAATCATAATGGTCAAACAGAAAAATGTTTCTGATGTCATTTAAGTGTGTGTGAAACGAATGATGCACTGGGATAAAAGAAAAGGACAGGGAAAGTGAAACCAGAATGAACTAGAAGACAGTGACAGACCAGGACTACTGTTAATCTACTACTCCAGCACACGGAGAATGAAAGACGCTAAGCAGTGGTGACCTTGAGACTGAGCACCCCCATAAATACTTCTCACAGTCTGAGAGTAGTCAGACATTCATGCAGAACAAGTTACATTTTTCCAGTCATTCCAAAATAGGTTGCTGCTGTTGTGTGCCAATGAGGTGATTCAGACTTACAGTGATCATACATACAGGAGAGAGTAAAACTGTCCCATAGGGTTTCCATAGCTGAAATGTTCCTGGAAGCAGATAATCAGGTCTTTTCTACTATGGAGCAGCTGATTGTGTTTCAACCGCTGACCTTTAGGTTTAGCCACCAAGCACCTTTTTACCAGGACTACTTTCCCAAAATATGAGGAAAGTCAAAACATATTGCTATAAAATCACAGAATGCTTTATTAAACAAAAATATAATGGGGCAGTATCGTATCTTAATGGGAAGCTACTGTTTTTCAATGTATCCTACATCTAGTTCAACACACTTCTGAAAGTTGTACTGACATCTTAATAAACACTGGACTGCGAACCACAAGGTTGGAGAAAGATGAGGCTTTCTGCTCCTGCAAAGAACTACAGCCTTGTAAACCCTACACAGGGTTGTTATGAGTCGGAACTGCCTCAACAGCACTTAGCACCACCACCACCACCAAACCTTTCCCCAAAAACTTTTGCACTCTTCAGTTTACAACATACAACACATCAAAACAGTAGTTTTGGCATTTCAAGGGACTCAAAAAGTGTTCCTTTTAGATGGTCTTTGAGTTTAGGGAACAAAATCAGGACTGTAGGGTGAATGGGTTAAGGCTTCTCAATGAAATCTTCAAAACACAGCCCCTTGCTACCTTCAAACATGAATGTCTTGTTATGATGGAAAAAAGACTCCTCAGCACAATTTTCCTGGCCTTTTTCTCACCAATGAGTTTTCTGTTTTCTTAAAACTTCTTCCTTATAAGTCTCCATGCTTGTCTGTGTCCATCTAGAAAATCTATGAAAATTATTCCTTGGGGATCCCACAAAACAGTCACCAAAACTTTCTGAGCTGGCCTCGCCACTCAGAGTTTAACTGGCTCACAAGATCCTCAGGATTGGATGAACCTTGATAAATTCAAGACTTGTCCTCAATTACAATCTATTCGGTAAAATTGCCTTCATTAGCTTCTATCTTAATGCTAATGGAAAACTGATGGAAAGATCAGACCTGTGAGCTAGCTGATAATTACACAACACTATTCTTTTTAGTACCTCTTTTTTTTTTTTTTTTTTTTTAAAGCATCCTAATGAGATTAAGGAGACCTGGTATGGTGCTGTGGGTTAATGTGCCAGACTACAAAGCCATTTGAACTGCAAGGTCAGCGGTTCAAGCTCACCAGCTGCTCCTCAGAAACCCTATACAGGGTCACTATGAGTCAGAACCGACACAACGGCACTTCATAACAACAACAATAACAACAACGAGATTAAGGCAGTATATTACTGAGAAAACTCATCCACTGATCACAGAGACATGTGTAATCATGTTTTCTTTGGAATACACCCATGCATGTATGAACTGGAACCCTGGTAGCAATCTTTCTTGATTTACTCTGTTCAGTAACATCTCAAATTTAACAGAAATAGTGTCACAAGTGTAAAGTAAGGCTGAGAATTCATCCAATACCTGATTATATTCCTATTTGCAATATTTCAACAGAGAATAGCAGTGATAAAAAAAAACAAAATTCTTGACAATTCATGTATCTGTACCAATTGCTTAAATTTTTTTCTTCATTCTTGATTTTATCCCTGTGATAATGATTTAGTACTATTTATATTAATTCTATTATAGCTAATTCTACTACCAAAGCATCTTATCAGCACTCCAGAGAAAAATCCATTACTTGAAAAAAATACACGCCAATTGGATAACTAGACAAGAGCTTCCCAAAGTCTTAGGAGGCTCAAAGATCTCTTAAGTCGTGTTTTAATGAGTTGTTCTCCCAGAGATAAAGATGTCATTGAACTAACACTGGGTAGTTAGGTGCTATCATAAAATCTCACCAGAAAGTACATGTTTGCTTGAATATACTACTCAATAAATGAATATTATGACTAAGTAATAAAAAGATCCCAACAAAATAAGAGACCCAAATAATAGGCCTCTGTGTATAAGACTATGTGACAAAATAAGAAATTCATTGAAATACTCGGATTTAAAAAAGGCCAAACAAAAAAAATTCAGATTCATAATATAGGAAATGTAGCTTCACTATCATGCACTATCATGCAGTGTAGTATCAGCATACTGCTATCAAGTAACTAGGTTGATGGATGAAAAAGAGACTTGGGGCTTAGAGGAGACAGAAAATAACTACAGTCAGATATTAGAAAAGAATTTCTCCATCCATTTGTTCATTCAATAAGTCTTTTTTTAGCGTGCCTTGTCTGTGCCAGGAACTGACTGCACAGGCTTTCCTGAGGCTTACAGCAGCATAAGGGAGAAAGACTTTAATGAAACAATCACACTAGTGAATATATCATATAAACTAAGAACAATCAAAGGAATTGAGTACTATGAGCACCTGTAAAAAGCCTGCCTTAACACTGGTTAAATAAGAGGTTTCCCTGAGGAAAGGACCCTTGAGAGAAATGAGAGGGGTAAATGATATTTAAAAAAACAACAACAACATATAGGAACACCTTCCACTTACTGAGAACTAGGTTGTGGAAGAGGATCACTACCTTTGATTGGTTTGTGTTTAGAGATACTCAACTGTAGACATGTAATATACGTAGTTAGAGAAACAGATCTGGAATTTAATGAAATATTTCTAGAAATACTAATTCTGATTATACACATACATAAGGGAGGGGCTTCAAAATAACTGGAAACATTCCATTATCTTTCCAATTCATTTTTCCACAGCTTTTTGAAGTCACCCTTGTATATATGCATGTTGCTTGCTAAGTGCCGTTGAATCGGTTCTGACCCATAGCGACCCTGTAGAGGGTTTCCAAGGAGCAGGAGGTGAGCTTCAACCACCAACCTTGCATTTCAAATGGACTTTGCAATCTAGCACATTAACACATAGTGTCACACCAGGACTCTCTATATATGTATATACATGGAACTGAAAACAGGATTTTTCCATGAAGTTTTTGAGCAACCTTATGTATGTGTGTGTATGGTAGATTGACAAAAGTCACAACACAGATTAAAACATATCAACGATTATGATAATAATGCAGGACCAATGTTTTGTTATACATAAGATGACTTGTCATGAGCTGGAACCAACTAAATGGCAACTAACTACAACATATATATACCCACATATATGAACATAAATTATGAGCTACAAGTTTTTATTATTTGAACCATTCCAAGATTTCCTTTTCTTTTTTGTTAATTTTGATATGTAAGTCAACAATCTCTTAGAATAATCAAGAATTAATCCCCCACCCATCGAAACTATGTGAAAACTGACAAATACTGAATGTCACTTTATAATCATCTAGCTTTCTTACTATTTTCAATTTAAAGAAAAAGCTACTATTGCCAAGTAAACAGAAATAGAACAGATGAAGATGTAATATAGTGTGTGGGGGGAATCCTGGAGTGGTGCTATAGGATAAACACTGGACTGCTAACCACAAAGTCGGCAGTTCAAAGTCACTAGCCACTTCTCAGAAACCCTATGCAGGGTGGCTATGAATCAGAACTGGCTCGATGGCACTTAACAGCAACAACAAATATAATGTTTGCCCTGGTGTAGCGCTGTAGCATCAGCACTGGATTGTAACAAGGTCAGCAGTTCAAACCCACCACCTGCCCCTCAGAAACCCCGTACAAGGTTTGCTTGCTATGAGTCGAAAATGACTCGATGGCACTTAACAACATTAGAATGAAATGTGAGAAGACCTGGAGTTAGAAGATCAAAAAGATAGAACGTGATCAACATTTCTCAAGCTTATAAAACTGAAGAAAAAATTCAAACCTCAACTTACAATACTGAAGGATTCTATGGTCAAAATATTGGAAGCATTAAAAGATGATGGAAAGAGCAGTGAGTGGGACCCTATCCAGAGAAGCAGTGACACCAGAGATGGAGGCAGAGATGATAACGTAGAGAGATGGGGCAAGGGCTGTGTGCTGATGACCGGGGGGGGGGAGGGGGGGGGCAGGTTTGCAGGGTATATACCCTTTGGTTGGTTGATGATGCATGGAGGGGATTGTAACCATGGCAATGAAATAATATAGGACTGGATGAATGTAAAACTAACATTCTCCCACGTACACTACCACATAATTCACAATAAAACATTTAAAAAAAAAAAAAAGATGATGGAAGGACTACAGTCGTTGTACCAAAATGAAATGGTGTGTGTTCAACCATATGATCAAGAACCAATGACATAGAAGGAAGAAGTCCAAAGTGCACAGAAGGCATTGACAAAGAACAAGCCTTCAGGAAATGATGCAATACAAATTAAAATATTTCAACAAACTGACACAATGCTGGAGATGCTCACTCATATATGCCAAGAAATTTGGAAGACAACTACCTGGCAAACTGATTAGAAAAGATCCATATCTGTATCCATTCCAAAGAGAGGCAACCCAACAGAATGCAGAAATCATTAGACAATATCATTAATATGACAGGCATGTAAAATTTTGCTAAAGAAAATTTTAAAACAACTGCAAAAGAGTATATTGACAGGGACCTACCAGAGGTTCAAGTTGAATTCAGATAAGAACGTGAAAAAAGGGATACCATTGCCGACATCAGATTAATCTTAGCTGAAAACAGAAAATACCAGAAAGATGTCTAACTATGCTATACTGACTTTGCAAAATGGATAATATGGTAAAGAATGGGTATTCTAGAATACTTCATTGTGTTCATGAGGATCCTGTACATAGAATAGGAGGAGACACTGAATGGTTTCAAATCTAGAAAGCTGTGTGCCAGCATTGCATTCTTTTACAATATTTACTCAATCTGTATGCTAAGCAAATAATCCGAGAAGCTGGATTATATAGAGAAGAATGTGGCATCAGGATTGGGGGAAGATTCATTAATACATCTGTAATGTGCAGATGATACAACCTTGCTTGCCGAAAGAGAAGAGGACTTAAAATACTTACTGATGAAGATCAAAGATCATAACCTTTGGTAAGGGTTGTACCACAATGTAAAGAAAACAAAAGTCCTCACTACTGAACCAATACATAAAATCATGATAACTGAAGAAAATATTGAAGTTTCTAAAAACTTCATTTTGCTTGGATCCACATCAACACTCATGAAAGCAGTAGTACTGTATACTAGGCAAATCTGCTGCACAAGATCTCTTTCAAGTGTTCAAGAGCAAAGTTTGAGGACTAAAGTGCTCCTGATAAAAACCATGGTATTTTCCATAGCCTCATATGCCTGTGAAAGTTGGACAATGTATAAGATAGACCATAGAAGAACTGATACAGTTGAATTATCATGTTGGATAAAAATATAAACAGTACTATGAAGTACTAGACAAACAAATATATGTTGGAAGAAGTACAGACAGAATGTTCCTTAGAGCCAGGATGGAGAGACTTTGTCTCTCATGCTTCGGACACATTATCAGGATGAACCAGTTCCTGAAGAAGGACATCACACTTGGTAAAGTGGAGGGTCAGCAAAAAAAAAAAAAAAAAGAGGAAAACCCTCAACAAGTTGAACTAACACAGTGGCAGCAGGGTTAGGCTCAGGCGTAGCAACAATTGTTGAGGATGGTGTGGCACCGGACAGTATTTCATTTTGTGAATAAGTTCACATGAGTAGGAACTAACTTGAAAGCACCTAATAACAACATCAGAATAAATATTTCTGAGCTAGAAAAAGTAAGATGTATTAACAGGTTCAATAATAGTGATATTAGCAAGTACACATCCATAATTCTACCCAACTAGATCTTCAAAATGACTCTAAAGTTGTATCAACTCCTACTTCCTATAATTTCTCTTATCTTACTTCTCCTGAAAGTAAAGACCAAGGTGAATAAAATGAAGTTTTGAATATGTTTCCCAAGAAGTGGTTAGAATCTCAGGAGAGCCAGCACTAGGTTTTATGTATAGAAGAAATATGGGCATGTCCATCAATCCTTCTGACTGCTGTCAGGATTATGACTAGCTAGAGAAGACATTTAATTTTATTTATTTTAGCATTAACACTGTAAAAGTGAAGATGAGAAAAAGGAAATACAAACCATGCTACAGATAAATTTATTGTGTTGTGGTAAAATGGTTATGTTTACCTATAAGGCTGTACATATTTTGCTGTTGTTCTTGTCAAGTGCCATCAAGTGTGTTCCAACTCATAGCAATCCTGTATACAGTTTTCTGAAGAGCAGCTGGTAAGCTTGAACCACCAACTTTATGGTTCAAACTGACATTGCAGTCTAGCACATGCAGTGCCACACCAGGAATCCATACATGTTTTTGTTAGGTGCTGTTAATTCTGACTTACGGTGACTGATCCCATGTGACTGAGTAGAACTGCCTCGTAGGGTTTTCTACGCTATAATCTTTATGGCATCAGATCTGTGGATCTTTCTTCCTCACACTCACTTGGTGAATTTAAAAACAGGCAATCTTTAGGTTAAGCAGTTGTGTACTTAACTATTGAGTCACCATGCTCACTATGATGTTGTTACTGGTAAGTGCCATTGAGTCAATTCTAACTCATAGCAATCCTGTATATGGTTTCTAAGGAGTGACTGGTGAGCTTGAACCTTGAGGATCAAATCAACTTTAAAGACCAGCACATTAATACACAGTGCCACACCAGGACTCCAGGCTCACTATATACACTCATTATAAAAACATTATTTATATATCAGAATCTTTTATCCTAATAAATATTTTATTTATGAATCCTAAATATTTATTGAAATAAGCCATTTTAACTAAAATTATTTCAGTGGGCAAGAATCTTTATATACCTTGACATTTAATATGGTGACTCTAGGCAAGTCACTTCACCTATCTGTGCCTCAATTTCCCTATCTATAAAATGGATTTGATATAATGAAACCTATATCATCAAGTATTACAAGATTAAATTAATAAGTATAAAGAACTCAGTATAATGCTTGATGTAGTTCTCGAAATGAAGTATTTCATTGCACTAAATTAATTTTAAAGCACTGAATTTGATCTATAGCAGAACGATTTCAATAAAAATGATTTGAGTACCATTTTAAGCCTTTTCCTGTGTTGGCAACAAGAGCTAATATTGACACTTTACATTAACCAAGACAGGGTTATATCCCTTAACCATACTTATTCAATCTGCATGCTGAAAAAATAATTCAGGAAAGTAAATTATATGAAGAAGAAGTACATGACATCAGAATTAGAGGAAGACTCATCAAAAATCTATGATAAGCACAACCTTGCTTGCAGGAAGTTAACAGGATCTGAAGTACTTACTGATGAAGATCAAACACACAAGCTTCAGTATAGACTGTACTTCAATGTAAAGAAAACAAAAATCCTGAGTGGTTATTGTTGTCATTGTTAAGTGTCACTGAGTTTGTTCCCACTCATAGTGATCCCATATAGGGTTTCCAAGGAGAAGCTGGTAGGTTTGAACCATGAACCTTACCATTAGCAGCCCAGTGCTTATCCTACAGTATCACACCAGGGCTCCAGATGAGTGGTTAAGGGGCTTAAAACACACATATACATGATAATCACTTCCCAGTCCATTTGATATAAGCAGCTTTCATTAACAAATGGACTTTTCTTTCATTTCTACTGTTATTAAATTAATTTGACAGTGATTAAGCAACTATGAATGAAGGAACAGATCTAGGATCATGTCCAGGAAATGAAGAATAAAGAGAAAAAGCAAACTCACTTGTTCATATCCATCAACCCCTTGCCAGACAAGAAAACAAATAAATTATGTGCTCTGGTCTATCTGCATTCATTCCATTTGTAAATTGGCAGATAGGGCCCCACACAAGGCAAAAGGAAAGCTGATCTCAAGATTTTAAAATTATAAATGGAAGTCGTGTTTAGAAACCAGGCGCTTTGATTAATTTTAATGTGCTGTATAACTTGTTTTAAGCTTCTGATAAAGATTTAAATTTTTCTCTTTTCTCCCTTTCCCCTTTTTGCTTTTGGACATAGTATTTCAGCAACTCTCCAAGTACATGCCTGTGTACTTAAGTGGACAAAAGAATAAGTCTGTATCACATTATCGCATGTCTCCGTATAATTTATGACACTTCTCACTACAATCTATTTAACCCACTCACTGCCACTGCATCAACTCTAACTCATGTAGACTTCCTAAAGGACAGAACAGAGCTACTCTCAAGGTTTCCTGAGATTATAAGACTTTACTAAAGCAGACAGCTTTATCTTTCTCCCTCACAATGGCTGCTGGATTAGACCTGCTGACCTTTCTGTTAGCAGCCTAATGATTACCCCTCTGTGCCACCAGATCCCCTTCACAATTGTTTACAAGTATACATAAAGGTATAAGGAAGCAGCGTGGTGTAACAGGTTTTGTGTTGGGCTGTTAACAACAAGGTCAGCAGTTCAAACCCATCAACCACTCCATAAGAAAAAGATGGGGCTCACTGATCCCATAAAGATTTATAGCCTCAAAAATCCTATACATGGTCATAACTTAGAACTGACACCACAGCACACAACAACAAAATGTACAAATATGACATAATTTAGGCAGTCAACATAAAAATAATAACACACCAAGGTGGGGTCCAAAAAGAAGAGATATTGGTAGCATTCCCATACTGCTTTTTAGGCAATTAAAAAAAAAAAAAAAAAAAGCTGCTCAAGAGTAAGATAGTAGCATTATGTCACAGTATGTTAAACATGGTAAAAATAATGGCAGTTAAAAATATATGAGATGCGTATCCCAAACAGCAGGAACCTAAAACAAACTCCACGCTAATAAAACTTGCCAAATTTTTGTATTCCATGAGCATACAATAGTGCACCACTAAATTTCATACTTTTAAGCTTATCATTAAATATAAACAAGACAAAAGCATTGAGCATAAAAGTAATCCTCAATATACTGGTAAAAGAAGTCTGTTGTAGAATAAATTTTATCATTGGTATAAGGAGAAAATGTATGTACTCAAACATATTAGAGAAAGGTATCAAAGGATACATACCAACCTATTAAAATATGTTATTTTAGAAAAGTGATAGAGAAGGGGGAGAGAAGGAGCATATTCTCTCTCTTTTTTCTTTAACATAAATCAAAATCAAACCCACTGACATGGAGTCAGTTTCAACTCAGAGATACTATATTGCAGAGTATAGCTACCACTGCCCGGACCCCGCACCCCCTTAGAGTCTTTGAGACGAAATCTTTACAGGAGCAGACAGCTTCATATTTTTCCTGTGAAGTAACTGGTGGGTTTGAAGTGTTAACCTTGTGGTTAGTAGCCCGACACTTAACCCATGGTTCTACTAGGGCTTTTGGTTATTTTACATAATACTTCTATATAATCTGTCTTGTTACAACAAGCATGTATGGAGTGTCAAAAAGTTTGTGGATAAATTCCATTGTCTTTTAATTCCAAACACACATTTTTAAAGGCTGGTGTGGTGCTGTAGGATAAGCAATGGATTGCTTACCTCAAGATCAACAGTTCAAGCCCACCAGTCACTTCACTCCTTGTAAACCCTATTCAGAGTAGCTCTGACTTGGAACCAACTCAAAGGCACACAACAATGTTCATAACTAATGTTTTAAGTAAAAGAATATTTGAAAAGAAAGAGGGAGAAAACAAGAGATGTGTTTAAAAGTCTGCTATACAAAGTCAATCTATTTTATGAGTACTAGCATTAATAAAATTAGTTACATTTCCCGACTCCACCCAAAGTACAAGAACCATCCTTTCCCTATTTGACATGGCTGAATGATGTTATGATACAACCGGACCTTCCTCTCTAGATTATACTGGTAAATCTAAGATTCATCCCCAGTTATGATTCATTCCACGAATCATCTTTATTAGTGATGATCTTGCTTTTAAAACTCTTTGAGCTAAGTGATCTTCATGCGACACTTTTAGCAACCATTGAGCCAAAAGCTTGCTAAGTCAAGATAATTACTTAAAATTAAAAATGTCAAACCATGTGAGATCCCAACAACATCAGCAGCTATCGCATCAATTCAAATTCAAATAAAATTACCCCTCTGGATTCCCAAAAACCAGTCCCTATAACCTTCTGAGTTGACCTCTCTGCCTTGAATTTAACTGGCCCAGCTGATCCCCTCAGAAACTACTATTAAATTGTACTTTTTTGCTAAGACACCCTAACAAAACTAAGACAAGTGCATTACTGAGAGAACTTGTCTGCAGCCATCCACTTATCACAGAGACATGTTTAAACATGTTTGGTTAGGAGTAAATCTGTGTTTGCATGAACTGGAATTCTAGTACGTAGTAGCAACACTTTTTGACTTAGCCTTGCATAGTTATATGTATGAATACAACTTAATAATACCCTAAGTGTTTAATGGATGCTTACTATGATTTCCAATCATATTTAATAGGAGAAAAATCAGTTTTTTCTAACAAGATGTACACTAAGGAACCCACAGAACTAGTTAACATAAACCGCTCATCAAAAATTAAGGCTTAAAGGATGATACCATACTATTTGTTTCACAGACAGTAAGAAATGGCATAAAATAAAGTTTTACATTGCTAACAAAACCCTTTTTGCACAACATAGTTTATAATATTATTGTTGCATATTGTAGAGTCAGTTCTGACTCACAGTGACCCTGGTTTAGTGTGTCCAAAAGAGGGGCAGGTGGACTTGAACTTCAGATCTTGTGGCTTATTTATACTCCAGCACACCAGGACTCCATAGTTTACAACAGAAAGGATAAAGTCAGATATGTCTTTCATTTGCCAAAGCAAAGCTTAATCATTCTAGGCCACTTCAGTACAAAACTTTGAAATGTATTCCTTACCTTTTAGCAATTCATGTAGTTAATGTACATTCACCACAGACCAATTAAGTACTAAACAGCAACAAAAAATATCTAAAACTCACAAAACTAGAAACTCTTTGAAGCTCTCTGGTTTATAGACATTTATGAATAACAACGGATTTCTTTCTTTTTAAAAGTCTGAAGTCTTGACTTAATTAGCACTTCTAAATAAAGTGGCTTCATATATAGAGTTCTAGTATGGCGCTATAGGATAATCTTTGGACGATTAGGTCGGTTTGAACTGCAGTTCAAACGCATCAGCTGCTCTTTGGAAACTTTATACAGGGTCATTATGAGTCAGAAGTGACTAAAAGGCACAAACAATAACAACATATATAGAATATCCAGACTTTTAAATAAATGTCTTAACTATCTGTATCAATATAGTTTACAAATCAGTAAAAAAAATTGCCTATAAAAATTACAGCACTATTTTTTAAAGTCCTATCTTTTAAAAACATGAATTTGTTTGTAAATATGGTCTCCAGTTTGTTTCTATCATATTAAAAATTTAGATAAATTCCGGAAACTATCATAGAACTGTGTACTCTCTTCCATATTTAAATACCAAAATAAATAAAAACTGGTTGCCACAAACAAAAGTAAATGGCCATTTGAACTAAACAATACATACATTAGGAAGTAAAATTTCTATTTAAAAATATTTTTATACATGATTTTTAATAAACCCATGAATTAGTCACTAATGTTTAAAAATGAAAACGTTGCACCCAATAGTGTGCTTATCTAATTTCCTAAACAAGGCATGTTTCCTTTGGTTTATGTCGCCACATACACATTTTACAAAAATTATGGTGATCAGTGATCTAATTCCAACAGATTGCTGCAAGTACTGAGAAAGAAGTGTTATATAAATAAAGCTGAGAGGACAGGAATTACTTTACAGGACTTCACCATTTTCTCCTATAAAGTTTTAACAATCCTACAGATATTAGAAAACTCAAGTTAAATGAAGAGATACATAAGGGCAAGGTAATCTGATCCTCCGAGTTAAATGAAACACAGTAAAAATCAAGAGTTTAGAGATGTCTCAAGCAAGTATATTGAAAAGTTACCAGCTTTCCTGGACTTGTATAATATTAACTACTACTAAAAGTTCTTATAAAACACTGGACCAGTGCCAACTGTCGACATGGTAGAGAATGAGGAAATTTTAATGAGTGTAATCTGTGACCCACCACACTATAAAATATTTAGTCTTCAGTACACACTTAATATACTGCAAGCAAAAAAAAAAAAAAAAAAAAAATATATATATATATATATATATGTATATGTATATGTATGTATATATACTTGGAACCAACAACATGACATAATGAGAAATGCTGCTCCCTAGCACGAGAATTTGTGTGGGTCTGCTTTGGTGTGGGATTGTAGTAGAAGCACTGAACTGGTAACCACAAGGTTCAAACCCACCAGCTGCTATTGGAAACCCTACAAAGGGTTACTATGAATCAAAACCAACTTGACAGCACTTTGTAACAACAACATCATCATTCTGAACCCTTTGGCTCACCTTCTTGGTTACTTTCATGAGCCCCTCCCTATGTCTTGTGTGTAATCTTGAAAAAGACATAAAAACTTAGGAATGGAGGAAAAGAGAGAAGGGAAAGATAGAGTTGTGATATCACTTCTTCTCACCAGTAACTGCTTATCAAGAAAAAAAGCAAGGTGTATCTCATACTTTAAAGTACTGGAATGCACGCAAAACTCTCCACAGAGGAGTAAGAATGGGATTATCCCTCACTCTAGTCTACCTCGACCCTTAAATAAGAAGTTTAGGCCACAGGAAGTTAATGTTGCAAGAATAAGCAACATAAGAATAAACATTCAAAATGCCAAAAGAAAATGATTTCCAACAATCTTATAGGTTTCACCAAAGGCAATAAAAAATATGTATGGATAGAGAATTAGGAGACTAAGAAGATTCTCACTTATTTCAAAACCCTAGAGTATTTTTTCTTCAAAAAGACATCATTTTCAAATAGCACAAACTATGAGACAAGAACTTACTTGTGTTGGAACAAGTACAGGAGGGTATGCCATCTTGTGATGCCTGTACACCCAAAATGCACATATGATAATCCCCGCAATTAACATAAGTGGCACCAAGGAATAAAGCAAGATGTTGTAATAGGGTGGCTTAGGTGTAACTGGATTCGAAGTAGCTGTAGAAAAGGGAGGAAAAAAACCAACTCATATATAAATAGATATTTATTACTATGTCATATTTTAGGGAAAAAATAGGGAAGGAAGAAGTGAGAATATTATTCCACCCAACACATGTAAGCTTTATTTTCAATTTACTACTTGAACAGACCTATGTATTCCCTGTGAACTTACGCTGTGTGACTTCCATCTCTGGAAAATAAGAAAACCTTTCGTTACACATATTGCCCTCACAGCAACAAAAATATACTTCAGGGCTGTCTTTCTTTTCTATGCAATCAGTCCTATAAACAAACAGAGTAGAAAAAAATTAAAATCAACATTATACTAACCTTACAATAGACATTTTTCTAAAGTTCTCAGAGATCAAATAAATTACTTATATTTAACTTCAGGATTTTTATTAATATAATCAATTCTTAAAACTCAAAAATGTTTCTGGATGCCTATTAATACATCTCATCATAAATAGTCCCTTCTGATTTTATAAAAATCACATTTGCTTTTTGACACCATTGTTGCAGTTTGTTTTTTGATGATCAACACAAGGCAATCAGCTTTTTTGAATATAGAAATAGAATATAAAAACGGATATAGCTCATATCTCAAGAACAGAACATATCTCAACATCAGACACCAAAACCAGGCTTGGAAATTAATGGTGTGCCACCTCCCCCCCTTTTTTTTCTCCAGAAACAGGTAGAGAATAGTAAGCAACATCAAACATAAGGACCTAGTAACTCAAAGACTGATTAGAGTCAGATGGGTTAATTAAAGGGGGGAAAATGAGCAGCCTCTTAAACATGGCCAAAGTTGCTGAAATTATATGGATTTGGCGTCTAGAATAAACCCAATTCAACCACTAAGAAACAGCCATATATATAAAAGAAAAATACAAATCACAGTTTTAAATATTGGTGTTTCTGTGGGTTAGGTGTCAGGTTGTTAAACAGCAAGATTGTCGATTCAAACTCACCAACTACTCCTCGGAAGAAAGATGAAACTATTGGCTGCCATAAAGACATAGTCTCAGAACTCCTGCATAGGGTCTGAGTTAAAATGCATTTGATGCCAGTGGGTTTGCTTTGTTTGGGAGTTAATAAACATCAGGTGAATTTAAGAACCACTGTGATGGTTGTTAGAATATTAAGGTTAAATATCAACTCTAAGGAGTTCTGGTAGCGTAGTGGTTACGAATCAGGCTGCTAACCTTAAGGTCAGTGGTTCGAAACTACCAGCCGCTCCGCAGGAGAAAGATGAGGTTTTCTACTCCCATAAAGATTTATACCCTCGGAAACCCTGTACAGGGTCGCTATGGGTCAGAACCGACTGGATGGCACTTAACAACATCAACTCTAAAAAATGAAAAGCTCAAGAAATTCAGAGAGAAAGCCCTTTTAACAAACCCCAAACATTGAAATAAAAGCTATATTAATATGAGGGGGGCCTTCAAAAAGTTCATGGAATATGGAGTTAAACAATAATGGAATTTTTACTTAACTTTTTGAAGCCTACTCGTATGTATGTAGTAAAAAGTAAAATGAAAAATGAAAGCTAACTTTTAACAATTTGTATGGAGAAACACATAAATTTCAAAACTGATTTGTTATATTTAGAATTAGGCTTTAGAAAACAGAAGATTTTCAATATGATTAAATACCTAGCAATTCAAAGAAGCTCAAGAAAATTACTTTCCTCCATCCAATCAATTTCATGAACATAAAAACCAAAAACTATATATATATATATATATATTGTTGTTAAGTACTGTGGCATCGGTTCCGACTCATAGTGACCCTGCACAGGGTTTCTGAGGCTGTAAATCTTTACGGGAGCAGAATGCCACATCTTTCTCCCGCAGAGAACCGCTGGTAGTTTCAAACTGCTGACCTTGACGTTGGCAGCCCAATTCGGAACCACTATGCTACCAGATATACATATCTGGTAGCACAGCGGTTCGAAACTACCAGCTGCTCCACGGGAGAAAGATCAGGCTTTCTACTCCCGTAAAGATTTACACCCTCGGAAACCCTGTACAGGGTCGCTATGGGTCGGAACCGACTCGACAGCACTTAACAACAACATATATATATATATATATATATATATACACACACACACACATATATATACATATGTGTGTATATATGTATGTGTTTGTGTGTGTATATTAGTCCTGGTGTGGTGCTGTGGGTTAATGCGCCAGATTGCAAAGCCATTTGAATTGCAAGGTTGGCGGTTCAAGCTCACCAGCTGCTCCTTGGAAACCCTACACAGGGTCGCTATGGGTCAGAACTGATTCACTGGCACTGCACAACAACATGTGTGTGTGTGTGTTTGTTAAGAGCTGTTGAGTAGGTTGTGACTTATAGCAGCCCTGTATAGGATTTTTGAGAAGCAGCTGGTGAATCTGAACCATCGACTTTACAGTTCAAACCAACCTTGTGGATCCAGTGCACTATCCTACAATGCCACACCAGGACTCCTATACATATGTTGTTGTTTGTTCTTTTGGCAATTCATGGTACTTTTAATATTCTCCTCCAATACTATAACTCAAATGCATCAACTTATTCTATGGTCTTCTTTATTCATGTCCAACTTTAACATGCATATGAGGTTACTGAAATAGCAGGCTTGGGTCAGGCGCACTTTTAGTTTTCAGATGGACATCTTTGCTGTTGAACACTTTAAAGGGGTCTTGTTCAGCACATTTGCCTAATGCAAAATGAAGTCTTTCACAACTTCAATCTTTTTTCCATTTATCTTCATGTTACTTATTGCTCCAACGGTGAGGATTTTTTATATCTTTAATGCAAGTCATATCAAAGGTTGAGATCTTTGGTCTTCATCAGTTAAGTATTTTAAGTCCTCTTCTCTGTCATCAAGCAAGGTTGTCTCATCTGCATATCACAGGGTGTTAATGAGCCTTCCTCCGATTTTTTATGTTCTTCTTCATATAATCCAGCTTCTCGGATTATTTGCTCAGCATACAGGTTAAATAAATATGATAAAAGAATGCAACCCTGGTGCACAATTTTCCAGATTTTAAACCAGTCTGTGTCCCCTTGTTCGGTTAGAATGCCTCATGGTCTATGTACATGATCCTTATGAACACAATTAAGTGTTTGCCAGTATCCATTCTTCGCAATGTTATCCATAGTTTGTCATGGATAAGCATCAGACCGCAAGATAGTTAGAACTGCAAGGATGAAGTTCAAACTCACCATCTGTGTGTGTATACACACACACACACACACACACACACACACACACACATATATATATATACATATACATATATATATATACATACACACACCCACATACATACACACACACAGTACTAAAAGGAGACCTGGTGGTACAGTGGTTAAATAGCTTGTTTACTGACCAAAAGGTTGGTGGTTCAAACCAGCTACCCTGAAGAAGATATAGATGTGGCAGTCTGCTCCCATAAAAATTACAGCCTTGGAAACGCGATGAGTCAGATAAGGTCACTAGAAAGTGACTCAATAACTGATAGTTTGGGCTTTTTGTTTTATGTACAAAAATCTTGTGCTGTCTTTTTAATATTTTGACTCTTTTCCTTTCTCTTCTTTTATTATCCTTACTATTTAGTTTTTTAATTTAGAGAATAAAAACAAAAGCTCACATATTTTTCAGTTACACTAAATGCCCAGAACCAAATCTGGCATAGCAATATTACTATAAGAACAAGTTTATGTACTAAGCAGCCCACTCTCTGTTATCTAGAAAAGTTCTATCTCCAGTAAAAATAGTTATCTACATACTTTAACACTGCCTGAGTCTCACCCAATTGAAACACTTTTTTAGGTAAGAAGCACCATAACTTTTTGTCACCAATAGAATATGGATTTCTCATTTCAACTAATTAATAAAAGGCTGTTTGGGATAAAGATGATCCCAAAACCTCATTTTACTCCCAATTCTTCCCCACTTCAAACCAAATTTGTTGCCATTGAGTTGATTCTGATTCATAGCAACCCTTTAAGAACAAAACAGAACTGCCCTATGGAGTTTCCAGAAGTTCTGGTTTGGTGCTGGAGGATAAGCACTCAATTACAAGGTCAGTTTGAACTGCAAGGTGTGAGGTTCAAACTCACCAGCCGCTCTTCGGAAACCCTATACCAGGTAGCTATGGATGGAACTGATTCGATGGCACTTACCAACAACAACAACAACAACAACAACAACTGAGTTTCCGAGGCTGTGAATCTTTATGGAAACAGACTGCCACATCTTTTTCCTGCAGAACTGGTGGCAGGGTCGAACTGCTGAACTTTGGGTTAACAGCCAAGTACTTTAATCACTGAACCACCATGGCTTCTTCTTCTTCCTACAAACCCTTCATAATAGTAATTATCACTTCTGTAAACAAATATGTAACTAAAATACATAATTATAAAGAAATAATTCCTGGATGATTCCCTGATTTAAAGGCATACACGGAACACTAAAAATTAAATGACTACGTTTTAATTTCTTATGGAAAGTGGAGCAAATCCAGATTTCATGGGCTTATTCAATACAATTCGGTATTAGTCACACATGGACAATCAATCACAGATTCCCAGTCATCAGTTGAGGCTCCTGAAGAGGGACCAGGAGGAGTCTAGTGTTCAGTAAGTATATCAGCACTTTTTGGCTCCAAAATGTTTCTGGCAGTCATTAGTACCCACCCCACTGGAAATCCTGTGGTTGAGACAGTTTAGGGATCAGTCCATCTATGAGACTCCTCGTGGAAAGAGCACAGGCAATCAATAAAATGACCCTCTACAAGTATTTCATTTCTTGTACACAATAAAACTATTTAAATAAGATCTTTGCAATAAAACGTAGTTTTCTATGAGGACTGTGGAATCCTGGTGTGGCGCTGCAGAATAAGTACTGGACTGCTAGCCTCAAAGTCTGTGGTTCAACTCCACCAGCCACTCCTTGGAAACCCAATACAGGGTCATTATGCGTCGGAGCCAACTCAAAGGCACTTAACAATAACAATGCAAACTGTGGTAGTTCTGCTGTAATTCTCTATGTCAAGTCAAAACATCTCTTGGGGTAAAGAATAAAAGTTTACTTTGCAAGGAAAAAAAAAAGAAGGGATGTAGTAAGATCAATTCCTCCCTATTACATAAAGGAGGAAATGAAAAGATCATTAAATACTATAATGAAGTTTTAGTCTTTTTGTTTTAAGCTGGCACCAAAGAAAAAAAGGGTTTATAATCCTAAAACCATGAATAAAGAAATGGGGTTTTTCTAAAGTTCTCCCTACTTGGTAAACGACTCAAAATAAATCAAAGATAGCATAGTGGTTACAATTCAGGCTGCTAGCCTCAAGGTCAGTAGTTTGAAACTACCAGGTGCACCGCAGGAGAAAGATGAGGCTTTCTGCTCCCATAAAAATTCATAGCCTCGGAAACCCTGTACAGGGATGCTATGAGTTGAACCCACTCCACAGCACATAACCACAATCACCAAAATATAAACATTCTATATTTACTTTATTGCTTTAAAAGATTTATTCTGTCACTGGAGTGTTTTGTAATCCCATCTTAAAAGACCAAGAAACATTTGAGTGAAAATCCATGCAATGGTCATTACCTTTTTAAGGATGGGGAGAAATGAATATCACTCAATATTGTCATTAACAATAAAATGTTTCCATACCTGTCATAACAGTTGATATCATCCAGCCAACAGCCTTGTTTCACTATTTCAATGGAACCAGAAATGTTCTTCCATGCAGCAAAACAGTGTCGCCGTTTATCTTTGTCACCATAACAGGGTTCAACACCTGTTCGATTCGTTTTATCTTTTTCCCAGTTAGCATTATAGAAAATACACTCCTGAGTTTCTGATCTGCCAAGGATAGCACCTGTAAGATAATAAACAGTAACTTAATATAACTGTACTAACTCTTAAAATCAGAGGTTGTCTTCAAGTGATCATAAAATTATTACTATTTACTTGTCTTGCCAGTGTTATAACACTTGGTTTAGGTTTCTAGGTATAAAATTTTAAGAATTGAGAACATATTTCACATTAGGAGCCCAGGTTGTTGTTGTTGTTGTTAAGTGCCATCGAGTCCAGGTAGCATAGTAAATTATGGGTTGGGCTGCTAACCACAAGGTCAGCAATATGACTCTACCAGTCGCTCTACTCCTATAAAAATTTACAGCCTCAGAAACCCTATATAGGGTCGGCACATAACCACCTTCGTAACAGTTCCCTGGAAAAAACCAGTTTCACTTCATAATGTCCTGATGAAACAAAGAAAATTATTAACTTTATTAAATCTTATCCTTCAAATAGACATCTTTTCAATTTTCTCTTTTACAAAATGGGAGGTAAACAAAATCAGTTCTGCATATGCCTAAGTATGATGGTTACCTCAGGGAAAAGCCCTTGTATGACTAAGCTGTAAAATGAACTGTAATTATTCAGATTTCGGCAACTGGCAGCAGGGTCTCAGAAATTAACCTGTGCCTATTACTTCAAAATAAAAAGACTTGACAACATGTATTGCTAATGATAAAAGTTGAGTTTTCAAATGAAAAAAGAATCTTGGAAAACCTGCATTAACCACTGTAAGTATGATAATGTCTCAATGAGGTCAATAGTGATGTTCACAAACATGATTTTTAAATATTGTACAGTGCAATGTGTTCATATTTAGAAAGCCTGCATAACTCAGAAAACCAACAATTTCCAAGTGAATTATGTGCGATGTTACAAAAGCATCAACTTGTAGGGGGGAAAAAATCTACTCAGTGTGCAGATGGAGTCCTGGTGTGGCACTGTGGGATAAAGTAATGGACCACAAGGTCTGCCTGAACCACAAGGTCGGCAGTTCAAACTCGCCAGCCGCCCCTTGGAAACCCTATACAGGGTTGCTATGAGTGGGGACCAATTCCATGGCACTTAACAACAACAGTAACAGTGTGCAGACAGACTGGCTGATTTTAATATCTGACAGAAGACACAAAATTCACTGATAATTTCAGACTCCACAATGCAATTAACTTTTAAGAAACTATCTCTTATTTTATATGGACAAGTAAGGGCACTAGAAAGTTCAAAACAATTTAGGGGGGGAAATTACAAGGGATAATTCATACTGAATTTGAGCCTTACTAGGAGTCCTGGTGTGGAGCTGTGGGTTAATGCACCAGACTGCAAAGCCATTTGAACTGCAAAGTCGGAGGTTCAAGCTCACCAGCTGCTCTTTGGAAACCCTATACAGGGTGGCTATGGGTCAAAACCGACTCGACGGCACTTTACAACAACAGCAACATATAGCTAAAACAATCAAGACAGTGGGATCTTAATGATCAATAAAACATAATAGTCCAGAAATGGACCAACATCTATACGGTCAATTGATGTACAACACAATGCCATAGTAATTCCATAGAGAAAAAGAGTCTTTATAACAACTGAGACTAGGGACATTCATATGCCAAAAAAAACAAACAAACACACAAAAGAACTTTAATCCATAGCTCATGCCATATATAGAAATTAAAACATATCAGAAACTTAAAACTATAAAAAATTCTATAACAAAACATTATGTAAAAAGTTTGTGATCTTGCATTATAAAATAATTTATACAGAGAACATAAAAATATGTGAGCTACAAAAGAATAGGTCAATTAGATCTCATCAATATAAAAACCACTACTCTTCAAAAGCTGCTGTTAAAAAAATTAAAAACTCACAAACTAGAAGAAAATATTTGCAAAACACATCCAATACAGGATATTATTCGGATTATATAAAGAACTCTTACAATTCAATAAGAAAAAAATAAACTACCCAATTACAAAAAAAAAAAAAAAAAAAATAGGCAAGAGATTCAGTCACTTGACCAAAGAAGAGATTATGAAAGACAAATTCAACATGAATGCTGCCCAGCATCATTAATGAAATACAAATTAAATCTACAACAAAATGCCACTATACACAGATCAGAATGGTGTTATTTAAAAAAAAAAAAAAAAAAAGGCTCATGGGCTTAGTTAGTTTGTGGAGCAACTGGAATTCTCAGAATAGGTTTTGGGAATGCAAAAAGGTCCAGCCATTGAAAAATAATTTGTAGCTTCTTATATTTAAATATACACTTGTCATATTCTCCACAACTGCATATCTATAAGGAAAGAAAGCATAACACAAAAATACAATTTTTTTCAGTATCTATTTAAAGTAAATTTCTTACTCATGGAAACAGAGTTGCCCTACCTTGAATCAAGTACAATATTAAATAAAAAAGTATTGCTACAAAATTATAGAAACTTATACTAAATGGGTTTTAATATATGCATAGGATAATTTGAAGTAGGTTTTACCTGTAAGAAAAGTATGTTTTAGAAATTTTGTGTTTCACGCAAGAAGGGAAAAACATAAAAACAGGATCTGCTATTTCACCTCTCTTCTATTCCAGAAACCCAAAGTAAAGAATGTACATAAAAAATTCTTATCCTGAAGTATTAAAATAAAAATTGCTTTTGCTGTTATGCACTGTTGAGTTGGTCCGACTCATAGCGACCTTGTATAGGGTTTCCTAGGAGCGACTGGTAAGCTTGAACCACTGACCTTGCAGTTCAAACCAATCTTGCAGTCCAGCGCATTAACCCACAGAGCCACACAACGACTCCAACGTAAGACTATACAACCTTTATTAGTTATAATACCTTGAAAAATCTGTTACAATGGTCTAAGTATGAGAGATGACCATAAGAAGATATAAAAGACGTACTGATGATCTATAAAACCAGGTACTAAATTATTTATTAGGAAGAATCTTCACTGCAATGAACTTTACTACAATAAGTTTACTACAATAACCATGAACAATGAACATTACTACAGTAATCATGGCTTCATTTATAACTGCCCCAAACTGGAAACAATCCAATGTACATCACTAGCAAATATATACACAAGCATCTATACAATAAAAAAGGAATGAACTAGTGAAAGCTACAATTTATATAAATTTAAAACATATAATGCTAAATGTTTAAAAAGCCAGGCTCCTATATACTGTATATGATTCCATTTGCAAGATATTTTGGAAAACGTAAATTTATAGGGAGAGAAATCAGCCAAAGATGAGGGGAGGGAATTGATTACAAGAGTACATGAGGAAACTTTTCTATACTTGACTGTATCAGTGGTTACAGGACCATATGGGTTAATCAAAATCCATATCACTGTGGTGGTTAGGCAGTGGTTATACGCCATCAAGGCGACCCTAAATAGGGTTTCCAAGTCTAGAAATCTGAATGGGAGCAGAAAGTCTCATATTTCCCCTATGAAGTGACTGGTAGATTCAAACTGCTGACCTTGTGGTTAGCAGGCCACTAAAAAAGTACATTTTGCTGTATAAAGGATACTTCAATAAACATGATAATCCAAAATTACCTGAAAATGATATTAAAACACTTCTCCTATATGCACTAATTATGTATTTGTGTAAGGCCAGATTTTCTTCATATACTCCAATCAAAACGTATCATAATAGACTAAATGAAGGAAAAGACACAAGAATCCAATTGTCTTCTACCAAAACAATTTCTAAAGACATTCTGCTAAATGTTTTGTTTTAGGGAAATAACTGTTTCTCATAAAAATCTATTCTTCTGTTGTTATGTAAAAAATTTATGATTATTTTCAAACAAATTAGTAAGTATTTTTAATTGTTTCTATTTTAACTCCTAATAGGTAAATATTAAAGATGTAATTCACATAAACACAAGTTCTTTAGGTACAACTTTTCAAGAATCTAAAGGGGTCTTGAAACAAATCAAGAGAACCACTGTTCTATCACAGAGATGTAATTTTAAACTGCTGGTTATCTGTGCCATAGACTTCGTCTCAACTGTGGAAGAAGTAATGGCATGAGCTGATATTGTAAACTATGGTCAGTAACTCTATATCAACTATATTTTATAAACAAAGGGCTATTTCTATTACTTATGTGTATACAAAAAGCCATTTTCTAAATTATTCCTTTTCAGAAACTTGTTGAAAATACCAACAAAATAATATCCCTCATTAATCAAACAATCCAACAGCAATCATTTACTGCCCACATTCTTATCTTAAAACACGACTGGCAAACTATTTCCTGTAATGGCCAGATAGTAAATGTTTTAGGTATTGCAGGCCATATGGTCTCTGTCACGAATACTAAACTATGTCCTTGGAGGACAACTATAAACAGTAAATGAATGAACACAGACATGTTCCAATAAAGCTTTAGTTAAGGACACTAAAAACTGACTTTCATGTATTTTAACATGTCAAACTCTTACTTATATGGTTTTAATTTTCCCCCTTATAATCATTTAAAAAGAAAACAAGAAAAATAGGAAAAAACATTCACAGCTCATGGGTTATATACAAAAACTGGCTGCAGAATGGACTGTAGTTTGCAATCCTTGTCTTAAAACAATGTCATAATTCCAAAGTAAGGAGCCCTGGTATGGTGATACAGGATAAGCAGTGGACTGCTAACTGTAAGACTGGTGGTTCAAACCCACCAGATGTTCATCAGAAACCCTATACAGGGTCGTTATGAATTGGAATGGACTTGAAGGCACGCAACAAAAACAATTCTAAAGTCTACTTAACCTGCCTTTTATTTGTTTGCTTTGGATTTGAGTCTTTGAGAATTATCACCCATTTAATTCATGTTAAAAATCATTACATGATTATTAACAATTTCCAAAAGAAGAGTCCATTGAGGCATAAGAACACTACTTAAAATTGACAAAAAATAGACCAATGTTTTGGGCAGAAATGCCAAATGGGTTTCACCTTTATTGTTAATTCCAATCAATTAATAATGGCTGCCTAGAGCATTCCAGGAGTCCTGGTGTGGCACTGTAAGATAAACACTCGAGAGCTAACCTAAGGTCCACAGTTCTACCCCACCGACAATTCCTCAGAAATCCTATACAGGGTCACTATAAGTCTGAACTGACTCAAAGTCACTTAATAACAATGAAGCGTTCCATTGAGGATTTTGAAGTCCAAGGCTTAAAATTATAAAATTGGAACATATCTGTGTTCGTTCATTTACTGTTTATAGTTCTCCAATGACATGGTTTAGTATTCTTGACACAGATTCAGTGTAGTATATAGTCTTGGTGTGACTCTGTAGGATAAGCACTTGACCAAGGTCAGTTTGCACCACACGGTTGGTGGTTTCTCCTCAGAAACTCTATACAGGGTCGCTATGAGTTGGAACTGACTCAATGACACTTAACAACAACAACTACTACAGAAATGAGGAGCCCGAGTGTCTTAACGGTTAAATGTTCAGTTGACAATCAAAAGGTCGATGGTTTAAAACTAGTAACTTCTCAGAGTAAAGACCTGGCAATCTGCTTCTGCAAAGACTACAGTCTAGAAAACACTGTGGGACAATTCTACTTTGCCCTATAGAGTCACTTTGAGTAAGCAAATGGTGCAAAATTAAAGTCTAGAAAGGATAAACTGCAGGCAGTCCATGAGTTACAAATGCATATCTGACTTAGATATAGCATATAATTACAAACCAAGTACCCGCCCAAACCTATATATAAAACATTCAAGGTATATCTACAATGGTGCATAATAAACAAATGGGTACTACTTTTCAAAGAACATCAAAACATTATTATTTCTGCATTATTATGTTACAGATGTGTGCATATGGAAGTGTTTCTTTAATGTTTTATGCATACAAAGGTACACCATGTACTGTATATATAGTAAGATACACATTTGACTAACTGACATTAGATACAAATTATACCTATTTCAACTTATATACAAATTTGACTTAAAGATAGACTTAGGTAGTCTTAGCAAAAGATATGAGGCAAGAAAGAGAAATCAGAGGCATCCAACTTGGCAAAGAAGAAGTAAAATTCTATTTGCAGATGATATCCTGTACATAGAAAACCCAAAAGATTCAGCAAGAACATGACTGGAACTCATTGGAAGATTCAGCAAAGTGGCAGAGTAAAAGATCAACATATCAGTTCAAATTCCTCCATACTAATAAAGCTCTGAAAAAGAAATTAAGAAAACAATACCTTTTACAATAGCCACCAAAACAATATTTAGGAAATATTCAAGAATAAATCTAAACAGAGAAAACAAAGGCCTATATAAAGAAAACTACAAAATGCTACAAGAAACCAAGAGATGAATAAAAATAAAAATGCAAGAATATACCATGCTCATGGATAAAAAGACTTAACATTACAAAAAGGTCAATACTACTCAGAGCAATCTACATATCCATATTCCAACAACGTTCTTTAAAGAGATGTAAAAAAAAAAATGATTATGAACATTTTATGGTAAGGAAAGAGACCTTGGATACTCGACTTAAGAAGAAGAACAAAGTTGGAGGCCTCTCACTCCCTGATTTCAAAATTTACTACAGAGCCAGAGTGGTCAAAACAGCCTAATACTGGTACAATGAAAGATACATGGATGAATGAAACAGAATGAGAACCCAGAAGTGAATCTATCCACACACAGTCAATTGATCTTAGACAAAGCAGCAAAACACATTAAATGGAGACGAGATCATTGCTTCAACACATGTTGTTGTTGTTGTCAGGTGCCATCAAGTTGGAACCGACTCATAGCGACACCATGCACAGCAGAATGACACAATGTCCGATCCTGGGCCAACCTCACTACTGCTGCCACACTTGACACCATCAATGATGCCACTTGGCTGATCCATCTCGTTGGGGGTCTTCCTCTTTTTCACTGACCCTCCATCTTACCCAGCATGACATCCTTCTCTAGCGACTGTTCCCTCCTGACAATATGTCCAAAGTATGAAAAGCGAAGCTTAGCCATCCTGGCCTCCAAGGAGCACTCTGGCTGCACTTCTTCCAATACATATCTATTGGTTCTTTAGGCAGTCCATGGAACTTTTAGTATTCTCCTCCAACACCACAACTCAAAAGGCATCAATTCTTCTATAATCTTCCTTATTCACTGTCCAGCTTTCGCATCCATATGAGGTTA
>NW_006408530.1:12739486-12783634 GCF_000296735.1 Chrysochloris asiatica
ATTTCAGACTGAAGAAGTTGGTAGAATTCTTCTATTTCACTTCAACACATAGTGCTGGCAAAACTCGAAATTGATTTGTAAAAGAAGGAAACACTATATACAAACAAAAGACTCAACATGGATTAAAGACCTAAACATAAATTCCAGAATTACAAAAATAATCCCTGATAAAATAGGGACAAACTTAAAGTCTCTAATACATGGCAAACATAGACTATCAAACACTGCAAAAAACACACAAACAATAGAAGACAAAATAGATGACTGGGACATACTAAAAATTACAAACTTTAGTGCATCAATAGAGTTCAATAAAAGAGTAAAAAGGGAGCCCACAGACTGGGATAAAATTTTTTGCAACGGTGTATCAGACAAGGGACTATTCTCTAAAATTTATAGGAAACTACTGTGGAGTCCTGGAGTGGCGCTGTGGATTAATGTGCCAGACTGCAAAGCCATTTGAACTGCAAGGTTGGTGGTTCAAGCTCACCAGCTGCTCTTTGGAAGCCCTATATGGGGTCGCTATGGGTCAGAATTGACTCGACAGCACTTAACAGCAATTGTGGAGTCCTGGTGTGGCGCTGTGGGTTAATGCGCTGGACTGCAAATCGGTTTGAACTGCAAGGGCAGCAGTTCAAGCTCACCAGCTGCTCCTAGGAAACTCTATACAGGGTCGCTATTAGTCAGAACCGACTCGATGGCACTTAACAACAACAACACAACACTTCCACAAGAAAAAGACAAATAATCCAATTAAAAAATCAGCACAGGACTTAAACAACCACTTCACTACAGAAGGTATTCAGGAAGCCAACAACCAAATGAAGAAATGTTCACAGTCATTAACAATTGTTATGACTGTGAACATTTGTCATTGTTAATGACTACTGTTAAGTCTGCTGAGTCGATTCCGACTCATTGTGACCCTGTATAGGGGGTCCTAGGTTATAAGTATTTAAGGGAGCAGAAAGCCTCATCTTTCTACCCCAGAGCAACTGGTTGTTTTGAACTGCTGATCTTGAGATTAGCTGCCTGACTTGTAACCACTGGTAGTTTTGAATTGCTGATTTTAAGATTAGCAACCTGACTCATAACCACTAAGCTACCAGAGCTCCTCTGCACACAAAACAATGAGATAGCATCTCACACCAGAATTAACAGTGATGTTAAAAAAACAAACAGAAAAAACAAATGCTGGCAAGGGTGTGGAGACTGGTACCCTTCTACATTGCTGGTGGGACTGTAAAATGGTTCAACCACTCTGGAAAGCGGTATCACACTTCCTCAGAAAGTTGGAAATAGAAAAATCTTGTTAAATCCCATCCAGTCATTTCTGACCCCTAGCGACACTGTGTAGAGTTTCCGAGGAACAGCTAGTGAGCTTGATGCCAAACTTGCAGACAGTACCCGTTTAACTTAGTTTGGATAGCTAGCTGACCAGAACTCGACCAGATAAAGAAGTCTGATCAGGGAGCAAACACAAAATGCTACAATTTGATAAACTAGACCTCTGCTTATGGATACAGTTGCTCAAAATTCCAATAGAATGGAAGGATTCTTCAAATCAAGGATCAAGCTTGTATCCCCAGTATACTGTGTTGATAGGGATGGGAAACTTATGCATTGGCTATCAAAAATGGTGGACTATAAAGGCACAAAGTGGCCTGCTTAGTTTCAGAATGAGGGGGATAAGGTAGAATCCCCACTGAACAGTGTTCCTCTTTTCCTGATGAATCTGGTGAAAGAGGTTGGGGGATTATGGTGATAGGATTTAAGATTCAATTATAATTGCTATCAGGAATAATTGCGATTGTCACAACTATAATGTAGAAGATGTGTAACTAAAAAGGGGAGAGTATTTAATTTTTCATTTCATGAACAGAGGATCCTAGGACCATCAAAAGGGAAGAGAATGAGTGGAGTGTGAGAACCTAACCAGAAAAATGGCGGAGACAGAGGCAAGGGCACTGAGAGAGAGAGAGAACAGTTGAGGACTGTAGTAGACCCATGAACTGAGAAAGGCTGTGTGCCTGCAGGCAGGAGGCTGGCTTACAAAATGTGCCCTTTGGACACTTAAATGAATGTACATTTTTTTTTTTGTATGTGTACATCAAAAAAAGGTGGAAGGGAAATAGAGGTAAATACTGTTAACTGATAGTCCATGGAGGGGATTGTAATTATTGCAATGAAATGAAGCATGATTTGTTGAATATAAAACTGATAATCTCCCCTGTAAACCTTCACTCAATTCACAGTAAAAAACTTAAAAAAAAAAAAAGAAAAAGAAAGACAGATTTAGGAACGGAATTCATTTGTATAATGTAATGAACTTTTTTTGTTTTTGTTTTTTTCATAAATATCTATATTATTCAGATAGCAGTCTGATCACATATGGTCCAAGAACAAATAGTAAACCAAATATAATCAGAGGGTAAAGATTGGTCTTCAAACATCATAGCCAATGATGCCATGCTTGCCTATGATCTCGTCGATATAAAACCACATCCACACCTCAGTGGCCACCAAACCATTCAGCAGAGCTTCCGTAACCGTGAGTTATTTGAAGCGACCAGTTTTAGCACTATTGACTATTTTTTTCAGGTTCTGAATAGCTGTAGGGATCTCAGCGGGGGTTGGAGGAACCAGCTCTACCTTGGCATAGTGCCAAAATGTGGCCAACTGAGGCTTCAAGTAAGTCACAGCAGTGTTTACCATCACCGGAACCTTCTCCACCAGGTTACGGATAAACTGAGCCATGGTTCTAGGGTGGAAAGCCCGTTTCCCACAACGGCCGGCTGAATGTCACCTCCAGCCTGTAATGACCTTTTTATTATTCTTTTTAAAGGGTAAATTAAGATTTTAGGATGATTTTATAGATCTAGACTATCAAATGATTGCTATTTTACATAGGTGAAAAGAAGGTAGTCTATGAGAAAACTATGACTATCTCCCCACTCCACCTCAAGCTGATTCTTTATTCAGTTTCTATCTCCTAACATCTCCAATTAAATACTAGAAATAACATAAGAGCAAATAACATGATAAGAACAAATCAAATTATAAGTACTGTTTTATGTTCTTATGCTCACATCATGACTTTAAAAATATAGTTCTAAAAAAAAGAACAAAAAATTTATATATATTAATTTTTAAAGGCATTTCCCAATTAAAAATTTTTGAAACTTTCTACCCATAATTTATTCTATCAAAGGAACTCTCCAAATAGCACTGCTATTTTCTAAAAAAAAAAAAAAAATAACAAGTATAAAAGATTTGTATGCAGGTTTAATATAGTAGTTCTTAACCAATGATGTGCATCAAAATATGCTTTCTCAAATCCATATGACTGAGTTTCATCTTGCAAATCCTAGAGATGGGTAACTGGAAACTACATATTTAAAATACAGGCACACATCGCTTAACACCCATTATACACTCTAAAAAATAGACATTATATGATATGGATCTTGTATAAACACCATATTAATACCTTATGGAAATCTGCTTCCAGTCGCCATTGTTACAACACTGCTGCTGCTGTTGGCAGAGGCTGCAGCAATGGGCAGCAGCAGCAGTGATGGTGGTGGCGGCAGCTGAGAGGGCAGAAGCCATGGGAAGCCAGCTGGTGGAAGAGCCAGAAGAAGCCAGCAGGGAGGGAGCAGAGTATGCGCCATCCCATCTGCTGTTCCACCAGGCTGAGCAGCAGGAGAAGCTTGGGCCCCCACAGCCAACAACCCTACCACTGCCTGTCTGCTGGTCAAAGCCAGAGAGTCCACACTCAGAGCCATGTTCTCTGCCTTCACATGCCAATATTCCACCAGTTGCCCAATGCTGCCAGAGTCTAGGTTTGGGGTCTTTAAAACCTTTGTTGTTGTTATTGTTAAGTGCCGTGGAGTCACTTCTGACTCATAGCGACCCCTGTTACAAGGTTTCCAAGGAGCAAATGGTGAATTTGAACCACTGACCTTTCAGTTCAATGAATTACCCCAAAGTTCCACACCAGTGCTCCTTAAAAACCTTTAGGGGAAAATAATACACAAAAGAAGAGCTGTTTTCCCTTAAAAACAAAAAGTATGGGACCATGTATGTATATGATGTCAGGCGTTGCCCATTAAGCAACACATACCTCTTTAGGTATGTATGTGCATGTATATGTGGTATGTGTGTGTTTGGTGTCTTGTTTTTCAAACACCTGCAGATGCTATTGGTTTGCTTGGTTGTGTGCTGTCAAGTCAGTTCTGACTCAGAGACCCGAGTGCGCAGTCCGGTGCTTATCCTATAGCACCACACCATGACTCCACAAGCGCTGTACTACTTTCTAGGTAAGAACAGCTGACTTAGTAGACCATGACTTGAACTTGCAAAAGTTGTGACCTTGAACAAGTTACCACACTTCCCACTACTTTGGTTTCTGTATCTGTAAAATTAGGCAGATAGCAACAATTTCCAAATTCATTTGCAAATCCATAATTCACATTTATCCAAACTCCTTTGTCAAGCTAGAGTCAATCAAAAAGTCTAGTCACAAAACGCAATTTAAATAATGTCCTTATACTCAAAGTGCTGCTTATACATTAATGACTTTTACTGACTGCTTCTTTTTCTACCATTAGAAAACAAAAAACAGCAATACCTGAAATTTGGTAGGATATCTGGCCATAAACTATTCCTTGAAAAGTTGTGCTCCCATCTAAAACACTCCTTCCCTTGTTGCTTAATAAAGTAAATTTTACTTACAGCAACTACATCAGAGCATAAGCTGGATTTTGACTTTGCCGTTCAAACTGACTTTGCAATCTAGCACATTAATCCACAGCACCCAACAGGACTCCAGAAATACCTTGTTGTTGTTGTTAAGTGCCATCGAGTCGATTCCAACCCATAGAGACCCTGTATAGGGTTTCCAAGGAGCAGCTCGTGAGCTTGAACAGCCGACCTTGCAGTTCAAACAGCTTTGCAGTCTGGCGCATTAACTCACAGCACCACACCAGAACTCCAGAAATACAGAATTCTTCTACTTGGCATATATCCACAAAAATATGAGCCAGAACACGAGTAGACATATGCACAACAATGCTTATCGCAGCACTATTCACAGCAACAAAAAGATGGAGACAGCCTAAAGTGTTTATCAGTTGAAGAATGGATATACAAGCTTTGGTTCATACATACAATGGAATAATACTATGCTACCTTGAAAAATTGATTCCTCCATTGGATCAGGACCAGGTGGTGTTTCATTCTATTGTTCATAGGGTCGCTATGAGTGGGTACTGACGTGATGGCACCTAACAACAACAATCTTGAAGAATAACAATGAAGCTGCAAAACACAGCATAACATGGATGAACCTTGAACACATTATGCTGAGTGAAATTAGTCAGTCACAAAAGGACAAATATTGCATAAGACGGTTATTGTAAAAACTTAAAGAAAGATTCCATACTAAAAGATTCTTTGATCGTTACCAGTGGTGGGATGGAAGGGACAGTAAATCACAGGTTAAAGGGTAGACCATCTGGACCTCTCAGATAGAATGCATAAGAATCAAACTGATACATCTGTAGGAAGAGACGGTGGTGAAGTTCAATATCATCAGCCAAAACAAAGAGAGGGACTGACTATGGAACAGACCATCAACTGCTCAGATGCAAGTGCACACAGAAGCTTAAAAAAATTAAAATAAGTCCACAAGAGACAAAATATGACTGAGTATATCCCATCTGAATTTAGAGACCAAAAACAGATTTGATGCACTAGACACGAATGGCTAACGACCAGAAGAGCTGTGGGGTGAGATCATACAAGAAGAAAGCAAAAGGTTATTAAAAAGACAGGAAAGAAAGACCAAAATGGATGTCAGAGGAGACTCTGAAACTTGCTCTTGAGAGAGCTAAACAACTTGCAGAAATGATGTAATAAAAAATCTGAAAAGAAAATTTAAAAGGGCAGCAGGAGAAGACAAGGTCAACTATTATAATGAACTGTGCAAACACCTGGAGTTAGAAAACCAAAAATAAGAACACGTTCTGCATTTCTCAAGCCAAAATAACTGAAGACAAAATTCAAACCAGGGGCCTAGAGTCAGTGACGTGGCCACGGAGAACTCAAGTGGAGAATGGAGCTGCCAGCTGATGGGAAGAGAGGGCATGTGCACACTTGCAGATGGTACCCACGTGACCGGGACCGGATGACTGGATGATCAGAGCTCAACCAGGAGAAGAAAGAAGGCGGGGGGAGAGAAGAAGATGATCGAGCTGATTCAATCTGATGAACTTGGCCTATACCTACAAATGCAGTGACTCAAAAGAGGCAATAAATCCTTACAGCAAGAAACATTCCCACCCCCTCCACACACAGAGTAGACATAAATGGGCAACTTGGACACTGGATACCCAAATGGGGAGGGAAGGACTACAAAGGCAAGAAGTAACTGGCTTACAAGCTTTCAAGAGGGAACCTAGAGCTAGGAGACATGGAGGAAGGCAGAATCACCAGTGAGTACTATCCAATCTGTCTAGGTAGAGCTGATGAAATGAAATACAGATGGGTTACTTGCAATACTGTAGTGAACAATGGTTATCAGGACTGATTATGAGGGTTGGAAGTAAAAAAAGTAGACGTTGTGTAGCAAGGAAGGGAGTGATTATCTCTCCAGTCTAGGACCGGTCTCTGGGACCACCAACGGAGAAGAGCCAAGAGCGGGACCCTACCCAGAGAAGCAGGGATGCCTGAAATGGAGACAGAGACGATGACATGGAGGGATAAAGCGGCTGGGGACTTTGGATCCAAAGAGCAAGAGGGACTGTGGGCCGAAGACTGGGGTGAAGGGAGGGAAGTGTAGAGGACGGGTTTCTAGGATATCCCCTTTGGCCGGAAGATGATGCAGGGAGGGGATTGGAACCATGGCAATGAGATGATATATGATGGAATGAATGTAAAACTAAAGTTCTCTCATGTAAACTATCATATAATTCACAATAAAACATTTTTTAAAAATAAATAAAAAAATAAAGGTGAGGGTTGAGCCTAAAAAAAAAACCAAAAATTCAAACCAGGGGTTTAAACATTAAAGGAGTCTATAGGAGTCCTGGTGTGGCACTGTGGGTTAATTACTGCAAAGCCATTTGAACTGCAAGGTCGGCAGTTCAAGCTCACCAGCTGCTTCTCAGAAACCCTATACAGGGTCACTATGGGTTGGAATCAACTCGACAGCACTTCCCAACAACAACAACATAGACAAAATACTGAATGACACAGGAAACATCAAAAGCATACACAATCACTGTACCAAAAAGAATTAGTCAAAGTTCAATCATTTCAAGAGGTACCATATGATCAAGAATCTGTGGTATAGAAGGAAGAAGTCCACACAGCACTGAAAGCACTGACAAAAAGCAAACTGAAATCTTTCAACAAACTGATGTAGCACTAAAGGCACTCACTCATCTACGCCAAGAAATCTGGAAGACAGCTATCTTGCCAGCTATTGGAAGACATCCATATTTGTGTCCATTCCACAGAAAAGTAACACAACAGAATGCAGAAATCACTAAACAATATCATCAGTATCACATGCAAGTAAAATTTTGCTGAAGATAATTAAAAAGCAATTGCAGTAGTGCATCAACAGGTGGGTGCTCCTCAAAACCCTATATACGGTTGCTATTAACAGCAACATACTAGGAATAGAGGGGAAGTTCCTCAACCTCATAAAGAGCATCCACAAATGAAACCTACAGTTAACATCATACTTAATGGTGAAATTTTTATATTTTCCCTTTAATATCAGGAACAAGGCAAGGAAATACTCTTATTTAATATAGTACTGGAAGTTTTGACATCTTTAATAAGACAAGAAAAGTAAACTAAGAACATACTGATTAGAAAGTAAGAAATAAAAACAGACACATGATTATCTATGTACAAACCCTCCAAGGATCTAAAAATAAAAAAATCTAAACTCCAAGAACTTACTAATAAGTGAGTTCAGTAAGGACACAATGCCAATACCCCAAATCAACTGCATTTCTAGATACTGAGATAAACAAGCGGAAGCAAAAATAAAAACCCAATACCAGTTACAAATGCTCCAAAGAAAATGAAACTTAGATATAAACCTAACACAACAAACATGTAAAGGATCTGTATGATAATTATATCAAAATGCTAATGGAAAAAATGAAAAATGACCTAAACAGGGAGACATACTGTGTTCATACATCGAAGACTCACCATATTAAAGATGTCAATTCTCCCTAAATCGATGCAGAGTTAATTCAATTCATATCAAAATTATCAGCAAATATATATGGAAGGATAGACAAAGCTCATTTTAAATTTTACAGAGAAAGGAAAAGGCCTAAGAATGACCAAAATAATTTAAAAGAAAAATATTGTTAAGCGCCATCAAGTCAGTTCCAATGCATAGTGACCTTGTATATTTGACCTTGTATATCGAGGGCTTCCAAGGAGCAGCTGGTAGGTTTGAACTACCACCTTGATTCAAATTGACCTTGCAGTCAAGTGCTTACCCTACAGCGCCACATAAAGTGGGAGAAGTCTCTCTTCTTGATGTTAAATTAAGGTTTACTATATAACTGTAATCAAGACAATGCGGTACTGGAGGACAGACAGACATGGATCAAAGAAACAAAGAACCAGAAATAGACCCACTCAGATAGGTCTAATTAATTTTTTATGGAGTCTCAAAAGCAATTCAATGGTGGAAGGGTAGCCTTTTCAATAAACGGTTCTGGAGCAATTGAACATGGTCCCAAGTAAATACACCTTGCATGCCCCCTCCATTTGCTATCTATCATTGGCCCAGCTCCAAAAGCACAGCTCTTTCAAAAAGCCTCCCAGGCTGAGGCTCACATATATGATAATTTTCAATTTTACTCAACTTAGTTAAAACAAAATCATGACAATCTTTACTCAGAACTCCTCCTTGCCCCCCAAACTCACACTACCTGGTCTTCAACAGGAAAAAAAAGTTTTATTTTATGGTTATTCATTGTTTGCAAACAATTTTCTATAACTGTCTTTTTACATGTCACAATGCCATTTGATCTGAGACTACCCATCTTACTTGCCCTCAAACACAAATACATAATGAATCATAAAACCATGTAAAATGTTATTATACCAACTAAAGACCGCTTTACTTTTCCCTCCTTTAAGTGAACAGAAGTCAAGTATCTTTAACAATTAAGAGCTGTTTTGTTTTGTTTTTTTCTGATAAAGATGACACCTTTCTTGGCCGACCCTGTGGCCAGTCTTACTCTATATGTCAATTTCACAATGTATTCAGTCAATGGGGAAAAAAAATGTTTGGGAAACTTACCAATCTGAGGCTCACTTCTGGGACAGTATTCTAACTCTGTCTGAAATAGACTACAAGTCACTGACCATATACTATAAACAGGCACACAACAGAATAACATACTTAAACTTGAGCTTCCCAGGCAACTTAGTCCTCTAGAAAGGAAGGGTTAATAAAGTTTCAAAAGCAATAAATTCAATTCTGTTTCCTTTTCACAGGCTACTGATTCTGCCACTCTAATAGAAGACCATGAATCCAAAGAGAATCAGCTAAGTAAAACAGACCAAACTAAATGATGCTTTTATTTTAAAACATCTTATAGTACAAATTTTAGATGAAGAAAAACAAAATCGTAAAGAATGATTTAATCTAAAATGACGAAATTTTCATGACAAAAAACCCTAGGATTAGTAAATAGGAGGGTAAGATAAAGCGTACTACCATAAAACTACAGAAACATTCATTAAACAACAATAAAATATATATCAAAATGAATTTTTTTTTTGTGGTCAACACACTATCTAGGTCTACATATTTCTAAAGACATTTCCATTTCTTTAACCCTTCACTCCAGCACTCGTCTTTCATACTGTGGTAACTTGTATGTTTGCTGTGATGCTAGAAGCAATGTCACTGGTATTGTAAATACCACCAGGGTCACCCAGAGTCCTGGTGTGGTGCTGTGGGTGAATGCGCTGGACTGCAAAGTCAGCAGTTCAAACTCATCAGTCACTCTACAGAAATCCTATACAGGGTCACTGTGGGTCAGAACCAACTTGACAGCACTAGAAACGTTTTCTCAAGCCACAAATACCCAAGTCATATAAAACCAGGATAGTTTTCCCCCCACCGTTCTACATTGTAATCTCTAAAACGTAACATAATACCACTTTTTTAAGTGATCTTTTAAATGCTCTTTTCTACAACAAACTATAAGTTTGTTTCCCCAAGAAAATATACCTAATTTGTTAAAACTCTGTACCCCTTTACTTAATCCATCAGGAAATCTCTATAAGCATCAAAATGAGCAGTGATTACAGTCATTTCAATGTCTTCTCTAAACATCATACTTGTAGTCAAAATAAAATGGAGTCTAAAAATATGAAAAACTAATTATTTGAAGAATAATTTTTAGAAAAAAATAATTGCTTTATATTGATCACATTGCTATGAAAGAATTCATTATAAGCTTGTACTATAATTTACAACATCAAGAACAGGGTTGGAGATAAATGCAGTAAGAATTTGCAGATGATAATCTAGGCTCTCCATTAGTTTATGAGCTCCCAGAGTAAACCTATACCATCTCTACATCATCAGTACTTGGCACAATATACCGCTGTTGTTAAGTGCCATCGAGTTGGTTCTGACTCACAGCGACCCTATCTAGAGTTTCTGAGGAGCAGCAGCTGGTGGGCTTGAACCACTGACCTTGCGGTTAGCAGCCACGTGCGCTAATTAAGATTATTCTGAAAACAATGAAAAAACTGTGTTGGTAAGGGAAGGAACACAATTTAAGTATCCAATAACATCAAGGACTTCTAATATTCATGGTTGTTGTTAAGAGCCATTTAGTAGGTTCCGATTCATAGCGACTCTATATAGTTTCCCAGGAGCAATTGATGGGTTTGAACCTGTGCTTATCCTACAGCCCCACACCATGAGCCCATATCCATCGTTATATGTTATAGGTATCAAAAGGACTGACAAATGAGAATAAAGAGATCCATATCTTGCTTTTTACATGGGTCCTTTATTTGGTCTCTCTTAACTTGTTATTGTTATTAAGTACCGTCAAAATTGGTTCCGATGCATAGCAATCTGTATAGGGTTTCTGAGGAGCAACTGGTGAGTTTGAAATTCCAACCCTACCTTTAGCAGTCCAGTGTTTATCCTACAGCACCACACCAGAACTCCTCTCTTAGCTTAAGAAAGGAAGAGATAAAAGTGATTTTGTTTGTGTTGGCTGGTTGGCTGATTCATCTCCTTTTTGTATTACCTGAAGTGACAATACTTGCTTGCATGCATATCTATCCTGTGTTTCTTTTTGTTGTTATTTTCCTAATATTTAGTCACTTTCATGAAAGATATATATTTCCAGTAAGATATCTTCAAAGACAAGACACAACAGAAAATTGTTTTTGTCTATAGCTACAAAGTATGAATCTCCAGATAGCAACCTTAAAACAGTTCTATGCAGTTCTGTGGCACTCAATCAAAACAGAATTACATCAAACCAGGTACAAGGAGATACAAGTATTACCTAGACTGTGCAAAACTGATTTGACTTTAGATGTTCATCTTTGGAGGTAACTGGGGGTAGGGCCATGGTGACTGCAGCTAGAAGCCAATATTCCCATCAGAATTAATGGGCTATTCTTAAAATGGTACACAAGTCAAAAGTGGGCAGAAATTTAAAACAAGAGAGTACTAACAAGCACATGAATCAATTAAGTGCCATCGAGTTGGTTCTGACTCACAGCGACCCTATCTAGAGTTTCTGAGGAGCAACTGTATCTATCTGTGCCACAGACCCTATCTGTGCCATTAATCAATGATGTTAGTTGCTGTCAACTTGGCCCCAACTCATGGCGACCCATTCACAACAGAACAAAATGCTGCACATTCCTGCACCTACACTATGACCTAGTGTGAATCAGAACAAGGTGATATATAAAGCTTACATTGGCTGATTTTCAAAGGTAGATTTCCAGGCCTTTCTTCCTAGTCTGTTTTAGTTCAGAAACTCCATTGAAACCTGTTTAGCAACATAATACATATAAGCTTCCCTTGACAGATGGGAGTGACTCACACCTGGGTCTCCTTCATTCAAGGTAAGAGTTCTATCACTGAACTCCAATGTTCCATAAATTTTAATTAAAGTTGCCTTCAACTCTTGACTCAATACACAAATCAAAATCACCATAGGACAATGAGACAGACAGTATGACTTTGGTTTTAAATTAAAAAAAAAAAAAAGCAAGTACAGACATACCTCATTCTGTTGCACTTCAATTTGTTGTGCTTTGTAGATACTGCATTATTATTTTTTTTTTAATAAATTGAAGTTTTGTGGCAGTCCTTTGCCAAGCAAATCTAGCAGTACCATTTTCCTGACAGTAAGTGTTATCTGTGCCTGTGTCACATTTTGGTAATTCTCAAAATATTTCTAACTTTTTCATAATGCTATTGCAGTATAGTATAAACCTAACTTTTATATGCACTGGGAAACCAAAAAATGTGTGTGACTTCAATATTCCCCTTAACTGAGTAGCCTGGAAAAGAACCATCAATATATCTGAAAGACTGTCTGCATTAGCAAGGATATAGATAAACTGAAATCTTTACTCACTGCTTGTGGAAATACAAAATGTTATGGATGCAGTGGAAAACTTTAATGATTCCTCAGAAAGTTAAACAGAAAACCATATGACCAGCAATCCCAATCCTAGGTACACACACCCAGAAGAATTGAAAGCAGGAAAGCAAAATTCACTGTTCACAATAGCCAAAAGGTGGAGGTAATCTAAATGACAATCAACAGACCAACAGATAAACAAAATATGTGGCACTGTAGGATAAGCATTGAATTGTTAACCACAAGGTCTGTGGTTCAAACCCACAGTTTCTATTCCTCAGAAACCCTATAAAACCAACTCAACTCTTAACAACAGTGTGTGTGTGTGTGTGTGTGTGTGTGTGTGTGTGTGTGTGTGTGTGTGGACTCCTAGTGTGTGGAGCTGCGGGTTAATGCGCTGGATTGCAAAGTCGGTTTGAATATAAGGTCGGTGGTTCAAGCTCACCAGCTGCTCCTCAGAAACCCTATATGAGGTAACTATGGGTTGGAACTGACCCACCAGCATTTAACAACAACAACAAACAACACACATATAAATTAAATGGTATATTATTCAGTCATAAAATAAATTAAGTCATAATAAATGCTATAACCTGCATGAAACTTAAAAACATGCTGAATGAAATAAGCCAGTCACAAAGAGAAACATATTGTAATGAGGCCAAAGATTACCAGGGTGGGAAGGACAGAGAGGGGGTCTTAGCGCTGTTAATGTAGTATTCTGGAAACAGACTGTGGTGGAGCTAACAAGCATGATGACCATAATCAATAACAGAATTGATCAGGGGGAAAAAAAAGTTCAATTGGCAAATGTTTAGTTACGACAAAAGTACTTTTTTTTTTTTTTAAGAATTACAGATCAAAATCAAAATCTCAAAATCCGAGGAGTTGTTATTGTTAGGTGTCACTGAGTCGACCCTGACTCAAATTGGATAGGATTTCTGAGGAATAGATGGTGAGTATGGACCACCAACCTTGAGGTTTGTTGTTGTTGTTGTTAAGTGCCATTGAATTGGTTCTGACCCATAGCTACCCTGTTTAGGGTTTCCAAGGAGCAGCTGGTGAGCTTGAACTGCCAACCTTGCAGTTCAAACGGCTTTGAGTCTGGTGTATTAACCCACAGCGCCACATCAAGACTCTTGAGATTATTAGTAATACAGTGTTTATCCTACAGTGCCACATAAGGATTCCTAACACACGATGGTGGTTGTATGCCATATACTCGACTGTAACTCACTGTGTATAGTTTCCAGGGCTGTAAATCTTTATGGAAGCAGAAAGCCTCATCTTTCTCCAGCAGAGCACCTGGTAGACTTGAATTGCTGACCTTGAGGTTAGCAGCCCCTACACGCAGTGCACTACACAACCAACCTGTAATTACCTATATAATGAATTACTGTTAATCACTAAACAACACAGTCTTGAACCTACTGGAGCAACGTATGTGCAGATTTTTTTTCTCTATTGCTATTGGCGTTGCTGGATAAGCACTGGACTGCTAATCACAAGGTCAGCAGTTCAAACCCACCAGCTGCTCTTTGGAAACCCTATACAGTGCCACTGTAAGTTGGAACCGACTCGACAGCACTTAACAACAGCACTGTGACTGTTGAAGTATCCACTTAAAACATGGTGCTTACATTGTTAATCTCCACACACCACAAGAGCAACTGGGGAAAATAACCAAATATCAAGGGACAACTATACATTGGAAACTTATTACTAAACACTAAGAATTTGACTGTTTTAATTATTGAGAAAATACAGGTCTTTTCAGTAAATAATCATACTGTGATACAAAAGTATAAAGATGAATCACTTAAGCTGCTGTGAAATTAATTTGAAATATCACCCTTTAAGGAACCAGCAATTTCAAGAGAAACAAACTTTAAAAGCAAAAAACTATCACAAAAGTTATCCTCAAAGTAGTTATCTGGCAGTTTAATAAGAATTAAAGAATATTAGCAATATTTATTTGAGTAGCTCTAAATAGCAATATACTTCTACTAAAGAGAAATACTATAAACTGTTAACTAACATTAAATAAAACAACTATAGACCACTTAACTAGCCCTATTTTTAAAAATCACCAAGTCTTTTTTATACTTTCAACTACGGTTTTATCTTATAAGCAACAAGATCCCTAGTATTTTTTTAAAATCACATTTATAACTGTTTATGTGCTGTGTAATTTTTAAAAATTTTTTATCATTTTAATAATTTGTCTCTATGCTGCCCTGGTGTGGTGGCTCAACGATAAACACTGGACCATAAGGTCGGTTTGAACCACAACGTCAATGGATTAAATTCACCAGCCCCTCCTTGAAATCCCTATACAGGGTGGTTATGAATTGGAACCAACTCAAGAGTAACAACAACATATACAAGAAGACTTCAAAAAGTGTGTGAAAAACATGGAATTAAAAGAGAATGGAATTTTCTCACCAACTTTGTCAAGTCCCCTCAGAGATGTTCTGCTATCCTTTCTTTTCTACATTGAAGCACAGCAGATTAAGCATTTAACCAAAGGTCGGCAGTTCAAATCCAACAGACACTCTGCTTCTTTAAAGATTTACAGCCTCCAAAACCCTAAGAAGCAGTTCTACTCTATCTTACACGGTCACTATGAGTAGGAATCAACTCAAAGGTAGGGAGTTTGGTTTTGATATACATCAGAGAAGTAGAGTCACCTTACAACTATTTGGCTGCATTTAAGAAAAGTAACTCTGCCCTAAACTTGCTCTAAAATCTAAAATGTCCCAAAGGACTTCTGATAGACAAGCTAGGAATATGAGAAAGCAGAACAAGTTTTCAAATAAAATTTCTGCATGGTCATACACCATTTAAAGCCTTGTCAATATGGGTATTATATATTTTTTTAACTAAGTACCTTCTTAGTACCAAACAATCACTTCTAAAGGAAACATAAACAGTTTTTGGCATTCTTCCCAGAAAAGTTTTTTTTTTTTTTTTTTACCTTGCTTGCTATACTCCATACTTACTATCACACTGACAAAATGTTGCAAGATTCTGTCCATATAGCTCAAGAAACACAAGTAATCTAAAAACACAAATAGTACCGGATAAATGAAAACCACAAGTATTGTACACAGTGACACTAAACTATGTATACATACATACAAATGGAGTAAATGTCAACATTTAGCCACTGGATTTTTAGACAAATTATTGACAAATTAGCAAGGTAACCTCCTAAATGTATTTCAATATTAATAATTCATAAATGACTAATTTCCCCCATATAAATGGTTCCAAAATTTAAAAAATACATGTCTAGCTACTTTTACATAAGACAAGATTTGAAAAATCTTTCTCAATCCTTTTTCTCAACATGGTCTTACAGTCCCAAAGGCAAATCAAATTTGGAATGACAGAATTTCCTTTTATAAAAGAGACAAGCCAGTCCCCATTAAGGGAAAGGGAGAAAATCCTTATTTCTCTCTTTACCTATTTCTTAATTTACATAAAAGAGCAAAGCATAAGACTCCAGATTTCTCATTCAACTCAAGGGCACCTGGAACCACATTTAAGATTATTTTCTAAGAGAACCCAAGAAAAGTTCCAGACCTCGACCTCCCTGAGCCTTTTTAATACTTAAAAAGGGGTGAAGGGTAACAGTTGTAGGCTTACTATAATGTTATGGGGAAGGAACTTCTATTAAACAAAGACAAAAAGGAGCCAAAGGGTTTTTTCCCTTCAGAAGAGAAATGTCCACACTTCTGCCTCTGCACCCCTAGCAGGGACACTTTATAAAGTCTATGCTGATAATACATTAAATGATATCATAGAGGACACTATGCCTTCCATATAGAGCATCTTCAGCATTCAACAAATGTGTACTGTTGGTGTACTATAAGTCAGGTACTGCAACACCTGACTTACAGTGGTAGTGGTAGTGTGCCATGGAGTCAGTTCCGTCTCATAGCAATCCTGGATAGGTTTCCAAGGCTGTAAATCTTTACGGGAGCAGAAGGCCTCATCTTTCTCCCGCGGAACAGCTGGTAGTTTTGAACTGTTGGCCTTGAAGTTAGCAACCGAAGTTGTAACTACTACGCTACCAAAGCTCCTTTGGCTTACAGTACGCCAACAGTATACAATTATATAGTCAGGAGCTCTGGTAGTGTAGTGGTTACGAATCGGGCTGCGAACCGCAGGGACAGCAGTTCGAAACTACCAGCCGTTCCGCAGGAGAAAGATGAGGCTTTCTGCTCCCGTATAGATTTACAGCCTTGGAAATCCGGTACAGGGTCGCTATGAATCAGAACCGACTCCACAGCACATAAGAACAACATAAGAATTGCAGTTAATGCGCTGGACAACATGGTCAGTTTGAATCACAAGGCTGGCGGTTCAAGCTCCCCAGCCGCTCCCCAGAAACCCTATACAGAGTCACTATGAGTCAGAATCATGAGTCAGAACCGACTACTTTATGGCACTTAACAACATAAGAATTTCAAAGGTGGAGAAATTTTAAACCTCAGTCTGGAAAGATTGTTAGAATGAGACGTTTAATGTTCAAAACAAGATGCTGAAAATAGAAAGAAACTCAATCTTAAGATATTTCTGAACCTCAATCAGGGCCTATTCTAATTTCTCCTGTAAAGAAATAGAAAGGCGGGAATGATCAATAAGCAGAAGATCACAAAGATAAATGAATCTGCAGTGCATCTTCAATACTCTTTTTAAAGGAAAAATATTAGGTTAATGCCTCTAGAAAAATGTAGACTTTTGCCATGGAACTGAATTCATAGGATAAAAACTTTACGGAAGAAATATAAAAATTAAGTCAGATAGCCAAAGTTAGAATTCAAACTAAAGAGTTTACTAGTCGTCTCTGCTTGACATTACAGAGCAATCATACCACCTCCTTATTTATTAGTAGGTAATATGGAGTCCTCCTTAAAAACCTTATACAGGGTCACTATAAGTCGGAATTGACTCAACAGCATTTAACAACAAAAACATCATCTGTCAGTATTAAATAAGAATGTTTTAAAGCATGAAATACTGTAGCTAATCCAAAATCGATGCTTCATCACAATGCCCCCTCGGAAAATGGAGAATATGTGAAATTTTATTTTATCCCCAGAATATACCTTAGTGATAAGGTGGCTTTTTGTTCTGAGTTAGTTTTTTTTTGTTTTGTTTAAAGGGAAGAAGGCGTTAATTAAGAGAGGGAAAAAAAGTATTGAAAGCAAAGTATAGATAATCCAGAAATAGGGCAATCTAACTCCTGGTACAGGGCTACAGGAAAAGCACTGGACTGCTAACCACAAGATTAGCAGTACAAACCCACCAGCTGCTCCTCAGAAACCCTATACAGGGCCACTATGATTTGAAACCAATGTCATGACACTCATCAACAATAATAAGCAATTAACAAGGGGATACTGAATGGCTTAAAATCAGGAAAGGTATGTCCCCAGTTTGTATCCTTTCACCATAGTTATTCAACCTGTATGCTAAGAAAATAATACAAGAAACTGGGTTATATGAAGAAGAACATGGTATCATGATTAGATGAAGACTCATTAATAACCTGCAATGTACATATGGCACAACCTTGATTGTTGGAAGCAAAAAGGGCATAAAATACTTACTGATAACATAAGAGTACAGCTTTCAGTAAGGATTGCACCTCAGTGCAAAGAAAAGAAAAGTCCTCACAACTGGACCAATAAGTAGCATAATGATAAATGAAGAAAAGATCGAAGCTGTCGACAAGTTCATTTTACTTAGATACACTCATGGAAGCAGTGGTCATGAAATCAAATGACAGTATTATTGCATTAGGCAAATCTGCTGCACAAGACCTCTTTAAAGAGTTCAACAGCAAAGATTTCAGTTTAAGGACTAAAGTTCTCTGTCCCACACCATGGTATTTTCAAAAGCCTCATATGCATGTGAAAAAGTTGAACAATGAATACAGAAACCATAGAAGGATTGATGCATCTTAATTATGGTGTTGAAGTAGAATTTTAAAAGTACCATGGAGTGCCAGAAGAACAAGCAAATCTGTGCTGGAAATAGTAAAGCCAGAACTCTCCTTAGAATTCAGGATGGCAAGACTCCATGTCTCATACTTCAGACATATTGTCAGGAGGGACCAGTCCCTGGAGAATGACATCATGCTTGGTAAAGTTGAGGGTCAGCAAAAAAGAGGAAGACCCCAACGAGATGGACTGGCACAGTGACAACAGCAATGAGCACAAGTGTAACAACTGTGAAGACTGTTGAGGACTGGACAGTGTTTCATTCTGTTGTGCATAGGGTCACTATGAGTTGGAACTGACTAGACAGCACCTAATACACACAGAAGCAATTAAAAGTCATAAATATTGGTAGGGTGTGGAATTCATAATACTGTTCTTGTTAGGTGCCATCGAGTTGATTCCAACTCATATTGACCCCTCAGCACACAGAATGAAACACTGAGGGGTCCCATGGCATCCTCACAATTGTTGTTACGTTTGAGACCACTGTTGTAGTCACTGTGGTATTGGTGGTCTTCCTCTTTCTCAACGACCTTCCACTTTACAAAGTATGATGTCCTTTCCTAGAGCCTGCTCTGTCCTGCATGTTCACAGTAAAGGAGATGAAGTCTTACCATCTTCACTTCTAAGGAGATTTCTGGCTATATTTCTTCAAGACAGGTTTGTTCTTCTGACAATCAAAGGTACTTTCAATATTCTTCACTAATAGAATGATTCAAATGCATCAGTTATTTTCCTGGTCTTCCGTACTGATAGTCCAGCTTTCCTATGGATATCAGGCAATTGAAAATACCATGACTTGGGTCAGGTGCACCTTATTCCTCCCTCAATGACATCCTTGGTCTTTAAACAGCTCTTGTACAGGATACTTGACCAATGCAGTTTGTCCTTTCATTTTCTGACTGCTGCTTCCATAAGCATTGACTGTGGACCCAAGTAAAACAAAATCCTTAATAACATCAATATTTTCTCCATTTATCATAATGTTGTTTACTGGTCCAGTTGTGAAGATTTTTGTTTTCTTTACCTTGAGTTATAATCCAAATTGAAGACTGTATTCTTTGACCTACATCAGCAAGTGCTTCAAGTCCTCTTGGCTTTCAGCAAACAAGGCTAAGTCAACTGCATATTTTTCATAATAGTAACACAATCTAAACCTGCAAAATTAAATTTTAAATTTTATATTAGTTGTCTTAGTTATATGTTGTTGTTGTTATGTGCCATGGAGTCGGTTCCATCTCACAGTGACCCTACACAGGGTTTCTGAGGCTATAAATCTTTACGGGAGCAGAAAGCCTCATCTTTCTCCCACGGAATGGGTGGTAGTTTCGAACTGCTGACACTGAGGTTAGCAGCCTGATTTGTAACCACTACACTACCAGAGCTCCGACTCATAGTGACCCTGCATAGGGTTTCTGAAGAGCGGATGGTAGTTTTGAACTGCCAAACTTGAGGTGACACACCAGGACTCCATTACAATCTACGTTGTTGCTACTGTTAGTGCTGTGGTGTATGATGTCAGTTCTAACCCTACATAGGGTTTCTTAGGAGTGATTGGTGGGTGTGGGCCGCTGACCTTGCAGTTAGCATTCAAGTGCTTATCCTATAGCACTACCCCCAGGACTCCATTCCAATATACAGGAGTTCAAAATTAAATTTTTTTTTTCACTCAAACCTATTTTTACAAACTTAGTATCTTATTTGGGTGACTCCATATGATAAGCACTAGACTGCAAACCATAAGGTCCATGGTTCGAGCCTGCCAGCAACTCGGCCAGGAGAAAGATGAGGCTTTCTACAACTTCATAAATTTAAAGCCTTTGAAACCCTATACCGGGCCACTATGAGTCGGAACCAACTAGAAGACACAATAACAATAGCAACTTATTTGTTACTCAAAACAATTCCAAGTATAAACAGAAATAGGTATCATTAGTCTGACCCAACTCCTGGACTCTTGGTGTGGTGTTGTAGGATCAACACTGGACTGTGAACCACAAACTTGGCAGTTAAAACTCACCAGCTGCCCCTCAAAAACCTTATACAGGGTTGTTAGGAGTCAGAACCACCAGACAGCACTTAACAATGACAACTGCCCAACTCCTATTCTAGACTCATAATATAGTGAAAAGATTCACACTGCAACCAAAACAGCTCTAACAGCTCTTAGAATCATCTTTTCCAGGTTCTTCAAGTGAATCATTAGCTGTACATCAGCAACAACTGAGTAATAAATATAACTTCCTTGACTCTATTTTAGAGATTGATTCAGAAGGTCAACAGTGGAGTCCAAGAATCTATATTACCTATTACCTAAAGTGATTCTGATGCTAACAGGTCCTCAGACTATAGGGTGAGACATACTAATTAGTCCAATCCCAACTGTATCCTAGAGAGAGGAAGTGATCAGGCCTTTATGTGGAAGAGTTGTGATTTCTGACTCATAATTCCATTCTCATTTTCAATATACAACACCATTCACAAAATGAGACTTAGAAAGACATTCTTGCTTTACTTAATAGGGATTACATGTAAATGAATTTTCATCAAATACCAATCAAGACTCCTGGTGTGGCACTGTAGGATAAGCACTAGACTACTAACTGAAAGTTTGTCAATTCAAACCCACCAACTGCTCCTCACAACCCTAGAGAGGGTCACTATCAGTCGGAAGTTAACAACAACTAATCAAGAGGTTTCACCAACCTAACTCTGAAGACCACTTTAAAGAGTAATATCTTAGAAGATGTGGTATGACATTTATTCCAAGATAATATAATGGTAACTCTTTTTCCTTCTTTAGATGGACCATACTAAAAGGAATAACAAGAAGGTGTGTCATCTTGGTGAAAGTCATTACATGCATAATACACTGAATCCATATAAACCTATATAGTATAAACAACTTCTGCCCATTTTACAGATGAAAAACCTGAGGTTTGATGATTTTAACTTGCCAAAGAATACAAAGTTACGTGGTCAGGCTAAAACTAGACCCAAATCTGTATGACTCCAGAATATGAGCTCTTAACCACACTTACTCCTGTGGTTAATATCCCTATCACTAGGTCCAGTTATTTACTGTCTAAGCAAGAGATTTTGATATGGCATTCTAGATAATCTTTCATTTGCTCTTACGTCACCATGAACTTTGTCCAGTTCTTGCTTCATAAAAATCAATCATTTACCTCAGACCCTTCCTCTCTACTGTATTAACGTAAACATTCTCCCCTACCTCCCTACTACTCACATTATGACTCTACAATCAATTTCATCTGCTGAACTCAATGATTTCTCTTATGAATAAACTACCTCTCTCCTCCAAACTATATACTGACATGTTGTTGTTGTAAGGTGCCATAGAGTCGGTACTGACTCATAGGGACCCGATGCACAACAGAACAAAACACTGCCTGGTCCTGGGACAACCTCACAATTGTTGCCACCCTTGAGCCCACTGATGCTGCCACTTTGCTAATCCATCTCGCTGGGGGTCTTCTCTTTTTCTCTGACCCTCCACATTACCAAACATGATATCCTTCTCCAGCAACTGGTCCCTCCCTCCTGACAATATGTCTGAAGTATGAGAGTCGAAGTTTGGCCATCCTGGCCTCCAAGGAGCACTCTAGTGGCACTTCTTCCAAAACAGATCTGTTTAGACCAGGCTAAAAAGACTTTAGTTGGGAAAGATGTTTTCTTCAAAAGGATGATACTTTAGTTTGTTCTTTTAGAATACTCACTGTTGTCGAATCCCGGCATTTCTTATTTTCATTTTCTTTTGAATCTAAGCTGTTCTCATCCTCCTGATGGTTTCCCCATCATCTACTGGAGCTCTCTTTCACAACAGTTTCTCAGTCTATTTCCAGAAACTACATACCTTTTCATTTATAAGTCTCTTTTCTACCCTAGAGATTCCTGTTTGCTCCTTTCATGCCCTCCTCAGTTCCCTGGTATCACAACCACTTCACCAAATGCTCCAGACCAAAGTTGTCCAAAAGATTAGTCTCCAGCCATCTGTGGCTCTCAAACACCAGGAATGTGGCAAAATTGAGACATGTTTAGTATAAAATATATACCAAATTTCAAAGACTTAGTACCCAAAAAAATGTAAAATATCTTATTAATAATTTGCATATTGATTATACATTGAAATTATAATTTTTGAATATATTGGATGAAATAAAATTTATTAAAAATAATTTCATCTGGATTTTTTAATGTGGCTACTAGAAAATCTAAAATTATATTTTGTAAATTACATTGCAGCTTGCATTATACAAACGGGCTTCACAAAGTTCATGGAAAAATGAAAAGAATAGAATTTTATATGAATTGTTGAATGTAAAACACTCTGTAAACCTTCACCCAATTCACAGTAAACAGTTTTTTAATAGTTGACGACAAAAAGGAATTTTTCCACAAACTTTTGGAAGCACCCTCAGATTTCTTTTGAACAGCTCTACTCTATACACCTTCATCATCCTGAACTTCAATGATCTAATGTCTTCATTGTACCACCTGCTTTATAAGACTTTATTAAAACATGCCCACACTCTCTTCAACCACTTCCTCAAAGCAGTATTCAATTATGGAAACCAATTTTAGAAATAAAAAAAGAATGTCACATCACAAGCAATAGATCCAAGTATATACATATATTGGCCGCTTAACATCTGTTTGGGCAACATCCGATCTCATCTATCAATCCATGGCCCTATAAGGTGTTCTGTTTGTTGTTGTTTTTCAAGGAAAAGCAGCTCTCCTTTATCATTATTTTCCGCTAATGGTTTTAAGGACTCCTGGTGTGGTGCTGTAGGATCAGCAATGGACTGGGAACCACTAAGTCAACAGTTCAAATACACCAGTTGCTCCTCAGTAACCTTGTTCCAGAGGGTCCCTATGAGTCAGAATCAACTCGATGGCACTTAACAATACCAACACTGATTGTAAGAGTCCTGGTATGGCACTATAGTATAAGCAATGGACTGCTAACCATAAAGTTGGTGGTTCAAACCCACCAGCCACTTTTCAGAAACCCTATACAGAGTCATTATGAGCTGCAACAGACTTGACAGCACTTAATGGTTTCAAGCAGTCCTGATGTAGCACTGTAGAATAAGCAATGAACTACAAGGTCTGTTTGAACCACAAGGTAGGCAGTTCAAACTCACCAGCAGCTCCTTGGAAACCCTATACAGGGTCACTATAAGTCGGAACCAACTCGACAGCACTTAACAACAACAACAAACTCCCAGAGTGAATAAGTAGCGGGGGTCCATTGCATCTCAATTCCTGCAGCACCTCCTTTATCTCCCACTCCTAGCACTGGGCAGCACAGCACTTAACAACAACAACAAACTCCCAGAGTGAATAAGTAGCGGAGGTCCATTGCATCTCAATTCCTGCAGCACCTCCTTTATCTCCCACTCCTAGCACTGGGCAGCACCTGTTGGTCTTCTCTGTGCCTCTGCATCTCCTCCATGCCTATCACAGAAGCTGGTAATGCCAGCTGGCATGGAACACACATGGGCTTGCAGCTCTGGGAAGCATCGACTGCACATGGTCAGAAAGTGGACACACCAACAGGGTGGAAGCCGGGGCCACTGTCACCAGCTACACTCTCAGCACCTGCATACTTTGTTCCTGTGGCCACCTCTCTACGTCCCCTGTGTACTCCCTGAGTGCCCTTGTCTACCCCAAACATGTACACAGTCCCAAACTGGCTGCCAGAGTAGCCCCCACCCAGCCTAGATGCACACCTGGCACAGTCAGCCTCTTGTATCCAGCAGATACAGTTCTCTACCTTTGTCTAGAAGGCTTCCATAAAAATTTTAAAAGCCTTTATAGGGATTTAACGAAAGACTGTATAAAGACTGCTGATAAATAATATGTTATTCACACAATGTCCAAATCGTATTAATATACTATTTAATAGGAAGTATCAAGGAGCTCTGGTAGCGTAGTGGTTACGAATTGGGCTGTGAACCGCAAGGTCAGCCGCTCCGCGGGAGAAAGATGAGGCTTTCTGCTCCCGTAAAGATTTACAGCCTCGGAAACCCTGTACAGGGTCACTATGGGTTGGAACCGACTCAATGGCACTTAATAACAACAACATCATGGAGTCCTGGTGTGGCATTGTAGAATAAGCACTGAACTGCTAATACAAGGTCAGTGGTTCAAACCCACCAGCTGCTCCTCAAAAACCCTAGACTGTGTCCCTATGAGTTTGAACCGAGAACGTAACGACAACAACATCATGGATATTAAATAATAAATACCTTTGTGCATTTCAAGGAACACCATTTGGAAATGTATGTCATTGAAATAGAAATACAAGTTAGGTGTCAAGCAAATAGGCTATTAAAAGCATGTAAACCACCCTCCTTATTCTAGAAACAGTCCTTTCCTGTATGTGGAAATCCTATTTGAAAACTTTTCTCAATGCTTTTCATCCTATGTACTTCAAAGGTATCCCTAATGAGATAATGTAATGAATATCTCTAATAAAGGAAAACCTGTGAAACTACAGAAAAACAAGTACAACTTTGAATGCTAAAACTCTGTATGTAAAACCAAATGCATATAAGATACTGGGAAGCAGGAGACATGTTATTTAAAGGGGGGGAAAAATCATTATAAATTTCAGAAAGGATGTATTAAAGAGTATCTGCCACTTACTATGTTCTACCAGATGACCATGGAATACTGTTGGGTAACTCAAGACCCATACCATAGCCTTCTAGTAGCATATCTGTCAAAGTAAGATATCAAACCAAGGATTCTTTAAGTGTGTGAGACAAGTAATATATTCATGACAACTTTCCTAGATTTGTAGATGTGGCAGTGACAAACTCAAATATCAGGAGAAAAGCCAATCTGCTGCTATCAGACTAAGGAAAAAAGCAAGAGAATCTTTTCTATTGAGAAAATAAAGATAAAAAGTATAAGACATCAGTAATTTAAATCAACAACTGACCACATGGATCCTGGTGTGGATTGTGGGGTAATGCACTGGACTGCAAGGTTGGTTTGAACTGCAAGGTCGGCCTGAGTCGGAACCGACTCTACAGCATTTAACAACAACTCAGCATGCTGGATATCCATGGAATCCAATGTACCATTAAAATATAATAATAAGATTTTCACATCACAGCATATTTGAGTTTTGAGTTTTACATAATGTTCAATGTGAAAAATTAATATAGGGCTCCTTCTCAATAGATGCAAAGCTGATTGTTGTTGTAATTAAGGACCATCTAGTTGGTTTCCACTCATAGACACCCTGTGTAGGGTTTCTGAGAAACACCTGGTATGTTTGAACTGCCAACCTTTTCTTAGCCATCCAGTGCTTATCCTACAGTGCCACACCAGGACTCCAAAGCTGGTAGGTGGAACATATTTTGGAAGCTAGCTTTCAATCATAATTTTACTATGGTAGACAACATACATACCAAACCACGGACACCATATTTCCAACACTGATTCAGAGATGGATAGTGTTTGATCATGCTCGCCACTATATTGTGAAAGGCAGGCAACTGTCACAAATAAGAGGCCTGTGATCCAAACATACCAATTACTCCTTGGAAACCCTACATAGAGAGGTATGAGTTGGAACTTGACTCAATGCACTTAACAACGATACTGTAGAAAAAGTGTCCTGGTGGCTCAATGCTCAATGGTTAAGCATTCAATGATAAGGTTGGCAGTTCAAATCCATCAATAGTTCCATGAAGAAAAGACATGGTGATCTGCTGTTGTAAAGACTGATGTTGTTAGTAAGTGCTGTCGAGTTGGTTCCGACTCATAGCAATCATGTATAGGGTTTCCGAGGAGCAGCTGGTGAGTTTGGACAGCTGACCTTGCAGTTCAAACCTACCCTGAAGTCGAGAGCTTATCCTATGGCGCGAAGACTCCCTTGTAAAGGTTACAGCCTAGAAAACCAGAGTCACCTAGCGATAGAATACACTTGAAGGAATACAACAACAAAAACAATACAAAAGTACTCAGCAAATTGTTTCTCACCTATGTATGCCAAACACCAATATATAAACAAAATCAAGCAATAAGCCATGGTAAGAAGAAACACAAGAATAGCAGAAAAATCAGCAAAATGACAACTTGAAGAACCGCAAGATGGCAATTGTAAGAAGCTCTCAAGATGATATCAAAAAGCAGGAGGAAATGTCTTTAAAATGAAATCTTAACAGATGGTTAAAGAGGGGACATAGTCCTCAGAATATTAACACAATGAGTCTTCAATATATATCTGTTCAATTTCACTAAAACTAAAAAGACAGTACACTGACTGCGTAACAGCAGTTCTTCTATACTTCTGCTTATAAAGACTTACCTGCAGTAAGTCTTTACTTTACTTTATTATTATTTACTCATTATTTCTTCACTTATTTTTACTTAAAAAAATATTAGTGTATTTGCTGTAAAAACTAATGTAAAATTACCTGCATCCTAAACATATACTCAAGCACTCAGGCTCAATATTTGAAAATCTTCTTATAAGGGATGAGATACAAAATTTTCTATTTAAATAAAAGCTTAATTTAAAAAGTAGACCGATAGTTAATGTCATGATGTTTCAACATGGTTAGCCTATGAAACTAAGTAGCTTAGCAGACACTGGACTGATTGTTTTTCCATAATGCAATATAATATAATCACTCCCATGAGATACAATGTAATCACTTCCATGATGAGATGTGATATGAGCAGCCAATCAGTGAAATGAGAGTCTCCTAGGGGCTGTGACCTGTGTCCAGTATATAAATGGATGTTCCAGCAAGGCTCACTCTCACTCTGGATGCTGTATCCTATTCATCATCAAATGACCTTTGCTTCTTGGAGCGTGAACCAACCAGCCTGTCATCTGACCTGTAAATTTTGGGTTAATTAGCTCCTACAGCTCCATGAGCCAGAAGCCTGCCATCTGACACACATTTTGAAATTGTCAGCCCGAAGGAGCTCTGGTAGCGTAGTGGTTACGAATCGGGCTGCGAGCCTTAAGGTCAGCGGTTCGAAACTACCAGCCGCTCCGCGGGAGAAAGATGAGGCTTTCTACTCCCGTAAAGATTTACACCCTCGGAAACCCTGTACAGTGTCGCTATGGGTCGGAACCGACTCGACGGCACTTAACAACAACAACAACATAAACATGTGAATCAGGAGAGGCCTCCAGTATGGCATCTGACTCACAGAATTGGGACTTGCCAGACTCCACAACTGTATGACCTACTTCCTTGCAATAAACTTGTGTGTGTGTGTGTGTGTGTGTGTGTGTATTTCATTGATCCTCTATAGAACCCAACTTAAGACATTTCATACCAAGATTGCTTCTTGAGGAACAAAATATAAGGACATTTTCTGAATTCATTCTCAAATCTAGTTGGTCTTAAAGGTGCTGATGACTTTGCCTCCAGCAGCAAAGAGGGCACTGCTAATCCATGCGTGAGGGGGCAATAGAAATAAGGAAAATGTCACGACCAAATATATCAAATATTTGTGAGAGACAAAGCTCTGGATAACTGCATATGTTACTTTTCAACAATTTCATCAGGATGAAAAGTCTAAGGAAGCTGAAAGCTCTTCCATAATATAATACTTTCACTAGACAAGGTGGTGAAAGAAAGAAGTTAAAGCAGAGTAGCAGCTCAAGAGCCCTGTAAAAGATCTAAACGTTGCCACTTGTACCCTGAAAGAAAGTCTTATTTCTGGTAGTAACACAGTTGATGTTGCCAAAAACCGAACTCAGAATCTGAATTACACCACCAATGAATTCCCAACTTCAATGTTTCAAGTTAAACGGAGGTCACAAATTGGGACGAAATGGCATCCTGAAACTTGAGATGAGGACATAGATAACCAGGAAGCTGGGGATACTGCAACCCTAACAGTCTATGGATTCACTCCTACCAACAGAACCAACCTTCTTAATCCAATCTGGAAAGGTTAGAGTGTTTTTATGCAAATATGTGCTTTCTATATTTGTTTGCCAATCACTCCTTCCCCCCAGAAGATATTTTTGTATATGCACTATGCAGATTTTTTTATTAACAACAACATGGGGGGGGGGGGGGGCATTGTGGCACTTATGAAAATATCTTCCGGGTAGAGGGGTAACTGACAAACAAATGTGGAATGTGCAAGTAGTTGGGTAAAAATACAGTACACAATCTTTCTGTACTAAACTGCCCTCCCCAGTGTAATCCTTATCTCTTCCACCCCCATATGATGGGATTAATCCAGCTGTGCCTGCAGAATCTTTGTCTGAAATAGTGTCTAGGGCCTCATCTGGGGTATCCTCTAAGACAGATACCCTACAAGACATTACTGAAGGTCACCAGGACCCACTACCACCACCCAATTTTGCTTCTAGAACTATAACTAGGTTTAAGTCCCAGTGAGCCCCAAGAAATGAAGTATAAAGTATGATCCAGGAAGAGGCATGCAACACTGCAAAAGAATTGCTTTACATACCTAATATAAACAGAAATCTGGAATAGATGTGGGAATAACTATTAAGAGTGTGGGATAATGGTGCAAAGAACATAAAATTAAATCAGTCTGAGTTTATTGATATGGGTCCACTAAACTTAGATTTTTCATTTAATGTTTCAGCTCAAGAGGTTAGAAAATAATCCAACCGTTTAGTTGGTAGCTTTGCTGAAGCAAGGATTAAGCAGCAGTCTATTCTAAAGTATCTATTACAAGAAATTTGGAAGTTAGCTACCTGGCAAACTGATTGGAACAGTTCCATATTTATGCCCATTCCAAACAGAAGTGTTCCAATGGAATACAGAAATCAGACAATATCATTAATATCACATGCAAGTAAGATTTTGCTAAAGATAATTCAAAAATGGCTGCAACAGTACACTAGCAGGGAACTGCCAGGGGTTCAAGCCAAATTCAGACAAGGACGTGGAATGAGGGATGTCACTGCTGATATCAGACGGATCTTGGCAGAAAGCAGAGAATACCAGAAAGATATTTACCTGTGCTTTACTGACTATGCAAAGGATTTCTATTGTGTGGATCATGACAAGTTATGGACAACATTGCAAAGAATGAGTATTCCAGAACACTTAATTATGCTCATGAGGAACCTGTATGTACATAGACCAAAACAAGTAAACACTGAATGCTTTAAAATTAGGATAGTTGTGCGCCAGGGTTATATTCTTTCACCATACTTATTCAATATGTATACTGAACAAATAATTCCAGAAGCTGGACTATAAGAAGATGACCATGGCATAGGACTGAAAGAAGACTCCTTAACAACCTGTGATAGACAAATGATACAACCTTGCTTGCTGAAAGCCACGGACTTAAAATACTTATTGATGAAAGTCAAAGACTAAAGCCTTCAGTATGGACTGCAATGCAATATAAAGAAAACAAAAATCCTCATCTCTGGACCAATAAATAACATCAAGATAAATGGAAAAGAGACTGAAGTTGTCAAAGATTTCATTTTGCTCAGATCAACCATCAACACTCATGGAAGCAGCAGTCAAGAAATTAAACAATGTATTGTATTAGGCAAATCTCTTTAAAGATTTGCACAAGACCTCTTTAAAATGTTCAATAGCAAATATGTCAGTTTGAGGGCTAAGGTGCACCTGATGCAAACCATGGTATTTTCAATAGCCTCATATGCATGTGAAAGTTGGACAAAGAATAAGACAGACCACAGAAGAACTGATGCATTTGAGTTATGATGCTGGAGAAGACTATTAAAAGTACCATGGACTGCCAGAGAACAAACAAATCTGTGTTAGAAGTACAGCCAGAATGCTCCCTAGAAGCCAAAATGAACACTTCTTCTCTCATATTTCAGACATATTATCAGGAGGGACCAGTCCTTGGAGAAGGACATCATGCTTGGTAAAATGGAAGGTCAGTGAAAAAGAGGATGATCCCAAGTAGATGGATTGGCACAGCGGCAGCTGCAATAGGCTCAAGCACAGCAATGACTGTGAGATAGGCGCCGGACAGTGTTTTGTTCTGTTGTACATAAGGTTGCTATAAGTCAGTACCAACCTAACGTCACCTAACAACAATAAAATACTAAAGCTGAAAGGCCAGCAGTGTCGTGCTAACAGGCAGTCTTAAATTATGAACATCTGACTTACAGACAGCTCCTGTTTGTCCTTTAATGTTATGTAAATGTGCACTCATATTGAAACAAGTAAACCAATCTCTGTTGTTGTATTGCTGTTAAGTGACATCAAGTCAGTTATGACTCATAGTGACCCTGTATAGTGGGTCACTATGAGTCATAACTCAATGCAACTTAAAAAGGAGCAGCTGATAGGTTTGAACTATTGACTTTGCAGTTCAAACCAACCTTGCTAATCCTACAGCATCACACCAACCCCTATTTCTCACCAAATTCTTCATCATAATATCTTCCCTTGCAGCACATGAGGCTTTTAAAATTATTGAGAAGGCTTCATCTTTTCATGCGCTAAAAGTAAGGCTAAATAAGAACCTTATGCACCAGTTCTGACTTCCTCATAAATTCTTAAAGACACACTCAGGAACAGAACTTATTCATAACCTAGGGACAGCCCATACTGTAGAAGGTACCCAAAGGTTTAGGGAAATTGGTCTGTTACAGTAGATTTATCAACTTGGACCCACAGAACCATCCATGGAGTGTCCAAGAGCACATACCTTTTGCCACAACTGTAAGGAACAAATCTGTGAAGGGAACCTCAGCATCGTTGAAGACTACTATGATTGTTATTTTATGAAAGTCAACTAACTATTCTATATGGAATTAAGACAAGTCCTAACTACAACGGGGCTGACTGGAACCCAGTATGGCAGGGGCCAACTAGCTGCACCTTATTAGGACAAGGTGGGCATGGTTACCACAATGGACAGCAGAGTTAAAGCAGTAATCAGAAAAGTCTGATCTGCATGAACTTATGGCATTAGCTACATAGTCATAGTGTCCCTAGTAATGAAATAGATGGGAAATCTACTAAATAACTACTTGATCTGAACAAGCAGAAGAATTCTAAGTGAATGGCAGTCTAATTTGAATCAGTCATGGCACTTCAATCAACTCTCAAACTTGAGTCAAGTTTACAAACCCACAACCCCTTGAATGGCAGGGAAAAAACCCACTATACCTCCAAAAATGTATACTGTCAATCTTTCTCCCAGCCTTCCCTAAAAGATCTGCAGCTTTTTATCAGAGTAACTGCTCCATAGGGAAAAGAAAATAATCAGACCCTTCCGGGATTATGGGACTGAGAGTCCTGGTAATCCTGTAGGATAAACACTGGACTACTAACCGCAAAGTTGCCAGTTCAAACCCATCAGCTGCTCCACAGGAGAAAGATGAGTCTTTCTACTTCCCTACAGACTTACAGCCTCAAAAACCCTATACAGGGGCACTAAGAGTCAGAAGCAACTGAATTTTGGAAGAGACATATCCCTCACTTGTGTGTATGACTTTTGCCTATTTATCAAGTGACTTAAGTGGGTGTTAGAGCAAGAGAAAGGCACTACAACAGGTTAAGGCTGCTGTGCAAGCTGCTCTACTAGTTGAGCCATATGATCCAATTGATCCAATGGTGCTTACTAGTACAATTGTTTGGAGTCTATGGCAGGCCCGTATTATGAATCACATTGTAAACATGTACAATTTTGGAGCAAATCTCTGCCATTCTCTGCAGATAACTACTCTTCTTTTTAGAAACAGCTTTTAGCTTGTTATTAGGTCTTTACAGTAGAGACTGAACACTTAACTATGGTCCATCAAGTCACCCTGCATGAGTTGACCAACATGAACTGGATGTTGTCTGACCCACAAGAGTCATAAAGCCAGGTGTTCAAAGCAGCATTCCATTATTAAATTGTTATAATTAAGTGCTGTGGAGTAAGTTCCAACTCATAGAGACTCTGTATAGTTCCAAATAGCAACTGGTGGGTTTCACCAACTTATCTTTCAGCTAACAGTCCAATGTTTATTCTACAGCACCACAACAGAATTCCCATCTTTAAATGGAATTGGTATAACATGGTAGTGATATACATGAAACTGTGCCCCAGCAGGCCCTGAAGGTACAAGTAAGTTACATGAAGAAGTGTCCTAACTGCTCGTGATCTCTACTCCTATCACACTGCTTTCCCTCTCAGTCTGCACTTACAACCTCCTAGGGAGTTCCTTATGATCAGCTTACTGAAGAAGGCAAAATTTGTGCCTGATTACAAATGGCTCTGTATAACATATAGGCATCTTTCAAAAGTAGACAGCAGGAACTACAGGGCTATGGGATACAGGGATTGAGACATGGTTGGAAAGGGGAAAAGGGGGAAATAATGTTAAGATGCTTGGCTGTCTTACGAATCTTGGTTTCCCAATAGACACTTGAGGTAGCGCGAAAGGAATAGCCAGAAATATCACCATAGAAAGCTTGTAAGTCCGTCTTCTGCCTATTACGAAATAGAATACCTAAAATGAGGCTAAAACATGCCCAGTGAAGGAGGCTTCCTGTGGAGTCTCTGCATTACATAAGACTATAGGTGGAAACCTGATCAGCATCCAGTATCTTCAGAGGTGGGAAATTTCCACTTGAAAGGACAAGCAGACCAGCATGGAGTGGCTAGAAGAACAGAAGATACTTCTTGAAAGAAAGACCAACAGGAAAAATACAAAACAATATAGGCAGACCGACTGATTACTACAAGAACAAACAAGTTGCTTGCCCAAGAGACATAAAGGCAGGTGGTCGAGTCCTCTCATGGAAAACCCCCTTCCAAGACTAAAACTCAATGGGAATACACACTCTGATTGGTGACCACATTCGTCACCGATAAGGGGAAGTGAGGGAAAAACAGCAACGAAGTTGCAAGCTAAACCCTACAATGTTCAACATTCTCCTGTGAACCTGGGTGGAGACCTGGTTGCCCAGCATTGTGGCAAGACCTGGGAACTCTTGGGCCCAGAGTCAGTGACATAGCCACAGAGGACTACAGTGGAGAGTGAAGCATCCAGCTGATAAGAAGAGAGGGCATATCCATATGAACACCCACACTTGCAGATAACACACACTTGACTTGGCTTCAATGACTGGATGATCAGAGCTCAACTAGAAAAAGAAAGAAAAAGGAAAAAAAAGAGTAATCTGATACAATTTGATGAACCTGAGATACACCTATGGATGCAGTAGCTCCAAAGAGGGAACAAATCTTTATATCAAGGATCATACCCACCACCCCCTACACAGAGTAGATAGAAATAACAAAATTATAAAAAGTATTAATCAGATAAACAATGATAGAAGTACATGAAAAATATTCTTACTTTTGAATGCTTAAAGAAGGTAGAGTTATCCGGGGACAAAAATTGGCACATGTGTAGAAAATAGTGTGTATTGAGAAATAATGAAAAAGAAGGTCATCAAATAAGAAGGAAGAAACGGGGTCATCATCTTCACCATACAGTTAGAGTATTAACTGGAGAATGAAATAAGAAAAATCAAGGTAAGCAGTTCTTATAACTAAAAGACTAATTATAATTATCTAAAGTATTCAAGACACACGGCTGAGTGATTGTACAGGTTAGCAGGTCTGAAGATATAAGGAGTAAGGCATAAATATCCATCCAATATGTAATGCCAACCCAGGCAACCTGCAGGATACTTGACAGGCTGAAAAATTATACAAAATGTGACACCTGCTCTCAGACAGCCAACACTGTAACAAGAAAAACCAGAAGTGGCACATTAAATTCAGCATTCTGGCAAGGAATACTCTACTCAAGTCTAATCCAAAAAAAAAAAGAGAGGTTTAAAAGTTATTTGAAAATAAAAGGAACCTATCTTAATAAATAAATAACAAATAAAGGTAACCAAGTGGATAATTAAAGAAGAAACAGGCAAACACTTAGTTTGATGCCATGTTACAAAAATGTACCACTAAAACTAACAGGCATTTCTGAATATTGATGGTTTTCTACACTTCAGACTGTTTGTACTCTACTATAAATGTTTTTGCTTTGGAAAGAACACACTTCCATTTTCACACACCTTCTCAGCCCGCATACTCCCAACAGGTACCCTCTGACACCCTACTGACATTCACACCCCCACTCACATTCACACATATCCCATAGTGGCCCCCCAACAAACATACACACATTCACACCCAGACACACCTTACCAACTCTTTATTCTGAAATTCAAGACCCTACACAAGGAACCTGGAAAATTTACCTTCCTAAGTTTATCTCCCATGCCAGTTCCACTCACTACACTGCAATTACGCCATGTCATTGTTTCTCCCTATCTCAGTGCATGTCTCCAAGATCAACCCTCTTCTCCTACCTCTTATCCCCCATAAACAACCACATTCCTACCTATCTACATTTTAATTCATGTTTCAGAGCTCAAAGAAGTCCCATTTCCTTTATCAAGCTTCCCAGGCTACTTTGCCTCTTGATGAATTTTCTTTGTCCTGGATTTCTAAATTACTCAGTTGGTTTATCATGGAACTTACTATTTAAATATAAACTATATTATAACCTTTACTGTTGATATGTATATATATTGGAGTCCTGGTGTGGCTCTGTGGATTAATGCGCCAGACTGCAAAGCCATTTGAACTGCAAGGTCAGCAGTTCAAGCTCACCAGTTGCTCTTCGGAAACCCTCATAGGGTTGCTATGGGTCGGATCCGACTTGACGGCACTTTAACAACAACAACAACAACAACAACAACCCTATATGCTATTCTCTTCTTTGACCTAATCTTCTCTAGTAGCTCTCTAAACACATTCAATCTCTGGATTTCCTTCCACAACCTGACAATATCACACATAGATTTAAATACATCTCCACACAACTGAAAAGGCTTGCAGTCATCAATTGCATACTGACTTGAGGAGACATGTAAAAGGCAAGGATGAATATTCATTCTCCCTTAAGAATGATGCAAAATCAATTTAAATATTTTTTACAAATAACCTGGAAAATCGTGTGTACAGCAAAACCTCCAGACCTACAGATTACACTAAGCAAGTCTGGATAGCAGTTACCATGCCAAAATGGAACAGTTTTAGAATGGTCTCTAGTAAGTATAAGGAGCTCTGGTAGCGTAGTGGTTACGAATCGGGCTGCGAGCCTTAAGGTCAGCGGTTCGAAACTACCAGCCGCTCCGCGGGAGAAAGATGAGGCTTTCTACTCCCGTAAAGATTTACACCCTCGGAAACCCTGTACAGGGTCGCTATGGGTCGGAACCGACTCGATGGCACTTAACAACAACAACAACTAGTAAGTATAAAAATGAGTGAATATTAGAATATGAGTGTGTTTCAAAAAGTTTGTGGGAAAATGTCATTACCTTTCAATTCCATTTTCACACAAACTTTCAGAAGCCCCCTTGTATTTTCTAATATTAAGGGAAAATATAATATATCCAAAAAGGGCAACATGTTATAATAATCTTTAGGAAGGAAACTACAAAAACACAGAAGCTACTAAAACCCTGCACCAAAAAGATAGGGTATCCACATCTGTAGCTCTTCAAGGTAATACAGTGCTGAAATTCAAAATTCAAGAGTTTGTGTTACTTCCAGTTAAATACTCCACAAGGATTGCCCACTAATACAAAGGAGGAAAAGAAAGAAAAATCTGTAAAGCATAGCAGCCAAGGTTCCATTTAATTTGTACTCAACTCATTTTTCTAACCCAAACTCCCAATACATTATCTACCTCTTCTGTCCTGTTTAAAAGAAGTATTCAGCACATTAGCTTATTTATTGCCTCAAGGGTCTTGCATGTGTTGACCACTCTCCATTGGATGCTCTCTTCCCATCCAAGACTATTAGATAAAATCTTGCCGTTCCTCCCAGGACCATTTCAAATACCCCCGAATACTCTGCCAGTTCCACCCACACTGAGACATGCAATGAGGGAAAAGACATGAATTAGACAAAACCTCTATAGAGCTAATGTGAAAAGAAAAAAAATGTTAGTAAAATATAGGTAACACAGAAAGGAGCAATTAAGAACAGTTGGAACTACAGGGAGTCCAGGATGAGTAAAGTTTGGAGGAAAACACAAGTATGTGGCAGGAGAGGTCAGCGAATGACATAAATTAGGTTTGAAAGCAACAGCCCAGAGGATATTTAATGCCAGGTTAAAAAGCTGGGATACTGAATGCCAGGTTAAAAAGCTTGACCTACAGCCTATGTAGGTGAAGAGAGAAGTCAGTAAGAGCTTTTAAATACAGGTAGTCTCTGACTTATAAATGTCCAACTTATTGAAAGCTCCTTTGTTACTGTGTCATTGAGGAGTCATTTCTGACTCACAGAGACCTCATACGGTTTCTGAGAAGCAGCTGGTAGGTTTGAACAACCAACTTTGCAGTTGGCAGTCCAGTGCTAAGCCTACAGTGCCACTCCAGACACCCACTGATAGTTTCTTCTTGCCCTCTAATTCAAGGCTTAGAACAGGTTCCATAGCTGAAGAAGCAAAACAGTCCAGAAGTTTTACAATTTGGGTGATTCATCAAAGTAACCACAATGGCAGGAAAAGGTCTAGTGAGCCCTTTCAGAAGCCTGATGGGCGAAAGTGGATTATTGGCAAGACTGGAAAGATATACACATTCCAAACAGCACACTCAGGAACTAGCAGGGAGTCTCTATCTTTGAGCAAGGCATCTTTGAAGCTCTGCTTTAATGTCACGTAAATTTGCACTCACTTTGAAATGTCTAAACCAACCCCTAACTCACAACAAATTCATTACAATCGCTTGCAGGACATACAGCTTTTAAATCATTTTAAAGGCTTTGGATCATTTTTGCGCTTAAAGTTGTTTTTTGTTTTTGTTAAGTACCATGGAGTCAGTTCTGACTCATAGTGACCCTGCACAGGGTTTCTGAGACTGTAAATCTTTACGGGAGCAGAACGCCTCATCTTTCTCCCACGGAACCGCTGGTAGTTTCAAACTGCTGACCTTGAGGATGTGTAACCACTTCGCTATCAGAGTAAGGCTTAATTAAATAAGAGTCGCATACAATTGGTCTGGCTTACACACAAATTCTTAAAGACACAGTTAGGAAGTGATCTCCTTTGTAACTGGGGACTGACTGTAACAGAATGTCAGGGTCTGACTCACATATTCATGGTAGATCTCTTGGGTTCAATTTTCCATGATCTATAGCAAATCATTTCTATTACCAAGGCCATATTTTCCAATTACTGTCCCTTCCTCTTTGTTTCCAACATTTGCATTCCGATCACTAGTAATTATTAATACATCTTTTGATTGCATGTTTGATCAATTTCAGACTGATGAAGCTGGCAGAACTCTTCAATTTCATCATCACTGACTTTAGTGGTTGTAGCATAAACTTGAATGGTGGTGGTATTGTAAGCATATGGATATTATCCTATCACAGATAGCATTATACTTCAAGATATGTCTTGAAATGTTTTATTTGATGATAAACGTGACACCATTCCTCTTCAATCTGTCATTCCCATAATAGTAAACCATGTGATTGTCAGATTCAAAAAGGTCAAAACCGATCCATTTCAACCTAGGATATTGATGTTTATGCGTTCCATTTAATTTCTGACAATTTGCAATTTTCCTTGATTCATACTTTGTACAGTCCATGTTCCAATTATTAATGGATGTTTGCAGCTGTTTCTCCTCATTTACAGTCATTCCCCATCAGCAAATGGAAGGTCTTGAAAGCTTTACTCCATTCGCATTATCACAGTCAACTCTACTTTGAGGAGGCAGCTCTTCCCAAGTCATATTTTGAGTGCCTTCCAACCTGAGGGGATCACCTTCTGGCATTATATCTGACAATATTCTGGTGCTATTTATAATGTTTCAATAATCTGGGCTATTTGACAGTGTTCCCTGCTATTCATAAGGTTTTCAGTGGCTAAACATTCATAAGTAGTCTGCCTCTCCTTCTTTCTAGTCTGTCTTAGTCTGGAAGCTCAGCTGAAACCTGTTCATCATGAGTGACCCTGCAACTATTCAAAATACTGATGGCATAGCTTTAAGCATCACAGCAACATGCAAACCACCACATTACAAGAAACTGACAGATGACACTGCATTCAGCAAATCTGCTGCATAAAACTTCTTTAAAGTAAGTGTTCAGAGCAAAGATGTCAGTTTGACAACCAAGGTGAGCCAGATCCAACAAGCCACAGTATTTTCAATAGCCTCATACGCATGTGGTACTTGGACAGTTAATAAGGAAGACTGTAGAAGAATTGACGCATTCGAATTATGGTGTTGGAAGAGAATATTAAAAGCACCTTGGACTGCCAGAAGAACAAACAAATCTGTGTTGGAAGACGTACAACCAGAACGTTCCTTAGAAGTCAAGATGGCCAGACTTTGTCTCCCATAGATTGCACATGTTATCAGGAGGCACCAGTCTCTGGAGGACATGATGCTTGGTAAAGTGGAGATCAGCAAAAAAGAGGGACACCCACAGGGGGAATGAGTGGCAGCAATAATGGTCTCAAGCATAACAATGATTGTCAGGTTGGCACAGGATCGAACAGTATTTCATTCTGTTGTGCATACGGTCACTATGAGTTGGAATGGACTCAATGGCATCTAACAGCAACAACAATAGCAAAGAGTGCTTTTGTGTTTGCTTTGTTTGAGGAAGTAGGGAGGGAAAGGTCCATTTTAAGAGCCCAGGGAAGGGGTGGTAAAGACTGAACTAACAAACTGGTGATAGGAGTGGAGGAGCAGAAATGGAATCAAGAAACATTCAGTAGGTAAAATTGTTAAGTTTAGAAATTTCATGAGTTTAGAACAATAAGAAGTTAAAACAAAACAAAAAGAACAATAAGAAGTAAATGTTGACAATAGCACCTGGGTTTGACTCCAAATAATTTCATTTCATTTTTCCCTTTCTACAAAGTCCCTCATGAACCCATCCTTCAAGCACACACACATAGACCCTAACTTTCCTCCTATTTCTATACATTCCTTCTCACCCAATACTTATTTAAAAATAATTGATCACAACGGAACCCTTGTCTTCTCAAACAAGCTCAGAACCCTTATCTTCTGAAACAAGGTCTATGCCACTCTACTGATACTTCTCTTGCTAAATTTGAAATATTCTCTGAATTAATAAATCTAGTAGTAACCTTTCAGGCTCTATCTTATTTGCTTTATCTAACAGTATGAAATATTCTCTCCATCTAGACTAATTACAATGAAACTAGGCTTGTTTACCTTCTACTTTTCTGGCCCCACCTTGGTCTCTTACACAAGTCCTCATTCTCTGACCGCCCTGAAAATATTAGTATTGGATTTGTTGCTTGGTTTTCCTCTTATTGTTCATTTTGCCTAAATAATCTTATGCTTGCACATCTACTGGTTGAATACACAAATCTATCTTTACAACTCACATTTATATCATCAACTTGTACAATATGCAAATCTACTGTAAAAGGCCTCTTTGAAGTGTTACAGTGCAAAGATGCCACTTTGAAACTAAGGTACACCGGGCCCAAGCCATGGTATTTTCACTCACTTAATATGTATGTGAAAGTTGGGCAGTGAATAAGGAAGACTGGAAAGGAATCAATGAATTTGAATTATGGTGTTGGTGAAGAATACTGAATATATCATGGACTGCCAGAAGAACGAACAAATCTTTTTTGGAAGAAATATGACTGGATTGCTCCTTGAATGTGCTGACAAGTGAGACTTCGTCTCTGATGCAAACTTTGAACCTGTTGTCAGGCAGGCTAGTCCTGGAGACAGTCATCATGCTTTGAAAATTGGAGGGTCAGAGGATCGAGATAGATTGACAGTGGCAGCAACAATGAATTAAAACATAAAAACAACTGTGACGATGGCCCAGGACAGGACAGTGTTTCATTCAGTTGTACACAGGGCCACTATGAGTTGGAACCAACTCAACCAAGGAGCCCTGGTGATATTGTGGGTTAAGTGTTGAGCTTTTAAACCTAAGGTCAGCAGTTTAAACCCACCAGCCGCTCCATTGAAAAAATGATGAGGCTGTCAGCTCCATAAAGTCTCGGAAACCCCAAAGAGCAGTTCTATTCTATCCTACAGGGTTGCTATGAGTCAAAATCAATTCAGATCTGGATGAGACACAGGAACTTTAAACTCAACTTGATGAAAACCAAGCATTCCTCTTTTTGCTAAAGCAATAAGCAGAGAACACTCTTCTGGTAAAAAGGGTGCTTTCACAGCCTTCAATATCAAGTTAAGATTCCTGAGCAAATCTCCGACTCTTGGAAACCCTGCATTGGGTTTCTGAGACTACAAATTGTATCTGATTTGCCTACCTCTGCAGTGTTATCTCCCATAACGGCCCCATGCTTCATCCATGCCACCTAAGATCTACATCTCCTTAATGAATCCTAGTTCTCCAAACATGCAACAATTATTCATGTCCCTGAATAAGTTGTTTCCTCTGTATACAGGTCATCCTTTACTTATTGGCTCCTTTACTCCAGTTCTACACAATGATTCCTGGATTCACGGCATTGGATCATTAGGAAATTGTTAGAAATGTAGAAATGCAGGACCCACTTTAAATACAGAGTCTGAGACAAAACCTGTATTTTAAGAAGATTCCTCAGTGATTCATATGGAATGCATCAAATCCACCACTACTGCAATATACAGCAGGTGTCACAGAATTCGTCATCTGTCTGTCAGTGTTTAGTACTGTAAAGGCTTGACTGTTGCCGTGATGCTGAAAACTATGCAACCAGTGTATACTATACCAGCAGGATCACCCATGGTGGACAGGTTACAGCTTTCAGACTAAGACAGAAAAGGAAGAAGGGCCGGGTGATTTACTTAAGAAAATTAATCAGTGTTTTAAAAATCCAATGGATCACAATACACTATTGTCTTGGGAAAATACAGTGCTGGAAGGTGAGCATCCTAGGTTGCAAGGCACTACACAATAGCTGCAACAATGGATTCAAACAGACCCAACAATCATGAAAGTGGCTCAGGACTGGGCATCACTCCATCCGTTATACATAAATTCAGTGTGAGTCAGAGCCAAAGAAACAATAGCTAACAATAACAGCATCACAGAAAAGGGTAAATCCAGCACAAGACTTTCAGTCTAAATCATTTCCTTACACATTTTCCTTCCACCTGATTCCATACTGCTTTGGACAGAATAGTAATGGATCTTGCTATTCACTCTCTTATTTCAATAATCACGTCTCTCCCTCCAGATTTAATGACTGATATTATTTTGCTGGCCAGGACATAGGCTTCCCTGGATACAATTCTCACTCTGCACTGGTGATGGCTTCAGATCTTGGGGATATCCACACTGGGAGCTCTTACCAACAGGGAGCACACCCATCAGGCATGACAAAGACAACATAAAATATTCCTGACTCTTTATTCACCCAGTGAAATCCTAATCATCCTTCAGGATTCACCTCAAGTGTCACTGAGGGAAAACATGTCTTGACCCCACCAAACTGAATTAGGCCACTTTTTTCTGTAATCCCAAAGTACTCTAATATATAGACATGAAGTACTATGTAATTGCTAGTTTTCTAACCATTCTTCTCCAGGTTGTAATCCTCTAGGGTGAAAATTGTGTCTTATTCATTTCACATTCCCAGTCCTGACATATATTTAATGTTTACTGGATAACTAATAAATAGGCATGGAAGTTCATGAGTGAGATCAAAGTCAGTTAACTTTGGATGTTTTTAACATTTAGTTAAAACTGTAGGTGACAGTTGGAACTACTTCAATAAAGGAAGGTATTTTTAAATAATAATAATAATAATAATAAAAGGTATGTGTTAATTCCAACTCAAAGCAATACTACAGAACAAGAGTAGAACTGTTCTACAGGGTCTCTAAGGCTGATATAGTTAGTGAAGCAGGCTGTCACATCCTTCTCCCATGGAGCAAGTGGCAGGTTCAAACTGCTGACCTTTCAGTGAGCTGAGCACTTAACCACTGTGCCACCAGAACTCAAGGAAAGATGAATTCTATAAGGATATAAGGATGGGATTCTAAGAAACAACAGCAGTAAAAGGATGGGCAGAGTGAGTACTGAGGTAGAGAAGGGCTATAGTCAGGGAAGAATGGAAAGAGTAAAGTGAAAACAGAATTTCAAGAAGGGACAGGTAGACAACAGCAGCAAAGTTATGAAAAAGTCAATTTGTAACTATATGCACATTAAAAGAATCCTTTACACTAGGCAATCAGAAAATCACTAATCTTTGAGAGAATTCATTTCACTTGCTATGGTGGTGGTGCTGGCTGTGTGCCGTCGAATCAACTCCAAATCATAAAAACTCTACATAGAGTTTCTGAGACTACAAAGCCTCACCTTTCTTCCACAGAGCCGCTGATGGATTCTAAATTCATAATATTCACTAAGTTCAAAACAATGAGTTGAAGAGAGAACAAATGCTGCAAATGTGCAATCAGTTTGTATTAAAACCTTTTAAGAAACTGGACAGTGAAAGGAAAAAGGGAATCTATTTCATGTTAATTTATTTATTCAACAAATATTTGTTGAACACTAACAATGTTCAGGGCACTGAATACCAGGAATACAATGGAAAACAAGATAGTCACAATCTCCTGGCACTTTTGTTTTAATAGCAAAAATTTCACAAAGAAACAAGACTACCATAGTACCTGGCACACTGAGAAGCACAACAGTAGGTAGCCCTTAAATGTTGGTTTTCTTCAAATATAACTAAATAGGTTATGGGTATGACTTAAAATTAGTTTGTCTGTATGTTTAGCCACCTAAATTCAAATCAAATCTCTATGGATTTATTAAACGTCTCCACTACTCAGTTGTTGTTGATGATGAGTGCTGTCGAGTCGGTTTCAACCCATAGAGACCCTGAATAGTGTTTCTGAGGAGCGGCTAGTAGGTTTGCACTGCTGACCTAGCAGTTCAAACTGACTTTGTGATCCAGAGCATTATCGTGCAGTGCCACACCATGACTCCTCACTACTCAATTACCACCTTTTATTTACTCTCTCTCCCTAGCCTAACAAACACACAGAGATAAGGAGTTTTTCCTTCCTTTCTGGTCTCTTCACCTTGTGGTTTGTTTTTTTTTTTAAACAAACTGATACTTGAAAAGCTATGTTGTTGTTGCTAAGTGCCATCAAGTGGGTTCTGATTCATAGAGATTCTGTATAGGGCTTCCAAGGAGTGGCTGGTGAGTTTTAAGCTCCTACTATGTGGTTCTCTTCTTGACGGAGGAATTTTTTCCCCCAGACTTTCGTTATTGAAGGATTCTCTGGGCAAATTATTGAATGATGCAGAGGGCATCAAGAAAAGATGGAAGGAATACACAGAGTCACTGTACCAAAAGGAAATGGTTAATGTTCAACCATTTCAAGTGGTACCATATGAACAAGAGCCAATGATACTCA
>NW_006408530.1:12784949-12825777 GCF_000296735.1 Chrysochloris asiatica
GGGTAAGGTGGAGGGTCAGAGAAAAAGAGGAAGACCCCCAACGAGATGGATCAGCCAGGTGGCATCATTGATGGCATCAAGTGTGGCAGCGGTAGGGAGGTTGGCCCAGGATCGGACATTGTTTCCTTCTACTGTGCATGGGGTCGCTATGAGTCGGTTCTGACTCGATGGCACCTGACAACAACAACAAATTGTTATCATGACTAATTGCGATTGTCACAATTGTAAAGATAGAAGTTTTGTAACAAAAATGGGGGAGCAGTTAATCTTACAGCCCAGAAACAAAGGACCTTAGGGCTATCAAGGGAAAAGAGCACAAGCAGATTGTGGGACCTTATCCAGAGAAGCAGTGACACCAGAGATTGAGGCAGAGATGGGACACTGAAAGGGGGAGTGGCTGAGGACTCTAGATTCATGGAAGAGAGGGACTAAGAGATAAGTGGCCAGGAGGCCGATTTGCAGAATGGTGTAAACTATTATATATGTCTGAGTGTTTTAAATATAAAAGAGCTAAAGTGAATAGAGAGAAATACTGTTAACTGATGGTACATAGAGGGGATTAGTAATCATTGTGATGAAACAAGGTGTATGATTTGTTGAATGTAAAACTGATGATCTGCCCTGTAAACTTTCACTCAATAAAAACTTAAAGAAAAAAACAAAAACAAAAAAACTCTTTGACTTTTACAAAAGAACACTGGACTTAAAAGTCAGGGTTTCAGTTCAAGCTCCACTATTAGTAATTAGTTACTTCAGGTAAATCATATTATCTCAGGGTCTGAGTTTTAAATATTAACAAAAGAAAAGAAACCTATCTCACATTATGTGGCTCAAATGAACTCACTTAGAAAACTATAAAACATTATATAAATCAAAGCTATTTTCCCAGAAATGCTGATATTAAGATACTGAGAAAATAAAACAAGAAAAACTTTTGGGAATTTTAGTTAATGTGCTAATACACCTGGTCTCCATCCTTATCTCATTTTGGAAAGGTTTTGAGGTGCTATCATTTGGGAATTATACTCCATTCTATTTTGCAGTTTTATAAAACAACCTCCCTCAAATCTATCTATAACACAATAACATCACTATATTATAGAAATGAAATTATTAGTATTCTTCTTGAAAACCAACATATATGTCAGAATTAAACTGGTGTCAAATAAATAAATAGTCATGATTATAAAACAAGCAAACAAACATGTCTGCTTCCTGAACAAAACAGTATGGCAATCTGTAAATGTACAGTTTCTCATTAAATATACTAGAATGTTCTCTGTTTTAGATGTACTATATTGTTAACGCACCATATTAATATAGTTTAGATCTAGACACTATGCTAAATACTAACAGTAAACAGCATCAGCAACTAATTTGTTGAGTTATTTAGTGCTTTTGGTGTAGCGTGGCAGGATCAGCACTGGACTGCGAACCATAAGGTCAATGGTTCAAACCCACCAGCTGTTCCTCAGAAACCCTACACTCACACAGGGTCGCTGTTAGTCAGAACTGACTTAATGGCACTTAATAACAACATGCTTACCTGGTATGGCACTGCAGGATAAGCACCCAACTGCAAGGTCAGTTTGAACCAAAAGGTCCATGGTTTAAACTCACTAGCTGCTCCTCGGAAACCCTATACAGCGTGACTATGGGTCAGAACCAACTGGACAGCACAATAACAATGTGCTACTAAGAAGCACTAACAGCACAGTGTTACGAGTTGGGCAGTTAACCACAAGATCAGCAGTTCAAATCTACTAGTCACTCCGCAGCAAAAAGATGAGGGTTTCTGCTCCCATGAAGATCTGTTGTTGTCAAGTGCCATAGAATCAGTTCTGAATCGCCAACACTGTGGCTCAAACTGACCTTGAGATGCTGTGCTTACCCTACAGGACCACACCACAACTTCCTGTAAAGACTTACAGCCTCGAAAACCCTATACAAGGTCGCTGAGTCAGAACTGACTCCATGGCACTCAACAACGACTACCACTACCACATGCCAGGCATCATTTACATACATTAACTCATGTTTTTCAGCTAAGAAAACAGTGGCACAAAGTGGTTAAGTAACTTTTCCAAGGTTACAAAGCCAGAAAATTAAGGAACCAGGCAATATGACTCCAACTGTTTGTAACCTACACTGAACACTAACACTAAATTGAAATAGTCTCAAAGAATTTTGGGTCTGCTGATAACACATTAACAATCAATTTTAACAAAGAATAGTAATCAATGTCACAGGAATAAGCACGAGGGCTACAAGAGTGTTGAGAGTAATTTCACACCTATCGTAATTCTCACTACAGAAGAAGGAATCCCAACTCAGCCTGGGAGAAACACAAAAGTATGGCAATAATGAAGGAAGACATTTGATTAGAGTCTGTCATTTTTCCATTCACTTAACCAAGTATCTGTCAGCTATAGTTCTGTTGCTTTTCTAGTTAAGAACAATAGCCTTCCCATCAATCTTTTTCTTCCCAAGACAATTCCAAATCAAGACATCAGAATCAGAATAAATTAGTTCTTGCTATACTTGTTAACTCAATATATAAAAGAAATGTACACATTTTGAATATATGTATTATAATTTTTAAATATTTAAATTAGCTAAATGAATCTGGACTAGCCATGTATTGCTTAAGAGAGGCGTGTCCTTAATAACTAAAAAGAACTATTTTCAATTAGCACATCAGAGCTACCAGTCTCCAAAGATAAGGCATGTCTTGTAAGACACAAAACAGGCACTATTCCCTTATAAAGACCCCATGTGACAGACTAAAACTGCCCCAAAGCATTCTTAAGCTGTAATCCTTACAGGGAAGTCCTGGTGTGGTGCGGTGGGTTAATGCACTAGACTAAAAAGCTGGTTTAAACCATGAAGTTGGAAGTTCAGGCTCACCAGCCACTCCTCAGAAAACTTATAAAGGTTCCCTATGGGTCGGAACCAACACAACAGCATTTAAAAACAACAATCTTTACTGGAGCAGATCACCAGGTCTTTTCTCTCAAGGTGCAGCTGGTAGATTCAAACAACCTATTTTTTTGGTCAGCAGTCGCGTATTTAACCACTGTACCACCAAGGCTCCTTGGTTACAGATTGGGCTGAGAAACTTAAGGTCAGCAGTTCGAAACTACCAGCTGTTCCGCAGAAGAAAGATGAGGCTTTCTGCTCCTGTAAAGATTTACAGCCTTGGAAACCCTGTACAGAGACACTATGAGTTGGAACCGACTCCACGTCACATAACAATAACAACATGGACTCTTGGTGTGGCACTGCAGGATCAGCAATGGACTGTGAACCACAAGGTCAGCAGCAATTTAAACCCACCAGCTGCTCCCTGGAAACTCTAAACAGGGTTGCTATGAGTGAGAACTGACTCAACGACATTTAACTACACTTATGGTTAGGAGTACTGTTGTGGCACTGTAGGATAAAACATTGGACTGCAAGGTCAGTAGTTCAAACTCACCAGCCACTTTTTGGAAACCTTATACAACACATAACAATAACACTTACATGGCACTTAAAAATAACAACTTATAGGTAGCACTCCTGGTACAGCATTGCAGGATAAGTACTGCACTGTGAACCATAGGTTGGTGGTCCAAAACCACAAGCTACACCTCAGAAACCCTATACAGGGTTACCATAAGTGGGAACTGACTTGATGGCACTTAACTAAAAACAACAACAATTTACAGGTAAATAATCTGAGAAGCTGGGTTATATGAAGAAGAACGTGGTATCAGGATTGGATGAAGACTCATTAACAATCTGTGATACACAGATGATACAACCTGGTTTGCTCAAGGTGAAGAGAACTTGAAGCACTTACTGATGAAGATCACAGACTAGTGCCTTCAGTATGGATTACACCTCAATGTAAAGAAAAGAAAAATCCTCATAAATGAACCAATAAATTAAATGTTGTTGCTATTGTTAAGTGTCATCGAGTTGGTTCTGACTCAGTGATCCTGTTGCTGCTGCTGTTGTTCAAACTGATCTTGTGGTCCCGTGCTTTATCCTATAGCACCACACCAGGACTCCCAGCTGAGTACTTGTTGTTGTTAAGCGCCATCGAGTTGGTACCAACTCACAGCGACCCAATGACAAAACACTGCCCAGTCCTGGACCAACCTCACATGCTTAAGCCCATTGATGCTGCCACTTTGCCAATGCATCTCACTGGGGGTCTTCTTCCTCTTTTTCTCTGACGCTCCACCTTACACAACATAATATCCTTCTCCAGCGACTGGTCCCTGGTCCCAATATGTCCGAAGTATGAGAGATGAAGTTTGGCCATCCTGGCCTCCAAGGAGCTCTCTGGCTGTACTTCTTCCAACACAGATCTGTTGGTTCTTTTGACAGTCCATGTTACTTTCAATATTCTCCTCCAACACCAACTCAAAGAGGCATCAATTCTTCTGTGGTCTTCCTTATTCACTGTCCCGCTTTCACATGCATATGAGGTTACTGACAATACCATGGTTTGGGTCAGGCACACCTTAGTCCTCAAGCTGAAATCTTTGCTCTTCAACACTTGAAAAGGGTCTTGTGTAGCAGATTTGCCTAATGCAATACATCCTTTGATTTCTTAACTGCTATTTCGAGTGTTGATGGCTGATCCAAGAAGAATAAAGTCCTTGAAAACTTCAATTCTTTTCTCCATTGTTAAAAATGTTGCTCATTGGTCCAGTGGTGAGGGTTTTTGTGTTCTTTCCATTGAGATGTAATCCATACCAAAGACTGTGCTCTTTGATCTTCATCAGTAAATGTTTTAAGTCCTCTTCACTTTCAGCAAGCAAGGTTGTATCATCTGCATAGCGCAGGCTGTTAATGAGTCTTCCTCCAATCTTGATGCCACGTTTTTCTTCACATAACGCAGCTTCTCAGATTATTTGCTCAGCATACTGGTTGAATAAATATGGTGAAAGAATACAACTCTGTCAAACCCCTTTCTTTTAATTTTAAACCATGTGGTGTTCCCATGTTCTGTTCAAACAACTGCCTCTTGGTACAGGTACAGATTCCTCATGAGCACAATTAAGTGTTCCGGAATACTCATACTTTGCAATGTTGTCCATAGCTTGTCATGAACAAAAACCTTTACGTAGTCAATAGAACACAGGTAAACACCTTTCTGGTATTCTCTGTTTTCAGCCAAGATCCATCAGATATAAGCAATGATAAGCCTTGTTCCACATCCTCTTCTGAATCCAGCTTGAACCTCTGGAAATTCTCTGTCAATGCTTGCTTGCAGCCATTTCTGCATTACCTTTAGTAAAACTTTACTCGCGTGGGTTATCAAAGATATTGTCCGAGGATTTCCACATTCCGGTGGGTCACCTCTCTTTGGAAAGGGCACAAATATGGATATCTTCTAATCAGTTGGCCAGAGAGTTGTCTTCCAAATTTCTTGGCATAGATGAGTGAGTGCGTCAAGTGCTGCCTCACTTTCTTGAAAGATTTCAATTTTTATTCCATCAGTTCCTGGTGAGTACTAGGGAGCTTCAGAACGTTTGTAGAAAAATGAAATTAAAAGAAAATGGAATTTTTCCACAATTATTAAAAGAAAATGGAATTTTTCCACAATTGATTAACTAGACGATGCCCTGATGGTATAATGGTTAAATCACTCAGCTGCTAACTGAGGCTGGTTGGTAATAGAATACCAACCTTATTATGTGGCAGTACTGTTCTATAGGACTCCTGGTGTGGCACTGTGGGTTAATGCACCAGACTGCAAAGCCATTTGAACTGCACGGTTGGTGGTTCAAGCTCACCAGCTGCTCCTTGGAAATCCTATACAGGGTTGCTATGGGTAGGAATTGACTCGGCATTTGACAACAACAACAACTGTTCTATAGGGTTACTGTAAATCAGAATCAACTCAGTGACACACAAGAGACTGACTACAAAACTACAATTCTATTTTTTTTTCTTTCTTTTTCCTCTTGAAAGCTTGTAAGCCAGTCACTTCGTGCCTTTGTAGTCCCGCCATTTTGGGTAGCCAATGTCTAAGTTGCCTATCCCTGTCAATCCTGTGTACCAAGGGGGTGGGAATGACCCTCGCTGTAAAGATTTGTTCCCTCTTTTGAGTTACATCCATAAGTATACCATAATAAGTTCATCAAACTGTAGTGGATTACTTTTCCCTCTTCTTTCTTCCTCTAGTCAAGTTCTAATCATCCAGTCACTGAAGCCAGGTCAAATGGGTGCTATCTGCAAGTATGGCTGTTCTTGTGCATCTCCCCTCACTTCATATCAGCTGGATGCTTCATTTTCCGCTCTAGTCCTCTGTGACCATGTTCCTGAGTCCCCAGGTTTCACCATACTGCTGGTCAACCAGGTCTTAATCCAGGTGGACAGGAGTCTGTGAACAAACTTTACAATTCTTTGGCTACAGTGATAAAATATAGAATCTGCATATAAACTATCAAACCCACCCTCCTTTACTGATTCAAAAGAAAAGAAAAGAAAAACTATACTCCTCTGTCTGACTCTAAGCTTTTATTTTTCCTTCATCCTTCAAAACTGAGGATCAGCTTGAACACTTCTTTCTTCTTAAGAATCGTTCTGATAGAGGTAGTTACTGAAGAAAACAGTACCTGACAGTTGGCTAGCCCTCTCAGCAGTCAAAGCCACCTCATTAAATTGCTTCTATTATTTCTAATCCTCTCAGCTAATAAGCAATCTCCATTTACATTTTAACAAATAACATAATTAGCAGTTAATTTCCTAATTCAACACCCAAACTAGATTTATGTATATCTAAAGAACTTAAAAAGATTACCTGGTAAAATCTGTTCTATGATATTCATATTGAATAAAAAGATGGTCAATAGCTATTCAGTCATTTTTCCTGGTCGTTTAGTAAGGTGTTCCACTCTCCTTCTGAAAGTCTGCTAATCAAATTGCTCTGCTATTACCATGCCTAACCCTGTATAAGCTAATATCCTGCAAATGGCCTCACTCATTACTTACCATTTTCTTTTATGAAATGACTTTTCATTGCTCTCCAAATAATTTTAAAATATGCTTATGCAAGTTAATTTCAAGCCCTAGCTTACATAAAAATGATTAGGAGACCTGATATGGCACTATAGGATAAACACTAGACTGCTAGCGGCAAAGTCAGCGGTTCAAACCCACCAGCCACTCTCTGAAAACCTATACAGAGTTGCTATAAATCAGAAAAGGCTAGAGGCATACAACAACATTCACTAATCCTACAGTCTGTGCATTATTGACTATGCAAAGGAGCTCCTGTGTGTAGTGGTTCCGAGTTGGGCTGCTAACCTCAAGGTCAGTAGTTTAAAACTACCTGCTGTTCCATGGGGGAAAGATGAGGCTTTCTGCTCCTGTACAGATTTATAACCTTGGAAAACCATATACAGGGTTGCTATGAGTCGGAACCAACTCCAAGGCATACCACCACGATCACCACCACCAAAGGCTTTAAACTGTGGAACATGACAAGCTATGGACAGCACTGTGGAGAATGAGTATTCTAAAACACTTCCTGGTGCTTGTGAGGAACCTGCACATAGACCAAGAGACAGTCTTTCAAACAGAACAAGGAGACACTGAATGGTTTAAAGTCAGGAAAGGTGTGCTCCAGGATTACATTCTTTCACCATCCTTACTCAATGTGCATGCTGAGCAAACAACATGAAGAAGGATGTGGCCATCAGCGTTAGAAGAAGACTTATTAACAACCTGTAACATACTGATGATACAAGCTTGCTTGCTGAAAGCCAAGAGGACTTAAAATACTTACTGATGAAGATCAAAGAACACAGACTTCAGTGTATGTTGCACCTCAATGTCAACAAAAATATCCTCACCACTGGATCAATAAATAACATCATGATAAATGAAGAAAAGATTGAAGTCATCAAAGACTTCATTTTGCTTTGATCCACCAACACTCATGGAAGCAGCAGTCAAGAAATCAAACAACATACTTCATTAGCAAATCTGCTGCACAAGGCCTCTTTAAAGTATTCAAGAGCAAAGAAGTTAGTTTGAGACTAAAGTGCACCTGACCCAAATTACAGTATTTTCAATAGCCTCATATGTATGTGAAAATTGGACAATGACTGAAGAAGACTGCAGAAGAATTTGAGTTATGGTGTTGGAGAAAAATATTAAAGGTACCATGGACTGCCAGAAGAACAAATAAATCCGTGTTTGTTAGAAGAAATACAACCAGAATGCTCCTTAGAAGTCATGACCAGACTTCTCCTCTCATACTTCAGAAGTGAAGGGTCAGCAAAAAAGAGTGAGGGCCACAATGAAATAGATTGGCACAGTGGCAGCAACAATGGGCTCAAGTGTAGCAGCAATTATAAGGATGGCACAGGATTGGCCAGTGTTTCGTTCTGTTGTGCAAAGGATCACTATGAGTCAGAACCGATTTGATAGCACTTACCAACAACAGTCTGAAATTCCACAACTTGGTAACTAACACAAAGTCAGTTTTTTTCTAGAGCTACTTTACTTGGAGTAATAATAAATGAAATGACTCATGATATTTACAAGGTGAAATTAGACATCTTTATAAAAGGTTGCTAACCAAAGATAGGTAGCTTTACTTGATTCTGAAATTAAAGAAATCAAATGTAGAGACAGCCACCATATTTTTTAATTCAGTAAAGTTCAGTATTTTTTCTAGTCTAAGATTCTGCTTCTCAACCTGTCATAATAAAAAAGATGTCTTCTTGCCTTCTCCCACCACACCCTAAATGAAAGAAACTTGAATCTTTATAGGATAACAATATTTAAGCTGAGTACCTAGAAATCATAGCCCTGAGTCAATCTAAAGACATTAGTATTAACTAATAGCACAGTATTAACTGTTTACTCACTATTTGTATCTTCATTGTAAGACCCTGATAACCTAAAAAAACAAAAAATTCTTATGAATCAAAATACAAAATACCCTGAATTTCTGCTTATGACTCCTCAAACACAGTGAAAACAGTGTACTACATATTTGAAATAATACAGAAATGATCTTATGAAAAAAAAAAACCAGGCCTTTCGAAGAGTATGGGCAAGCCAAAGTTTCAGAGAGGAATTTGCCACACAAAAAATTCAATTTTTTATTTTGTTTTGTTTTCTTGAGAAGGTTGTCTCCAAGTTCCCATATGCACAAGAAGCCTGTTGTTGTTTTTAAAAAGTAGTAAGTAGGAGGAAAAAGAGAGTTAAGAAAATCCCAGAGGGATTTTTGGGGCAAGATGGCAGAGTAGGAAAATGCACTGAGCAATTGCTCTGCAACAAAGATATAGGAGACCAAGTGGAACATAGATACAGATGGTAATCCTGGAATCCTGAGCTTCAGATGAGAGGACACAGCAGTGGAGTAAGTGCTGACTGGAAGAGGAAGCTGAACAAATAAAATTGGATGGGCTGTCAGCTGGCATGGCGCAGTGCAGCCATCTTGAGGGTTTGCAAACAGCTGTTGATACAGTGGCCTTCAGTCACAGGGCACAGCTGGCGGTTGGCGGCAATGGGGGTACAGTTCTCCCTTGTACCTGTACCCTCCTGATAGCTACAGATGTGCCCTCCTGATAGCTACAGATGTGACCAGTTCTTGCCTTTGCCAACCCAGTGGCCACTGGCACCCCTTCCTGCACAACCTCTACTCTGCCTGGGATCAGGTACCAGGAGTGCCACCCCTGCTTCAGGCGGCACGTGAACATGCCTGAATTACACAAACAGCAAACAGAGAACTGCATTTATAGTTTCAATCTTATCACATTCACCAGGAGACAGGTGGTGAATGCCTGAGAACACAACATGAAATCATCAATCAAATATAAATACAATGATACCACAGTGTCTTAAAGAAAACAGACAATTTCAGCTTACTGAAGAAGTCAGAGTGCCTCAAACAAGTGACCAAAATGCAGTCAGAAAATATTATACCAGAAAAGGTATTTATTTGGTAAGGAATTTTAAAGGATGGTATTAAGGTACCTTCTATGGATTGAGAGAAAGATCAAAGAAAGCAAAGAAAACAGAAAAAAATGTTACAAGAATTCAGGAAAATAATACAAGAACAAACTGACAAAAGAAAATGAAACTTTGTAAACCATACAAAAATAGCAACTAGAAAGCCCAGAGATTAGCACTAAGAATTGAGAAACAGTACACTGAAGTGGTAAAGTAGTAGAACTGAACCAATAGAAGACCAAATTACAGAAACTAAGACAAATCTCTCAATATTCATCTGCTAGAGGAACAAATGGGAAGTTCAATAGTTCCAAAGGATAAGTAAATACTGGACTGAGAACCACAAGGTCAGCAGTTCAAGCCTACCAGCTGCTCTGCAGGAGAAAGATGAGGCTTTAAGCTCCAGCAAACATTTACAAAGCCTCATCTTTCTCCTGTAGAGGATCACTATTAGTTGGAACCAACTTGATGGCACTTAACAGAGGGACAATCAGGAAAAAAATTTTTTTTTTTAATCTAAAAAAAGCCTAAGATTTCTTTGGTACACTATCAAGAGGAATACCTTACATGTTATAGGAATCCCAAAACAGGAAGAGACCAAATAATAACACAGAAAAAACTGTCTCAAGAACTGTTGCCAGAAAGCTTCCGTGACATCATGAAAGTAAAAAAGAGAGCGATTCAAGAAGTTAAATAAATGAACTCCAAGCAGGATAAATCTCAAAAGAAAATCACCAAGATGTATTATAATCAAACGTTTCAAAATGAAAAACAAGTTAAAATTCCTGAGAGCAGCTCAGAGAAAAACAGAAAGTTACCTACAAAGGAGAACTAGAGTAAGACTAAGTTCTGGTTTCTCAGCACAAAGCATGCAGGCAATAAGACAACAGGATGACATATATAAAATTCTGAAAGAAACAAATTGCTAACCAACAGCCATATATGCAGCAAAAGTGTCCCTCAAATATGAAGGTGAAATTAGGACATTTCCAAATAAACAAAAATTAAAAGAATTTGCAAAAACCAGACCAACCTTACAAAAAATATTAAACGGAAGTTCTCTGGACGGAGAACTAACAACAGTGAATGACCTGAAAATAACATACATGACAGTAGCACCCAGAACTCAACCCAGATATTTAAAGGAAAACAATCCTTGTTGTTAAGTGTAGTTGAGTTGGGTCTGACTAATAGCGACCCTGTACATGGTTTCTGGAGCTCTGGTAGCGTAGTGATTACGAATCGGGCTGCGAACCACAAAGTCAACAGTTCAAAACTACCAGCTGCTCCGCGGGAGAAAGATGAGGCGTTCTGCTTCCGTAAGGATTACAGCCTTGGAAACCCTGTTCAGGGTCGCTATGGGTCGGAACCTACTCAACGGCACTTAACAACAACAACATGGTTTCTGAGGAGTGGCTCGTGGGTTTTAACTGCCAACCCTGTGGTTCAAACTGACCAGCTGTCCAGTGCATTATCCTGCAGCACCACACCAGGACACCAAAGGACTCCTAGTGTGATGCTGTAGGATCAGCATAAGACTGAGAAACACAAGGTTAGCAGTTCAAACCCACCAGCTGCTCCTCAAAAACCCTATACAGGTTCCCTATGAGTTTAATTGACTCAACGGCACTTAACGACGACAGGACTGATAAAAGGGTACCAGAGATAGAACAACAATTAGAAAAATAAAAGAGGGAATAATTGTTACAGAATACAGACCGAAGAGGAAATCAAATATATTTCAAGAAAAAATAAACCTAACTGTAATCCTAAAACTAGACATTACTCCGAGCTCTAGTATAACCTGACTACCTAACGCTAACCTGACTCCTAACCATAACAAAAAATAAATTCCCTTTACTTATGTTGAATCTGTTTGAATGAATTGGCGGGGAAGGGGGAGTTGTTTTCAACTTCTAAGTGTGTTCGGTGGTGGTGGTGTGCCAAGGAGCGGGTTCCAACTCACAGCGACCCTGCATAGGGTTTCTGAGGCTGTAAATCTTTACGCGAGCAGAAAGCCTCATCTTTCTCTTGTGGAACAGCTGGTAGTTGCGAACTGCTGACTTTGAGGTTAGCAGCCCGAGTCATAACCACTACCAGAATTCCTTCTTTGTTAGCTGTAATAATAGTTATTGTTGTTGCTGTTGTTAGGTGCCATCGAGTCGGTACTGAACCATAGCAACCTTATGCACAGCAGAACAAAACACTGCCCGATCCTGGGCCAACCTCACTACTGTTGGCAAACTTGAGTCCATCGATGCTGCCACTTGGCCACGTCGTTGGGGGTCTTCCTCTTTTTCTCTGACCCTCCACCTTAACAAACATGATATCCTTCTCCAGCGACTGGTCGTTCCTGATAATATGTCCAAAGTATGAGAGTCGAAGTATGGCCATCTTGGCCTCTAAGAAGCACTCTGGCTGCACTTCTTCCAATAGTACAATGATGTAATTAATTAGAAGACTCTCCAACAGACAAGGAAAAGATAGGTGTGAGCCCTTGTTGCTGTCACTGTATCCATCCATTTAGTTTTGGGTCTTCCTCTTTTTCGTTGGCCCTCCGTTTTCCCAAGCATGATGTCTTTCTCCAGGGACTAATCGCTCCTGACTCAATGTCCAAAGTACAATAAATGAAGTCTCGCCAGCCTGGCTTCTAAGGAGTATTCTGGCTGTACTTCTTACAACACAAATTTGCTTGTTCTTCTAGCAGCCCATGGTACTTTCAATATTATTGGCCAGCACCATAACTGAAATGCATCAATTATGCTATGGTCTTCCTTATTCATTATGGAACCTTCACACATATATGAAATGATTAAAAGTACCATTGCTTCGGTCAATACCTCAGTCCTCAACTGAGAGACATCTTTACTTTTTACACTTTAAAGATGTCTTTGTAGAAGCTTCTTTTAATCATAGTCAATAGACTATAGATTAAGGTAGCTTGTACCTACCAAAAGAATCTGTGGAATTATTGACTAATGCAATATGTCCTTTGATTTCTTGACTGTTACACTTCCATAAGTGTTGACTGTGGGTCAGAGCAAAATGAAATCTTTCAAAACTTCGATCTTTGCTCCAACTGTCATGATGCTATTTACTGGTCTAGTGGTGAGGATTTTTGTTTTCTTTACATTGGAGTACAATCCATACTGACGTCTTCCATCTAATGTTCATCAGTAAATATTTCAAGTCCACTTCTAGCAAGCAAGGTTGTGCCATATGCATATCAAAGACTGCTAATGAATCTTCCTCCAATTCTGATGCCAAGTTCTTCTTCATATAATCTAGCTTCTTGGATTATGTGCTAAAGATACATATTGAATACGTATATGAAGGGATACAACCCTGGTACACATCTTTCCAAATTTTAAACTATGAAGTATCCCATTTTGTGTTCAAAAACTGTCTCTTGGTCTATGTAAAAGTTCTACAGGGGCACAATTAAGTGTTCTGAAATGCTCATCATTCACAATGTTATTCATAGTTTGTTATGATCCACACAGTCAAATGCCTTTAAACATCTTTCTGGTATTCTATGCTTTTAGACAAGATCCATCTGTTCCAAGAAATCTCTTGTTCTATGTCCTCTTCTGAATCCAGCCTGAGTTTCTGGCAGCTCCCTGTCAATGTACTGTTGTAACTGTTTTTGAAGTATCATCAACAAAATTTTACTTTCATGTGATATTAATGATAAAATCATCTTATTAGATGATTTTCACATTCCACTGGGTCACCTATTTTTTGAATAGGCACAAATGCCAGATTGTCTTTCAATTTTTGGCATGCATCACTGAGTGCTTCCAGTGCTACATCAGTTTTTTGAAACATTTCCATTTGTATTCTATTAATTACTGGACTCTTGTTTTCGCCAATGCCTTCAGTGCAGTTTGGACTTCCTTCAATAAGACTGATCCTTGCTCATATGCTACCCCTTAAAATGGTTGACCATCAACCAATTCTTTTTGATACAGTAAGTCTGTATATTCCTTCCATCTTCTTTTGACCTTCCTGCATCATTCAATATTTTGCCCATAGAATCCTTCAGTATTGCAAACTCAAAGCTTCATTTTCTTCTTCAGTTCATTTAGCTTGAGAAATGCTCTGTGTGCTTCCCTGCTGGTTATTAACTTCAGGTCTTTGCACATTTCATTATAATACTTGAATTTTTCTCCTCAATCTGCCCTTCTGAATTTTCTGTTCACCTCTTTTACTTCATCATTTTTCTAGTTTTTAGGCTTCTCTAACCCAAGAGTTTTGGTAGCATAGAGGTTACGAATCGGGTGCTAACCTCAAGGTTGGATGTTCGAAACTACCAGTGGTTCCGTAGAAGAAAGATGAGGCTTTCTGCTCCGGTAAAGATTTGCAGCCTCGGAAACCCTGTGCAGGGTCGCTATGAGTCAGAACCTACTCCACGGGACTTAACAACAACCCAAGAGCAATTTTCAGACTCTCTTCTGACATCTATTTTTGTCTTTTCTTTCTTTCCTGTCTTTTTAATGATCTTTTGCTTTCTTCATTTATGATATTCTTGATGTCATCCCACAACCCTTCTGGTCTTTGGTCACTGGTATCTAATGCATCATGTTCATGACATCATCTCTAAATTCAGGCGGAAGACAATCAAGATCATATTTTGGCTGCCATGGGCCTATTTTTTAATTTTCTTCAGCTTCAGCTTGAACTTGCACATGAGCAATTGCTGGTCTGTTCCACAGTCAACCCTTGGTCTCGTGTTGATAATATGGAGCTTTCATATCATCTCTTCCCACAGAAGTAGTCAATTTGAATCCTGTGTATTTCATTTGACAAGGTTCATATGTTTAGGAATTTACGATGTTGGGGGGAAAAGAAGTCTTTGCAATGAAGAAACCATTGATCTTGCAAAATTCTATACGATTTCCAGCATCGTTTCTATCAGTAAGGCCACATTTTCCAACTAGGGTCCCTCTTCTTTGTTTCCAGCATTTGCATTCCGATCACCAGGAATTATCAATGTATCTTGACTGCTTGTTTGATCCATTTTAGACTAAAAAAGACTGGTAGAATGCTTCAATTTCATCATTACTGGTTTCAGTGGTCAGTGCATAAGACTGAATAGTGGCATTAACTAGTCTTTCTTGTAGGCGTATAGATATTATCCAGTAACAACAGCACTGTACTTCATGATAGATCTTGAAATGTTGTTTCTGTCGATGAATGTCATACCATTCCTCTTCCATCTGTCTCTCCTGGGGTTGTTATTTCTAAGTGCCATTGAGTCGGTTCTGACCCACAGCAACCCAGTATAGGGTTTCTAAGGAGTGGCTGGTGAGCTTAAACCACCAACTTTGCGTTCAAACGGATCTTGCAGTCCAGTGAATTAACCCACAGTGCCACACCAGGATTTCTTCCTGAGGTAGTAAACCATATAATTATCCAATTCAAAATGGCAAACAGCAGTCCATTTCAGCTCACTAATGCCAAGCATATAAATCTTTATGCATTCCATTTCACTTTTGACAATTTCCAATTTTCATAGTGTCATACTTCATACACTTCATGTTGTTATTATTAATCGGTGTTTGCAGCTGTTTCTCCTCATTTTGAGTTGTAGCCCATCAGCAAATGAAAGTCCTGAAAACTTTGTTCCATGTAGGTCATTAAGGATGACTCAACTTTAAGGAGGCAACCCTTGCCCGGGAGTATTCAGAGTGTCTTCCAACCTGAGAAATTCATCTTGTTGCACTATGTCTAACAATGTTTCACTGCTACTCATGAGGTCTGCAGTGGCTAACCATTCAGAAATGTATGGTCCATTTCTTCTTCTTCCTAGTCTGTCTTAATCTGGAAGTTCTTGCTGACACCTGTCCACGATGGGTGACCTTGCTAGTACTTAAGATATCAGTAGTGTAGCTTCCAGCATCATGGCAACACAAAAGCTACCACAGTACACCAAACTGACAGATGAGTGGTGGATGTAATAAATGTTACTGTTAAGTGCCGTCGAATTGGTTCCGACCCATAGCAATCCTGTATAGAGTTTCCTAGAAGTGGCTAGTAAAGGTAGATAAATAAACTAGATTGTGATAAGTGATGTAAAGGAAATAAAGAGAATATCTCTCTCTTAGCACCATTTGTTTCTGTTAGGGCACACATGATTTTTATTGTGAATTGAGTGATCATTTACGTGGGGGAACATCAGTTTTACATTCATCATTTCTTTGTAACAATTACAATCTCCTCTGTGTATCATCACTCAACTGTATTTGCTTCTATTCCCTCTGTTTTTTATTTTTGTTTTTGCAGGGGGGATGGACATTAAAAACTCTCAGGAATATATAATCATTTAAACAACCAAAGGACACATTCTGCAGGTCTGCCTCCTGGACACCCGCACCTGGCCGCTGGCACACAGCCTTTCTCTTTCCATGAGTCTAGAGTCCTCAGCTGCTCACTCTTTCCATGCCCTCATCTCTGTCTCCATCTCTGGTGTCACTGCTTCTCTGGATAGGGTCCCACATCCCGCTCCTGCTCTTCTACCTTGATGGTCGTAGGGTTCTCTGTTCCTGGACTGTTAAGGTTAACTACTTCCCTCTTTTTGTTACAAAATTTCTACCTTTACAATTGTGACTATTGCAATTAGTAATAACAATTACTCACTATTGAATCCTAAGAATCTTATCCCCATCTCCTTTCACCAGACCTGTCTAGACAAGATGAAAACTATTCAGTGTGGATTCTCCCTTCTCCACACACTCTGAAACAAAACTCCCTCTTGAAAACTTGTAAGTCAGTCACTTAGTGCCTTTATAGCTCCTACCATTTTAGGTAGCCAATATCTAAGTTGCCCGTCCCTATCTTCCCTGTATACAAGAGGGGATAGGCTTGATCTTGGATATGAAGACTCCTTCCCTCTCAGTTGGTATTTTGAGCTACTACATCCATAAGTATAAGGAACTCTGGTAGCGTAGTGGTTACGAATCAGGCTGCGAACCACAAGGTCAGCAGTTCGAAATTACCACCTGCTCCGTGGGAGAAAGATGAGGCTTTCTGCTCCCATAAAGTTTTACAGCCTCGGAAACCCTGTTCAGGGTCGCTATGGGTCAGAACCGACTCGATGGCACTTAACAACAACAACATTCATAAGTATAGATCAAGTTCATCAAATTATAGCACTTTATACTTGTTTCTTTTTTCTCTTTTTTTTCCCCCTTTAATCTTCCTCTAGTTGGGTTCTGATCATCAAGCGATAGAAACTAGGTCGAGTGGGTACTACCTAAAACTTGGGGCATTCTTGTGCATCTCCCTCATTTCACATCATCTGTGAACTTTGCTTCTCATCTCCAGCCGATCTGTGGCTATGCCCTTGTCCATGGGCTCAGGAGTCCACAGATCTCACCACACTTCGGACTAACCAACCCCTCCTCCTCTCTCTCGTCTCCAGGTGGACAGGAGTCTATGGAACATGGTCAAACTCGGTCCATATCTTCATTGCTGCCTTTCCCCCTCTTCCACTTACCAGGAGACCAACATGGTCTCCAGAAAGTTTACATGTCTGCTCATGTTCCCTCTGAATTTCAGTCTTGGAGTGGGGTTTGTCCTGAAAGGACTTGATTGCTTGCCTTGATGACATCCCAGCAAACAATTTGCTTATTCTTGTAGTAGCCAATCAGGCTACCATTTTGGTTTTGGATTTTTCCTGCTGGCTTTCTTTCAAGAAGTATCTTATGTTCCTCTAGCTATTCCAGGCTGGTCTGCTTGTCCTATTCAAGCACACATGATAATTTGTAATTATTTCATTCGTTTGATGACTTACTTTGACTGTAAATTCCATAAGGTTATAATCATGTCTGTCTTGTTTACTACTGCATCTCAGGAACTTAGCGCAGTGTCTATTTGTTGAATGAATAAATATCTGTTTAATTCATAGATTAGTAAAGTAGGCAGAAGTGGTTTCCAAAGGTCAAAGAGAGTCAGAGAGTCGGTGAGAAAGCAGTAATTCAAATGCAAGATTCAAATTTTATTTAAAATATTATGCCACACTCAAATATTTAACTCAAAGCTTAAGCAGCTGGTACCTAAAAAGGGACTTATGAATCTTTCAAGACTTTAATTTTATATAAAACATTTTAAAGCACAAGGTTTAAGTGAAGTTGTTTAAGAAAAATATTTTATTCTAACAAATAAATGGATAGAAAGATTTATTTTCTTTTTAATGAATGCTGGAGAAATGAAACAGTCCTTAAAGACTCTTCCCAAAAAAACAATGATTTCTGAATGTTCTAGATATTACTTGGCACCTACTTGGCATTCTATATTGGCATTTTCTTTGATTGAATCGCTTAGCCAGGATATTATTTCATATTAACAGATAAGTAATTTCTCTGCAAATTAAAAAATCCCCAAGGATTGAATCTATATTTTAAAATGTCTTGCAGACTTCATGTTTTAAAATGAAACGTTAAAGATAGATTAGAAACTAATAAGTAAAAGCTACTACGGATTGGCTAGTAAATTATGAAGTGTATTTCATCTAATGTTTCATATCATGGTTTACAAATGGGGGGAAAAAAAGAATTTCAGATTTTAAAAACTTGCCAAGATCTCATAACTTACCCATGTCCCTTACTCTTGAAAAATGCCTTTTAATAGGTATGATTTGTTACATATAGGCAGAAAGGTGTATAAAACAGATTTTTCCTAATGTCACAATTCTATAAAATATAAATTGTAAAACTACAGAAACTATGAAAAATCTTCCCTCAAACCTTATTTTTATTATAAAATGTTAAGACTTGATTAGTCTCTAAAATATTTTACAAGGCAATCCTTCTCTATATACATAGCAAATTCTAATAATTATCTTCTTGCTTTACATTTATTTTCTTCAATATTAGAGAAAACAGTGACTTCCAATGTGACTTACAGCCATTAAGAAGACAGTCAATCTGGAAAAGAACTCATCTTTGTGGCCCAATTTCCAGTCAAGTAATGAATAAATATATAGGGAGGATAACAACACTAGTAAGGAGTCCTGGTGTGGCACTGTGAGTTAATGCGCCAGACTGCAAAGCCATTTGAACTGCAAGGCTGGCGGTTCAAGCGCACCAGCTACTCCTTGGAAACCTTATACTGGCTCGCTATGGGTTAGAATCGACTTAACGGCACTTAACAACAACAAGGTATGCTCACCACGGAATGGTGAATCATTCAAAATCAAAAGGGCAACATTTACCTAAAGACAAAGTTGAGAAGGGATGGGAAGGTGGGGAGAATGGAAATAGAAACCACAGGGATGAGGCGTGATAACTGTTGTTGTATGGAAGGAATTACAATCATTGAGATGAAACAAAGTATCATTTGTTGAATGTAAAACTGATGATCTTGTCTATAAACTTTTACTCAAGTCACAATTTTTTTTTAATTTTTAAAAAAACAATAGTCAAGCAAATAAATAATTACTTGTATCTAGTCAAAAAAATTGATTATTGAAAAGGTTTAGGATATAAGATTTATATTAAGTTATACAAAGTTGCAAAAACTTTCTAAGTGTATTTCTATAGAACAGTGTAATTTACTGTGAAGAAAATGCCTCACCTAGATTTCAAAGAAAATAATCTGCATAAGCAGTAAGAATCACTACAGGAATTACTGTAGTATGACCTTATTTAAACACAAATACATTGAGCCACTAATGCTTAGAACTCAACTAGACAGCACAATGGAGACATTCCCATTATGTCTGTCACATAAGAGAATATTACATACTATCATGTATTTTATTTTCACAAATCTATGCTTGTATTTTCATTCATGCTTATCTAAATCCCTGTCTGTCGAATTTCTTTAGTTATTAAAGTTCTTCCTATTTTCTTCTGGCTTGTTATTTCATTACCAATGTTATTGAATAGTAATTACATCCTTAGCCCTAGTGTGGTACTGTAAGATAAGCAATGAAGTGGTAACCGAAAGGTCAGCAGTTCAAACCCACCAGCCATTCTCGGAAACCCTATATGGGTTGCTATGAGTCAGAACTAACTCAGTGGCATACAACAACAAAAACAATGTAGCATACAACAGTGACCTTCTACCTCAATCTTAAAACTGCTTATATGTCCTATATTCCATGAGGATGAGGCTTCCAGCTCCAATGAAGATATATAGCCTTGGAAACCCTATGTAGAGTTGCTATGAGTTGGAACCGACTCTACGGTACATAACCACCACCAACACGTCTTAGTTTTCTAGTGCTGCTATAACAGAAATACCACACATAGAAAGAAAGATTTAACAAACAGAAGTTTATTCTCTCAGTTTAGAAGGCTAAAAGTCCAAATTTAGAGTGTCCACTCTAAGGGAAGATTTTTCTCTTTGTTGGCGCTGGGGAAAGGTCCTTGTCTCATTTCAGCATCTGCAGGCCCAGAATACATTGATCTCCATGTACCTTGGCATCAATCTTTCCTTACATCTAAGAACTTCAAAGTGTAAGGATCCCACGTCCAAATGACACATTCCACTCTTAGCTCTTCCTTTTATCTCTGTATGATAAAAGATGTTGCAGACCACACCCCTGGGAAACCCTTACATTGGATTAGGGTTGTGATGGGATTAAGGGTGTTGCTTATTGTTGTTAAGTGACAGTAAATTGGTTCAGACTCTAAAACCCGTGGCTGGTGGGTTTGAACTGCTGATCTTGCAGTTATCAGTCAGTGCTTAGTCTACACTGTTACACCAGGAACCTTAATTCTCTTATTGGTTTAATCACATCAGCCCACCTTATGGGAAATCATCACATAAGTAACACATTACACATCATTATGTAACTTGCAAACCATTGAGAATCATGACCCAGTCAAGTTGACACATATTTGGGGGGAAATACACAATTCAATTTATGACACCCTATAACCTCATATGGATGCAAAAGCTGAACAGTAAATAAGGAAGATCGTAGAAGAATTGATGCCTCTGAATTGTGGTGTTGGAGGAGAATACTGAAAGTGCCATGAACTGCCAAAAGAACCAATAGACCTGTTTTGGAAGAAGTGCAGTCAGAGTGCTCCTTGGAAGCCAAGATGGCTGAACTTCGTCTCTCATACTTTGGACATATTGTCCGGAGAGAACAGTCACTGGAGAAGGATGTCTTGCTGGGTAAGATGGAGGGTCAGAAAAAAGAGGAAGACCCCCAATGAGATGGATCGGCCAGGTGGCATCATTGATGGCATCAAGTGTGGCAGCGGTAGTGAGGTTGGCCCAGGGTCGGACATTGTTTCGTTCTGCTGTGCATGGGGTCACTATGAGTCGGTTCCGACTCGATGGCACCTGACAATAACAACAACATATTGACAGCTCTGGTAGCATAGTGGTTACGAACTGGGCTGCAAATCGTAAGGTTGACAGTTCGAAACTACCAGCTGTTCCGCGGGAAAATGATGAGGCTTTCTGCTTCCATAAAGATTTACAGCCTCGGAAACCCTGTACAGGGTCGCTATGGGTCAGAACTGACTCCACGGCACATAACCAACAACAATATATTGACAGCCAAGAGTCTTGGTGTGGCGCTGTGAGTTAATGCGCTGGACTGCAAGGTTAATTTGAACCCCAAGGTTGGTGGTTGAAGCTTACCAGCTGCTCCTCGGAAACCCTCCCTATACAGTGTCGCTATGAGTCAAAACTGACCCAACAGCACTTAACAACAACATATGGACAGCAATATACTGATACCAGGAGTCCTGGTGTGGTACAATTGGATAAGTACTCAACTAAGAGGTCATTTTGAACTGCAAGGTCAGTAGTTCAAACTCACCAGTCACTCCTTGGAAACCCTACACAGGGTCGCTATGAGTCAGAATCGACTCAATGGCACTTAACAACAACATATTGACAGTAAAAGATTGTTATTTTTTAAATTAGGATCTTTATCACCCACTTCTACCTCTTCTTGATTTTAATTACTTTTCATCTAGATTTAACCTCCTCAATTGAAATTGTTATACTATTTCAAGCAATTATGACAATCTCTTTATCTCAAAAATTTCTTCCTTTGATTTACTCAAAATTCCTCAACTCCAATTTGTCTTTTAGGGTCACCTTTGTCCCTATGTGTTCCTAACACTATTTCTGTGCCTTTTCTTTCATACTAAGATGAATATTCTTCTTAACCTCCTGCCAAGGAATTTTTACCTAATATTAAGATCTATCTACTACAGCAGGACTTTCCTAAATGAAAAAAAAATCTTATCGCTCCAAAATTAACATTCAAAAGCTCATCCAGATAGTTAAGAAGAAAGAGCCCTGTCAAATCAGGCCTTTGGCTCTCCTCTAGAACCATTTATTCCTATATTTTATACACAGCCACACAGTCTCTATTGGAGATAAAATGACCATACACTGGTAAAGTCAAAAAGTACTGCTACAAGATCATAGAAACCTTTTATAATAAAACAAAAATATCAAAATGTAAAGCTTTTATTTCTTAACATATCCTCCACCTATGTCAACGGACTTCTGAAGGCAATGTTTTCATCTCTCTAACATCTCCCCAAAGAATTCTGTTTTCTTCAATTTGTACCATGTCAGGACAGCAGTTTTGGCATCCTCAAGAGACTCAAACTGTGTTCCTTTTAGATGTTCTTTTCAGATTTGGTAACAAAAAGAAGTTGAAGGGGCAAGACCAGGGCTGTATGTTGGTTGGGGTAAGATTCCCACTGAAATTCTCCTAGGACAGCCCTTGCTAGCCCTTGAATAATAAGCAGGTGCACTGTCTTGAAACAACAAAAAAATTTCTAGGTACAAATTTCCTGGCCTTATTCTCATCAGTTCAATTTTTAAAATTATTTTTAATTTTTCATAATAAGGCCCTGTTCATCCTGTGTTCTTGGACAAAAAGCTATCAAATTTGATGATGCATGGAGGGGACTGTAATCATTGCAATGAAACAAAATAGGAAAGGATGAGTGTAAAGCTGATGTTCTCCCATATAAACCTCACAATACAAACTTGAAAAAAAAAAAGCTATCAAGATTACCTACCACTTTGGAGTCCTCCACCCCGCCTCCCCCTGCCAGGAAAAATAAAAATAAAAAAATATCCAGTCACCATAACCTTCTTAGATGACTTGTCTGCCTTGACTTTCTTTGGCCCAGCAGAGTCCCTCAGACGCCACTGTTTTGATTGGACTGTGCTCTCTGGATTATAGTGGTAAATCCAAAACTTGTTGCATAAAACAGTCTTCATTAGCTTCAATCTTGCTCAAAAGACTAATGGAAAGATCAGTTCTTTGAGCTAGCTGATCTTCACACAATGGCACCCATGAAGTAGAAAGCTTGCTGAGATCACTATGTCCACTGAAAATTGAAAATGCCAAACCATGTGAGATACCAACTTCAGTAGCTATACTATCAATGGTAATTCTATAGTCTTCTCCCATCTGAACTTTAGCCATAGTTCCTTCACTTACTTAAGTTGGCTCATCTTTGAGACCTTCCTAACCTTCCTTAAAATGCTTGATCCATCTAAAAACTGATGTCTTCTGTAGGGTAGCATTACTATAAACGTGTTGCACAGCTTCAATGATTTGGGAAGATATCCACTTGAGTTTTGTTAAAATTTTGAATTCTGGTATTAGTCCTGACTTTAAAGTATCATCTTTTTTTTTTTTTTTTTTAAGGCAGCCTAAAGAGGCTACCACAAGTCTATTTCTAAATGCCAATGAACTTGAAAATCTCCAAGATCTCTTCTAAACCTATATGATTCAATGATGCTAGGAGGTTTCATTAAAGAATTAGAGATGCAGCATTTTAAAAATTTAACAAAATTGAAGGATACCCCAGAAAAAAAAATTTTCTTAATAAAATTTTCACTATTGAACTCTATGATATAGCCTTAAAATTAGAAAATTTAGAGCAGGAGAAAAGTTCCAAGAACAACTAATCCAAGTCAACTGCTTTAATAGGTAAGGGGTGAGGGATGAATTCAGGACCAGAGTGAAATGATTCATTCAATAAGCATCTACTGAGCACTTATCATGTCCCAGGAGTGCTGGTGTGGTGGTGTAGGATAAGCACTGGGTTACTAACTGTAAGGTTTCAGGTTCAAACCCACCAGCCACTCTTCAGAAACCCTCTACAAGGTTGCTATGTGTCAGAACTGACTCAATCGTATGCCAGGTTCTAAAAATGGTTCTGTTGTTGTTCAGTGCTGTTGAGTGGGCTTGAAATGTCAACCATCCACAGTCCAGTGCTGATCCTACAGTGCCACACCAGGAGTCCGAGGATTTTAAAAAAGATGACTTTGAAGAGCTCACAGTCCAGAATGGAAATAAGCAAATAAACAATTGCAGTAACTACTAAGATCAAGGTCATTTACAAAGTATTACACGAACAGAGTGCACGTAATTCAATCTGGGTTGTATGCCAGAGAATATCACTAAAGAAGTACAATAGAAGTTAGCCACATATGTTGTTGTTAAGTGCTGTCAAGTCAGTTCTGACTAATAGCAACCCAGTATAGGGTTTCCAAGGAGCAGCTGATGGATTTGAACTGCTGACCTTGCAGCTAAAACTGACCTTGCAGTCTAGCACATTTTCCTGTAGCACCAGAAATAACATAAACAAAGGCACCATACACAATAAAGGATGTCATATTCAGTAAACTTTTGAGTAGAATTTGCATATTGTTGTCAAGTGCCTTAGAATTTGGACTCAAAGCAAATCTACCAGCTGCTCCAGGAGAGGAAGATGAAACTTTCTGCTCCCATAAAAATTTACAGCCTTGGAAACTCTACACCAGTCAATGAGTCAGAACTGACTCAGTGGCACGCGAGAAAGTGAGGTGGCACAGGAGGCACTCACTCATCTATGCCAAGAAATTTGGAAGACAACTATCTGGCCAACTGATTGGAAGAGATTCGTATTTGTGTCCATTCCAAAGAGAGGTGACCCAACGGAATGCGGAAACCATCGGACAGTATCTTTGATATCCCATGCGAGTAAAGTTTTACTAAAGGTAATACAGAAACAGCTGCAAGCATGCATTGACAGAGAACTTCCAGAGGTTCAAGCCAAATTCAGAAGAGGACGTGGAACAAGGGATATAATTGTTAATGTCCAAGGGATCTTGGCTGAAAGCAGAGAATATCAGAAAGATGTTTATCTATGCTTTATTGAATACGCCAAAGCTATGGACAACATTGCGAAATATGAGTATTCCAGAACACTTAATTCTGCTCATGAGGCATCTGTACATGGATCAAGAGGCAGTTGTTCGAACAGAACATGGGAACACTGAATGATTTAAATTAAGAAAGGTGTGTGACAGGGTTCACCATACTTATTCAACCTGTATGCTGAGCAAATAATCCGAGAAGCTGGGTTATTTGAAGAAAAACGTGGCATCAAGATTGAAGGAAGACTCATTAATAATCTGCAATATGCAGATGATACAACCTTGCTTGCTGAAAGTGAAGAGGACTTTAAATATTTACTGATGAAGATCAAAGACCACAGCCTTCGGTATGGATTGCATCTCAATGTAAAGAAAGCAAAAATCCTCACCACTGGATCAATAAACAGCATTCTTAACAACAGAGAAAAGATTGAAATTGTCAAAGACTTCATTCTTCTTGGATCAACTATCAACACTCATGGAAGCAGCAGTCAAGAAATCAAACAACGTATTGCATTAGGCAAATCTGCTGCACAGGAACTTTTTCAAGTGTTGAAGAGCAAAGATGTAAGTTTGAGGACTAATGTGTACCTGACCCAAGCCATGGTATTTTCAATAACCTTATATTTAAATGCATGCAAAAGCTGGACAGTGAATAAGGAAGACCATAAAAGAATTGATACTTTTGAGTTATGGTGTTGGAGGAAAAATTTGAAAGTGGTCTGCCAAAAGAACCAAGAGATACGTTTTTAAAGAAGTGCAGCCAGAGTGCTCCCTGGAGGCCAAGATGGCCAAACTTCCTCTCTCATACTTCGGACATATTGTCAGGAGGCACCAGTCACTGGAAAAGGCTATCATGTTTGGTAGGGTAGAGGGTTAGAGAAAAAGAGGAAGACCCCCAGCAAGATGGATTGACAAAGTGGCAGCATCAATGGGCTCGAGCATGGCAACAATTGTGAGGTTGGCCCAGGAACGGGCAGTGTTTCATTTTGTTGTGCACAGGGTTGCTATGAGTCGGTACCAACTCGATGGCACCTAACAACAACAACAGCTGGTGGGTTTGAACCACCAACCTTGTAGTTAGCAGTCCAGGGCTTATCCTACAGTGCCACACCAGGAATCTAGAATTTGTTTAGCTGGAATATAAACCTCATATTGGAAGGGGCAACATCAGAATGCCTGGCATAGGTACCATTTAATCTCCAAACCACCCTCTGAGGTAGACATTATTGTTGTTTTTGTTGTTGAGTGCTGTCAAGTCGATTCTGACCCATAGTGACCCTGTCTGTATAGGGTTTCCAAGGAATGGCTGGTGAACTTGAATCGCCAACTTTGCCGTTCAAACTGACTTTGTAGTCCAATGCATTAACCCACAATGCAGTCTAGTGCATTAACCAACAATGTCACACAAGGACTCAGGACACTATTAATGTTCCCATTTTACAGATGACAAAACTCAGGCACACAGAGGTTAAGTGACTTGTCCATGCTTATATTGTGAAGCCAGTCAACCTTTAAATCCAAGAAGTCTAACTCCACCTGTACTGTTAGCCATTTTCCTAACAGGTTAGAGAAAATAGAAGCCAAATGATGAAGGACTTAGTATGCCATTCTAAGACTTTAGATTTTATGTTAAAGGTGACTCACACCTAGTGAAAGATATTCAACCTGGAGTGACAAATTCAGATTTATTTTTTAATGAGGTCACCCTGGCAGCTATGTGGATGAACTGAAAAGAGGAAATAGTGACAGGCAACTGGCTAGTCTTAACTAGAAAGGTACTACAATAATTTAGAGAAATGACAGATGAGCTAGACAGTGGCAGAGCTGTCACCCGGAACCTAAGTCTACTGACCACTACAACCACACACTTGCGCAGCAACCATAAAACTAATTTCCCCCCTTAAACCCACCATTGTTAAGAGCTCAAAATATCCAACCTCCGAAGCAAAGACACATCTCCTTTAGGTCCCTTAATTATACAAAAACCTGACCACTAGAGCATTCAGTCTGTGAAAGTAACTAGTAGAAATCTCACTGGAGAATGAAGCAAAGTCAACTGCTACGTACAATAGTTTTCTTACTTTCTTAATTTCTCCTTCTCCTTCCTCTATACACTATTCCTGGAACTTTCATGTTCAATAGTCAATTTGAAATCAATGTTCTGTCTAGACATGACTGTTATAACCTAACAGAATTAAATCTACCACAGAGGAAGGCTAATGTGGTCCCAGCAGTGGCAATAAATATGCTCTCTGGTCTAGGCAAATTTAGCTTAAACAGAAAGGATGAATGAATAATAACAAGAGATAGGCTTTAGCAAAGAGTTAAAAATAACCTGAATATTAAAAAGGAATTAAGAACAATCCAAGTGTGTATGTGTGTGGTATTGCAAAAACTAACAAATAAAAGAACAGTGCTTTCAGCACTATTTGGTTAATTCTTAAGTCCATGTATACCTCAGAGATATTGCAGGTTTGGCTCTAGACTACTGCAATAAAGCAAGTCACAAAAATTTCGTTGTTGTTTCCCAGTACATGTAAAAGTTATATGTATACTATTCTGTAGTCTATTAAGTATGTTATAGCATTATGAAAAAGTTTGAAATTGAGAATTACCAAAATGTGACAAAAGATACAAAGAGAGTGCATGCTGTTGAAAAAATGGCTATTATAGACTTGCTCAATGAACAGTTGCCACAAACCTTCATTTAAAAAAAAAAAAAAAAAAAAGGCAGAAGCTGCAAAACACAATAAAGGAAAATATACTTGTGCTCTAAATTCACCTCATTTTCATTTAAACCACAGTGATTCTTCCAGAGCCACTTTTGAGGCTATGTAGTGGTTGGGTTCCACTAGCAAGCAGTTTACCATAAAGAGAAATACAGAAAAGCAGTGAGGGAAAGGGAGTAGATAAGGAGCTGAGGAAAGAAGAAAGGCAACTCTAAGGAAAAGGAATGGAAGAAATGTCAAGTTACAGACTATACAGTAAAGAGTAAAGGAGAACAAGTTACCAACCTAACCTAATCACTATCTGGCACGTGGCAACATAACAGCAAAAAACACATTTAAATCAGATTTATGTGACACCAAAAATGAGCAATAAAGGTACTTAAAAAAGTAAAATGAAACAAAAGAAAATCTTAGAAGCTAAAGAAAATATAGAGATTACCAAAGTCTCATTTTGTTTAAACTTCACTTTTCATGAGACAGTGAGTTTGGGGGCCCAATGGAGAACATGTTAGTAGAATCAAAGATCTGTGTGAGGAGGTCTCAGACACAAACAGTAGTATGAGGCTTATTAGCAGACCTTATATGGGACTGACTTCAGAACTTTCCACTCAATGGTGTGCTGCCTTTTTTTTTTTTTTTTTAAGTTTATCCTGTTGTTAAGTGCTATCCTAGCTGGGTTAACTCCCTTATAACTGGAACTCAAAACAAGGTGTCATGTTGTTGTTGTCATGTGCCGTGGAGTCGGTTCCGACTCATAGCGACCCTGTACAGGGTTTCCGAGGCTGTAAATCTTTACGGGAGCAGAAAGCCTCATCTTTCTCCCATGGAGTGGCTGGTAGTTTCAAACTACTGACCTTAAGCTTTGCAGCCTGATTCGTAACCACTACGCTACCAGAGCTCCTTCAAAACAAGGCAAGCATGCATTAATTTTTATCAGGATTTTACATTAAAAAGGGCAAGGACCTTTAATAGGTTATAGAATACAACTTCATATAGTCTAAATTAGCCTAATGGTAACCCAAAACCAACTAATGATTCTCAAGTAAATTACAGAATTAAGAAGTCACTTTAAAAGTTTCTTGAAATTAAAATTAGCAGGGCAAAAGAAGTATCATTTTTTAATGATATAATTCAAGTAAAATGCAATAGTGAATATAATTTTTCCATATGAGACTTCTAAAACTTGCAGGCACCATGTTTCAGACACACAGACACACACAGAATCACCACCACTACTACAAGCTATTCCAACAGGGATAAAAAGAACTATGCTTAAATGGGATTATTATGGCAAAAAGACTAATGGAGCAACAGCAAATATAACTAACTTGATATTTTGACCAATCATTCATGATCCATGATAATATAGTCCTCAGGAGGACTGTACCATAACAAGTAATTGGCATGAGTTCATTTATAACAGGTAGCAAATTACTTTTATTAAGGTATAACAGAATGAAATAATTTATATACCTATATGCTGTCCTAGTGTGGCCCTGTGGGTTAATGCGCCAGACTGCAAGGCCGTTTGAACTTCAAGGTCGGCAGTTCAAGCTCACCAGTTGCTCCTCGGAAACCCTGTATAGGGTTGCTATAGGTCGGATCCGATTTAACAGCACTGAACAACAACAACAATGCTATTTCTCTAATTTAACCATGTTCTAATTTTATGAGATGATGAAACTTTCAATACAAGGTCACCTAGAAATCATAAATACAAGGTATTTGTAAAATTTAGAAGACTGTCTGCATAAGGGAGGTCAGAGCCCTTTTACTAATATATTAATGCTGTTCAAAATTAAGAGTTTAGAATAGGATTTCTCAACATCAACACTATGGACACTTGGGGGCGAACAATCTTTGTTGTGGGGAGTGCTGTCTGTGCATTATAGGATAATTAGCAGCATCCCCTGCCCTCTACCAAGTAGATACCAGTAGCACCCTCCTCCCAGTTATGATAACCAAAAATGTCTCCAAATGTCCCCTAGGGACAATTATTAATGTTGGCTGAGTATCCATGGCTTAGACCCATGCTTAGATCATAAATATAAAAACTTCAAAATGGATTGGGGGGGGATGTTTTCTTTGTTTTGTTTTTCTTCAGTTCTGGATGTTTCAATATACTATAGGAGAGGGTTTCAAAAGTTTGTGGAATCATAGAATTTTCCAAAGAACTTTTAAAGCCCCCTCTTATTTGAATTTGGTCACAGATCACATTTAAAAGATACAGTCTTTTAGAAAATAAAGTGTTTTAATATCTACCATTTATAAGCTAAAGTTTAGGAGAATCCCAGAGAAGTCTTTGTTTTGTCAACTCTCCCTCCAATCACACATATACTTACTCACAAATACACACACACACACAGAAAAATTATGTCAACTCTCCCTCCAGTCACTCATGGATGCACACATATATTATTCTATCATCTCTCCCTCCAATCTCATGGATACATACACACACACACACACACACACACACAATATTGCCTGACTGGCTGAACTGAAGAAAATATAATTACTTTATTTCATCAAATATATTGAACAGACTTATACTAGCTCCCGGAGTCCTGGTGTGGCACTGCAGGTTAATGCACTGAACTACAAAATAGGTTTGAACCTCAAGGTCGGCAGTTCAAGCTCATCAGTCACTCCTCAGAAACCTATCTATACAGGGTCCCTATGAGTCAGAACCAACTCGACGGCACTTTAACAATACGAGCTCCCACAGAAGCCAAAGGAATTCTCAATTAACTTCAATGTAACTCCAATACCACAATAGAGGCATCACTCTAGCTATGACAAACCTAACTACAAGAGCAAGTATTAATCTCCTCCTTTCATTTTAGCAAACTGTGAAGAAAGATACAAATTAACTACAGGCAGTCCCCAGATTATGAACTTTGGATTTACATACAACTGGTAGTTACAGTCCATTAAACTTAATATATTAAAAATGCAAGGTTCATAATAACAAATGGGGCTATTTTGTGTGAAACATCAAAGCAGTATTGCTACTATACTATGTTAAATATGTTACAGTGTATCTGATAGTGTTTAATGTTTTTATATACAAAATGAATACTATATACCAAGACAAACATCTAACTAACAAACCATACCTGTTTTCATTTACATACAAATTTAATTTAAAGACTGACTCTAAAGAAGGGAACTGGTCCATAATCTGGGTACTGCCTACACAGTGCTTATTAAAAAAAAAAAAAAAAAACAAAGAAGCAGATTTATATTTTGAAACAGAATCTGAAGATAGAGGAATGAAAATTTTCAGAGCTAAGGGAAATCTAAAGCGCTCCAAAGTGAGGACAAAGACTTGGAATGAGAGAAAAAAGAAGAAATTATATACTAGCCAAATCCTACAGGAAAAGGAGCCCTGGTGGCGCATGGTTAAGTACTTGGCTACTAACAGAAAGGAACGAGGTTCAAACCCACCAGGCCCTCTACAGGAGAAAGATGTGGCAGTCTGCTCCCGTAAAGATTATACAGCACTGGAAGCCCTAGGAGGCAGTTCTACTCTGTCCTATAGGCCACTGAGTCCACATAGAGTTGACAGCAATGAGTTTGGGGTTTTTTTAGTATTTACATTCTACAGGAATAATCTGCATAACTGGTCTGCAGAATATAGACCATGGAATGGAAAATGAAAAATCAAAGTCCACAAAACAGTAATAGAAACAGTAAACACTCATCCTAAGCACAAGAATAAAACTGCTCTTTACTACTGTTCCCATTTGATTTAAGAAAGGAAAAAACAAATATCCAGAAACAACAAACTGACAACTTGAGAAAATTTTCAATTCTCATAAAAATAGCCATCCACATGCTTCCAGCATACTAGAGTATACATTACATACAAAAATCAATTAGAAGAAACACAATAAACTCTTTTTTTTACAGAGCATTTGATCCACAACAAAAGTCCTTTAAAAAAAAAAATCAAACATTTCAAGTACTAAAAATGTTCAGGTATAAATATGGAATAAGGTCTTTAGGATTACTTCAATTATCTTTGATAAGAATCACATAGTTTAGTTCAATCAGAAATGTTCATTTAGAAAAAACGATGCAACAATATTTAATATTAGTTTCACTTTAAGTGGTGAGTACCTATATGCCCTATAGCACCAAAACTATTTTAAAAACTATGGTTATTAACCTCCTGGCCCAGTGAAAATAATTCTTCAAGAAACTGATGTTCAATTCTTTTTACTTTCCAACCACATAGAGGAAGCTGTAAGATAGCCTGCTTTTTCAGAAGGAATACCCTGAGACTGCTCAAGAACAACCTCATTCACCAATTAGTATGATGGAGGTGGATTTGGGAGGGAATCATGTCCATAATTCCTTCCAGTAGCCACGATGCCCCTCCTCCTCAAGGGCAGGAGATCAGAAAAGCGATGTGAACCAGAAGAGTTCACCAACCAAAAAATAGAGGAGCAGAGATGTGGAGGAAAAGGAATACTTCAGGGGAAAATAAAAACTACATGGTTATGTCACATAAACAAGAGGTTTAATGCTTTCAAGGCCTTCATTCATTTCAGATACACCATTGTTTATCTTCCTCCCCATACCATGCACAAAAAGACTGTCAGCCTGCCTTAAGCATGTTCCTTCTTCCATTTAAACAGACATGATTCTTTTGGTTAATCTCTGGCAATGATCGCCATTTCACAACACATTCAGCCCACCCGGAACTAATCAATACCACTACAGACATAAGACTAGACTTTATCCATTTATTAACCACAAAGAAATGTACCAATCAGCAAAATTCTATACATTACAAAAGATTCTACTAAAAAGGGAGGAGGGAGAAGATGGACAGACCCACAAATACACACAATACAGAGGTACACAAAGAAAAGACTACCACCTTCCAATTTCCCTGTGACAAATGAGATAAAGACATGGCCGTGAAACCTGTCAATACGCCAGCCCCCCCACCATAATTTTATTTTACAATCTAGTGACGAGCATTGAATTTTATGATAAACAGATCAGCTGCAACTTAAAAATTGTTGCATCTAACTCTACTGTTATGTACATTTGCACACCTTTGGGCTAGATGCAGTACTCATTTACAGAATTTCAAGTACAAAAGAATAGTTTTTCCAACCACTGGTTGCAACCACAGAACATTCTCTCACAAAATCCATATTTCAAAAATTAAGTAGCAAAATTATTCTCCCAATTTGGGCAAATTTTTACTTTATGATTACAGGTATTTAACAATAAGAACAATTGCATATGAGCAGTTCTAACGCGAAAACAATACAAAGCGTTTAAAATAAGTAGGTAAGCAAAATGTATGCCCGAAAAGAGCTCACAAGTGGTGGTTGAAAGCCAGCAAATTACAAACACACAAGTGGATACCTCTTCTGCACTGGGTTATAGTTAATACTCCAACAACTACAACTATTTTTAACATTGCTGGGCACCGAAGTTGAAGAAAACGTGAGAAGAGACCCAGATGAAATCGCTGAGATGATACATTGTTTCTCACGGTCAAAATTAAGTAGCAACTAACCTGATCTGTGTCGTAATAGTCACCTCTGAAGCGCTAATTATAAGACGGAAAGGAAAAAAAAAAAAAAACCACGCTTATTTTTGGGAGATCCCACATTAAATGGCATTTCTGAGTACGTCGTTCGGGTCTCAACCTTTGCATAAATTGTCACTTGTGGTATTTGTGGGTTAATTGCAACCCAACCAGCGCTGTCATCCAGTGTTATGGTCACAGACCATGACTTTCTCACTTCCACAACAGAGAAGTCACTTGAATCAGCTTGCCAACCTTAAAACGAGAAAAATCCATGGAGGTTTCCAGATCACAATCAGACCAGGGGGGCGGCAGCAGAGGGGGCTCCGCTGAAGCTCAACGACCCAACAACAAGCGCCGCCGCCAGCAGCAGCAGCAGCAGCCCCGCCGCGTCGCGCTCCCTGCACCTACCTGAAGAACAAGAGATAAGAAAGACTGCAAACGCCAACTTTGCTGCAGCTCCCATTTTCCCCAGGCGCCGGGGAATCCGTAGGAAGTTCTCGTTAAATATCCAGTTCCTGGGTCTTCCACGGAGACAAATCTCCTGGTATGAAATCAACCGTCATAAAACATACTCGGAAACCCCGTCCAAAAAAACGTTCATGGGGTTTAAAAAAAAAAAGAGAGGGAAAACAAAAAAGGCACAACAATTTTTTAAAAATTTGCACCACGGGGAAAACCGCCACACACACGCACAGCACTCAAAACCAAACAACGAAAAGCCAACAACAACAAAAGCGGGTTTTTAAATCACTGTCAAAATCACTGTCAGCTTCGCTCGCCTCTCGGGTCTCTCAGAACAAAACGCCAGGTTGAGGCGACGCGAAGGCGGCGGCGCCCGCTGCCGCCCGGACAGTCCGCGAACCGAGCTGGGTCCGACGTCCGGACCGACCTTCAACCCGGACACCCAAAGTCCGCGGATCACTGGCGGCCGATCCCGAGGCGGTGGCGGCGCAGGGAAGGAGAGGCGGACGACTGCGAAGGCGGCACAGGCGGCGGCCAAGTTCTGGTCCAGGCTTTGGCTCCGGCTCCGGGCTCCGAGCTCGGCCGCGTTTTTGGTCTCCTGGCCTCCGCCGGGCCCCGCCCCCCAGACTTCCGGTTCCGGCCCAAAGCTGGAAGCCTGGCGCGGCGGAGGAACGCGCGGCGGTGGCGGCAGCGGCCGGGCGCAGCGCGCGTGCCGGGCCGGAAGCGCGAGGAGATTGTCGGGGAAGAGAGGCGGGAGCGGGGGAGGGGTGAGAGTGCGAGGGCGGGGCCGGCTGGAGAGTGAGGGGGCGGGGCGGACGGAGGCTCGATACCGCGAGGCCTCGGCGTCCGGCCTTCTTTGGTCAGAGATCCCGCGAGAAAGGGGCGCAGGCACCTCAAAGCCCCCGTGCTCTGACTTGGCTGTGGTGCTCTAGCGGGTGGGCGGGTGACTGTGAACGGGTATTGTGCGGTCCGGTTTTCCAAATCAAGGCCCCTGTCCTCTCTTGAGTGCACGACCGGTGGTCAGGTGAAGCCTGAAAGAAATAGGATACTAAGGCGAGTGGGCGGCCGGGGACGCCTCCGAGGGGCGTTTGCCGCACCTTGCCTTTCCTCTGGGGGTCGCTTTGCCCGCTCTGAGACTACGGGCGCCGAATGAGTGGAAGCTGGGTGTGGGAGCTGGTTCACTGCGCCTGCAGAGCTGCCCACCACCCGCATGCTTAGAGCACACGAGCAGGTGTCTGCACCCTGAGCCTTAGCGATGCGTCCCACTCCTGTGGCTTCTGCTAAGCGTTTTGCTTTTCGGCTAAAAGAAGGGAGGGAGGTGGAGATCAACGATGATGGGCTACCTACCCAGTCAAGATGTCCACACCAATTATCATGTTGTGCAATTTTAATACATTCCCACCGATCTCTTTCCTTTACACAAAGCATTGTGTACAGAACTTCTATGTCTACAATAGATTGGCAAATAAAATTAAATAAAACCCTGCAGATTCCCATCAATGGTCAAGTGTTTGTTTTCTCCAATTTTAATCATTTTAGGGCTCTTTTGTCCCGCAATTGCTTACCAGGTGCTGTATAAGGTACAGCCTAGGAATATAAAATGTAAAAATAGGATCGCTACCTCACAGTGGCACCACTGGGGTTCATGTCACCCAGTGCAAATGAAAACATTGATTTCCAGCTTACTGTAATTGTGTAATAACGACAGCACTGACCAAGTGCTTTTGTTGTTCTTAGTTGGACTCAGCAATCTTATGTATAACTGCCCGGTCCTGCCTGTCCTTGTACCTCTTGCCATATTTGAGCCCATTTTTGCAGCCACTTGGTCAAACCATCTCTTTGAGGGTCTTCCTTTTTTTTCACTCACCCTCAGTTTTACCAGAGACTTTCCTAGAGACTGGCCGCTCCTATAATATGCCCAAAGTATGTGAGATGAAGTCTAACATCCTTGCATCTAAGGAGCATTCTGGCTATACTTTGAAACATGTTTTTCTAGCAATCCATTCTATAGTTAATACCCTTCACCAACAAAACAATTCAAATGCATCAAGTCTTTCATCTTCTTTATTTATTGTCCCGTTTTCACATGCACATGAGACTATTGAAAGTACCAGGGCTTGGAGTGCATTGAAAGTTCAAAAAGGGAATTAGCATAGACTTTTAGCCTTGTTTATATATTTAGCCTTGTTTATATATTAATACACGTTTAAGTGGGGCTTCTGAAAAATGTCTTTGTTACTAACTACAGGGATAGACTCTTGTTGTGGCGCTGTAGGATTACACTGGACCACAAACCATAGGGTGAGCAGTTCAAACCCACCAGCTGCTGTTTGGAAACCGGAACAGGATCCCTGTGAGTCAGAACGGACTCCACAACACTTAGCAACAATAGGAATTTTTTTTATGAAAATAAATTTCTGCTGAAGCACTGCAGACATTTGGGGGTTATGCCTCTGACACTGTCACTCAGTGTAGTCTGCACCTCCGGCTCCCAAACTCCCCTATTGACCACCACTGTTATCTCAAGGAACTCAGTGTTTACTGCATTCAGTTGGCTACAGAATGAAAACTAAAGACCATGTTAAAGAACTAGTTGTTCTTTAACATACAATCGTGAGCTCCTTAAGGAGTCCTGGTAGCAGAGTAGGTTGGTTACAAGTTGGGCTGCTAACTGCAAGGTCAGCAATTTGAATCTACCTTAGGAAAAAGAGAAGGCTTTTGGCTCTCATAAAGATTTACAGCCTCGGAAACCCTTTGCTGGATCCCTATGAGTCAGAACTGATTCCAAGGCACACAACCACCATGACCACCACCAGTGAGCTCCACAAAGGTAGGGATCTTGTCTGTCTTCTCCATTTGTATCCCAGAACCTACAAGTGTCTAGCATGTGTTATTGTTAGTTGCCATGGAATCAGTTAGTTCCAACTCATAGTGACCCTGTGCACAGTAGAACAAAACACTGCCTGGTCCTGTGCCATTCTCACAGTTGTTATGTTTGACCCCATTATTGCTGCCATGTGTCAATCCATCTCACTGGGGATCTTCCTCTTTTTTTCACTGATCCTCCACTTTTTCAATCATTATGTCCTTCTCCAGGGACTGGTCCCTCCTGATAACATGTCCAAAGTATGAAAGATAAAGTGTAGCATATAAGAGGACTTAATACACACATGCATAAATGACCAGAGAGTCCTGGTATGGCACTGTAGGATAAGCACTGGACTGTTAAACGCAAGGCCAGCTGTTCAAATCCACCAGCCGCTTGTTGGAAACCCTATTTAGGGTTGCTACGAGTCACAACCCACTCAATGGCATAAATGACCAGAGCATGGCCTTTTTTTTGTTGTTGTTTTTAACACATTATTCTACATATATGCCACACATTTTTTATGTTTTTTTTAATAAAACAATAATAGATCCACAACTATATGGTGAATTCATACTTTACCTGTGGTTTTCTGATTCCCACATTTTTCCCACAAAGCCAAACCTTCTCCCTTGTACTTAGCGTTTTCTTTTTCTCTTGCTATAAATTACTCTGTATTTCTGTCTATTAAGTTCATCCTGTAATTATCTGCCCATTTCTACAACTTGTCTTTAAACTGCCTCCAAGATTTCTAAGTCATGGAGCGCAGAATTTGACTGAGATTGTGCAATAGTTAAGAGAAGTCCCAAGTTAGTGTCTAAATTATCTCATTTTAGGAAGTTCTCTTGACTTTATGAGCTGCTCAGAGAAATAAGTATAAACCTTCCTTCATTCTCTGGTTGAATCAGGGGTTGCCACTAACTTTCTGCAATAGAAGAGTGAATTGGATTTAGAAGCATTTTCAGTTCACTCAGGAGCCCTGGTGGCCCAGTGGGCTGCTGACTGCAAGATCAATGCCTCAAACCTGCTACAAGAGAGAATGATGAGGCTGTCTGCTCCAGTAAAGAGTTATTATTGGAAACCTACAGGTTTAGTTGGAATTCCCTGTACTGCAGTGAGTCAGTTCATTCAGGAGCTTGATGCTAGTTAAACACCAAATCCTCGACTCCTGGTGTGGCACTGTAGGATCAGCACTGAACTGCAAACCACAAGGTTGGCAGTACAAACCCATCAGTTGCTCCTCCGAGACCCTATACAGGGTCGCTATGAGTCGTAACGGGCTCTACAACACTTAACAACAACAACAAACCTGGAATCAGGCCCCACTGTTGTCTTATCTCTGTATCACTTTGATACTGCTTGAATTGTGAAACCAGAGAAAGTGGAATAACCAGAATTGCAAGTAATAGGATTAAAACTGGAAATTAAATTCCTTATCTTACCACCCAAGTTTTCCAGTATGAGAATGTAAGAATAGTAGTATTCTGTAATATTAAAGGGAGTCCTGGTGTGGCTTTGTAGGCTAATGTGCTGGACTGCAAAGTCATTTGAACCACAAGGTCGGTGGTTCAAGCTCACCAGCCTCTCCTTGGAAACCGTATACAGGGTCGCTATGGGTCAGACTGACTCGATGGCACTTCACAACAACAACATAGTATTAAAGAGGAGCTACAAATCAAAGTTTTCGCTAAAATATCCTTTAAGTAAAGAGTTAAATAACCCCATGGGAAGTTATTAACATCCAATTACAGCAATCATAAGGGTCCTGGTGGCACAGTGATTGAAGCCCTTGGTTGCTAACCTAAACGTCAGGGATTTGAACCCATCATCTGTTCCATGGAAGAAAGATGAGGCTATCTGCTTCTACAAAGAGTTACAGTCTTGGAAACCCCATGGGCATGTCTATTCTGTCCTATAGGGTCCTTGTGAATCAGAATCAACTCAGTGACAGTGGATTTGGTTTTAACAGTAGTCATCTATTCTGTACCTAAATCTGTGCTCACCCTGACCCTACATTTAAATTAAAAAAAAATGATTTAACCTAATAGACTTAGGAGTGTGTGGCTAATTCTACTGGAATTCCAAAGCATAGAAAGAAGATGGAGATATCTATGGCTAGCTCTGCAGCTATTCTTTCCTCCCTGTATGCTAGAATCCATTTCTCTTATCACAAATACAACGCCTCCATAACACAGCATCTACTGTACAAGCTGGGTTTAGGAAGGAAGAGAAGGAACATGAAGAGGATCCTGGTCTGTCAAAGCTTTATGGTGTAAACAACTTAAGTTAATGTCACTCAGTCTCCAAATCTAAAGCCTGGCCTTGTATCTACTTCAATGCTAGCTTGGTTCAGGTGCACCTTAGTTCTCAAACTGACATCTTTGCTCTTAAACTCTTTAAAAAGGTCTACTGCAGCAGAGCCTTTACCTAATGCAATACGCCATTTGATTTCTTGACTCCATGAGTGTTGATGATGAATCCAAGCAAAATCAAGTCTTTGACAATGTCAACCTTTTCTCCATTTATCATGATGTCATTTATTATTCCAGTGGTAAGGATTTTTGTTTACTTTACATTAAGGTGCATCCCAGACTGAAGACCGTGGTCTTTGATTTTCATCAGTATATATTTTAAGTCCTCTTGGTTTTCAGCAAGCCAGGTTGTATCATCTGCATATCACAAGTTGTTAATGAGTCTTCCTCATATCCTGATGCCACATTCTTCTTCATACAACCAGCTTCCCAAGATTATTTGCTCAGCATAGAAATTTAATAAGTATACTGAAAGATTACAACCCTAGCACACACTCCTTTACCTGATTTTAAGCCTTTGTTCTGTTTGAATGACTGCCTCTTTGTCTATGTACAGGTTCCTCATGAGCACAAGTAAATGTTCTCATTCTCCTCAATATTGTCTACAGCTGGTCATGATCCACACAGTCATCATGTAAAGTGGTAAGTAAATCATATGGTAAACATGTTTCTGGTATTCTCTGCTTTTAGAGATACAGCTGATGTCAGCAATGATATCCTTCATTCCATATCTTTGTCTGAATCTGACTTAAACTTTTAGCAATTACATTTCATGTACTATTTCAGCCATTTTTAAATGATCTTTAGCAAAATTTTACTTACATGTGATAGTAATGATATTGTGCTATGACTTCTGCATTCCATTGGGTCACCTTTGTAATGGGCACAAATATGGATTTCTTCCAATAAGTTGGCCAGGTAGCTGTTTACCAAATTTCTTGGCACAGATGAGCTAATGCCTCCAGTGTTGCATCAGTTTGTTGATATTTTTCATTTGTATTCCATCAATTACTGATGCCTTGTTCTTTGCCATTGCCTTCAGTGTACGTTGGCCTTCCTCCTTCAGCATCATTGGCTCTTGATCATATGCTACCTCTTGAAATGGTTGAACATCAACCATATCTTTTTGATACAGTGACTCTCTGTGTTCCTTCTAACTTCTTTTGATGCTTTCTGCATCTTTCAATATTTTGTCCAAAGAATTCTTCAGTACTGAAAATCGAGGCTTGATTTTTTCCCCTCAGGTCTTATAGCTTGAGAAATGCTGAGTATGTTCTTCCCTTATGTTCTCTAACTCCAGATCTTTGCACATTTGATTTGTCTTCATAAGCTGCCCTTCAAAATTTTCTGTTTAACTCTTTTACCTCCTCATTTCTTCCATTTGCAATAGCATCTCTACGCTGGAGAGCAAATTTAGAGTCTTTTCTAAGATCCATATGGTCTTTTCTTTCTTCTTTGTCTTCTTAGTGACCTTGTGCTTTCTTTCTGTATGATGTTCTTGATGTTATCCCACAACTCTTCTGGTTTTGGGTCATTAGTGTCTAATACCATCAAATCTGTTCTTGAGATCATCTCTAAATTCAGGTAGGATATGTTCAAGGTCATAAAGGCACTAATAGACGTGTTTTAATTTTTTTCAGCTTCAGCCTGAACTTGCATATGATCAGTTGATGCTCTATTCCACAGTCTGTCCCGGTCTTCTTTTTGCTGATGATATGGAGCTTTTCCATCATCTTTTTCCGCAGATATAGTCAATTTGATTTCTGTGTATTTTATCTGATGA
>NW_006408530.1:12825929-12832578 GCF_000296735.1 Chrysochloris asiatica
CACCAAGGCAATATTTTCCAAGGACTGATCCTCCCTCTTTGTTTCCAGCCTTTGTATTCCAATTACCAGTAATTATCAATACATATTGATGGCATGTTTGATCAATATCAGGTGGAAGAAGTTGGCAGAATTTTTCCATTTCATTATCACTGGCTTTAGTGGTTGATACATAAATTTGATTAAGAATAACTGGTCATCCTTGTGGGCATATGGATATTATCCTATCTCAGCAACATTATACATCAAGATGGATCTTGAAATGTGCCTTTTGATGATGAATGTGATGCCATTCCTATTCAATTTGTCATTCCAGGCATAGTAAATCATGTGATTTTCAGATTAAAAATGGCTAATCCCAGACAATTTCAGCTCACTAATGATGATAATATTGATGTTTATGTGGTCTGTTTCATTTTTGACAACTTCCACTTTTCCTACATTCATGCTTTGTACAGTCCATGTTCCAACTATTAACAGATGTTTGCAACTGTTTCTCCTCATTTTGAGTTGTGCTCCATCAGCAAATAAGGTCCTGAAAGCTTTTACTCTATTTGCATCATCATGGTCAACTCTGCATTGAGGAGGCAGCTCTTCCTCAGTCATATTTTAAGTGACTTCCAACCTGAGGGACTCATCTTCCAGCACTATATCTGACCGTGTTCTGGTACTATTCATCATATTGCAATATTCAGTATTCTGGTGCTATGTGACAATGTTTCACTGCTATTCATAAGGTTTTCAGTGGTTAATAATTTGGAAGCAGTCCACCTCCCCTCCTTCCTAATCTGTCTTAGTCTGAAAGCTCAGCTGAAACCTGTCTACCATGTGTGACCCTGCCAGTATTCAAAATACTGCATAGCTTTCAGCATCACAGCAACATGCAAGCCACCATAGTGTGACAAATTGACAATTGAGTGGTGGTGCAACCCAACTAATAATATAAATCTCTGCAACCAATTCGTTTCTCTGCAACACCCCCAAAGTACTTTTTCTCTCTATTACCATCACCTCCAAACCCCAGTAGATGTGTGGAAAACAAAAATAACAAGACTTAATTTGAAGAGAATTTTCTCCCACTCTCCAGTTTATATTCATGCCCATGGCTACTCTAGTTTTCATAAACAAGTACTAGATATCAAGTCCTCCCCTGTATAGGATTTCCTAGAAGTGGCTGGTGAGTTTGAACCACCAACCTTGTGGTTCAAATGGACCTTGTGGTCCAGTAATTATCCAACAGTGCCACACCAGGACTCCTACCCAATAAAGAATAGATCAAGCTTTGATATATACTACTTGAACCCATCCCAAACTGAAGGATGGTGATTGTAACCAGGGCTAATTCAAAGTATGGTTCATGAGCCAGTGCTGATCTAAACTGTTCGTTACTGGTCTCCCAGGAGATAGATAAACCTAGAACTTGACAACAACACTAGAAAACTTTTTTGTCTGTCATTGCCTACCCAAAATGGGGGGACTACAAAGGCAATAAGTGACTGGCTTACAAGCTTTCAATAGGGAACCTAGTTCCAGAGAGTGCGGGGAAAGGTAGAAACTCCACTGAGTTGTTTCCAACCTGTCTGGATGGGGCTGATAAAAGGTGATGGGGATAAGACTCTTATAAGACTCCTATTGATAAGGTTCAATAGGGAATGACTGCTATCAGGACTGACTGTGAGTATTGGAACAGTAAAGGTAGACATTTTGTAACAAAAGAAAGGGAGTGGTTGATTTTGCAGTCCAGCAGGGAAGGTCCCTGGTACCATCAAGGATCCCTATCCAGAGAAGCAGTGATGCCAGGAATGGAGACAGAGACAATGACATGGAGAGAAGGAGCAGCTGGGGACTCTAGACTCAGGGAAGGAGAGGGGCTGTGTGCTGATGGCAGGGGGCCAGACATGCAGGGTGTACCCTTTGGTTGTTTAATGATGCATGCAGGGGACTGTAATCATTGCAATGAAATGAAATATGATAGGATGAATGTAAAGATACTGTTCTCCCATGTGAACAATCACATAATTCACAATAAAAACTTTTTTAAAAATTTGTGTCTGTTGAAACTAACAAAATATTTGGGTTTATATTTGTCATTGTTTCATCTCATGTTTTTAGTAATTCATTTTTACTGTGTCTTACAAAAGTCTTATTGATTGGGAATTTACCATAGATTTGAGAGACATTGGAATAGAGAATATTGTATTTATTCAAGGCTCTTTCTCAAAAATAGTGCTCTCTAGTCACTTTAACAAATGATAAAAATCTTGAAAAAAGTTTTGGTGATACAGTCCTGAAATTTTCTATAATGCAAAATTGCACAAGAGCTGAGGAGTTTTATTAGCCGGTCTAACATTATCTGCTTATTCTGTTATTCAACATGAAATTATTATGGATAGGATATGGGCTAAGGTTCCCAAGTAGTATAGTGGGTTATGTGTTGTGATACTAACTGCAAAATCAGCAGTTAGAATCTACCAGCTGCTCTGCTCCCATACAGATTTGCAACCTTGAAAACTGTATATGGGATCTCTATGAGTCAGAACTGACTTCACACGTACAACCACCAGAATATGTGCTAGATGCTGTTTGAACAATGGTGAACTAAATAGATATATTCCCCACCCTTATCTTATTAGGAACCCTGGTAGCATAATGGGTTATGAGCTGGACTGCTAACTGGAAGGTCAGCAATTCAAATCTACTAGTCACTCCATGGGAAAAAGCTAAGGCTTTCTGCTCCTGTAAAGATTTACAGTCACTATGAGTCAGAACCAACTCAGTAGCACACAACCACCCCAACCACCACATTATCTCATCGAGCTTAAAATAGAATGGAGAAGACAGAAAAATAACAAGTAAACAAGTAATTGCCAAATAGAAAGTATTATTTATAAAAGCAGACAAGATGCCTGGATAACTTATAAGAGTGATAGAACAAAATGAAAAAAGGAGACGTATTAGAATGAATGATCTAAGAAGGACCTACTGAGGAAGTGGTATGTAAAGTAAAACCTGTAAGATAAAAAGGAGGCAGACATAAAAGGAGCGAGTGAAGAAGGAACAGTATACACAGTTTTTATTCAAGAAATTCGAAGAAGGCTTACATGTCAATGAGGACAGTTGTATGAATTAAGATAGGGAAGAAACTACTAGGTCTTGCTTTGGTCTGGATGGTCTTAAATAGTTTGAATTCTTCCAAATCTGTTGCCTTTGAATCAATTCAGACGCATATTGAACCTGCAGGACAGAGAAGTGCCCTATAGGATTTCCAAGTCTGTAATCTTTATGGACGCACTCTGCCACATCTTTCTATGGTGAAGCTACTGGTGGACTTGAACCACTGACCTTTTGGTTAGCAACCAAGTGTCTAACCACTGTGCCACCAGGGCTCCTAGATCAAAGTAAGGAGCTTGAATTTTATTCAAAGTGAAAACTAAGACCCTTGAAAGATTTTCAGCAATGAAGTTACATAAACTGGTTTACATTTAAAAGATTACTCTAACCGTTGTGTGGAGAATGAATTAGAAAAGATTACTAAAGAAATCAAAGATACTAGTTAGAAAAGCTGTGCAGTAATTCAGACGAGATGAGGGTTCTGTGAACTAATATGAAAATAAATGGACAGACTCAACATATATTTGGAAGTGCAAGCGACAGAATTTGTTGATGAATTGGATGACTCCTAGTTTTTTTTCTTGAGTAAATGAGTGGATGGTGGTATCATTTATCGAAAGGAGAGATATACTGGGAAGGAATTGGAGAGATAAGCAGTGAAAATTTTAGTTTTGAAAATACTAAATTGAGATGCCTATGAGAACCCAAATGGAAATGTAAAACAAGTAATTGGATGCAGGTGACTGAAGTGTGGAGAAACATAAAATACTACATATACACATTTGGGAGCTTTCAGTATAGGGATGGTATTTTTAAAGTTATGAGAATGGATGAGATCATTTAAACAGAAAGTGCAGAGAGAAAAGAAATTTAGCAATCAGGTAGAGGCTTAGAAGCCAGAAGAGAGGTTAAAGAAGTAGCAATTAAATTGATGAGAAAGAGAGAAAGAAAGAAAAAAAACAAAAGTAAGAAAGTAAGAGGGCTGCCATTAATGAGTATTTTACAAAAGGAAAAATAGGAACTGTGTTCATTACTGTTCAGCTGACTAGTAAACTAACCATTGGATGTAGGTGGAATCATGGAAAGAATAAATGTTCGTAATAGTACTTCAGTAGAAGGTAGACAGAACCAATAGTAAATACAAATTTCAAGATAACATGAATAACAATTCTTACGGTTATTTGGTTATAAAAAAACAAATAAGGACTTCCGGCAAGACGGTGGACTAGGCAGAGGTACTACATAGACCTGTTACAACAAAAATATGAGAGACCAAATAAAACAGACACAGATGAAAATTCTGGCACCCTGAACTCCAGAAGAAAGGTTAAAGAGTTGGATGGAGTGCTTGCTAGGAGGAGAAGCCAAGCAAGGACGACAAGAGATGGAGTCTGACTGGTGAACGGCTGGTCAGATGTAGCTTGACCATCTTGTGAGCAGTTTTGGCAGTGGAGGGAAGCCTGGAAGAACAGATTTGGTGAAGTGACAGAAAAAGTGTGATTTCTTCTTTTTCTTTACAATTCCCTAGTGACCAGTAGTATGGCCAGTTCCTACCCTCATCCACCCCCAGCACAGACCTTGCTCTCCAGAAGTTTGGAGCCAAGTGGTTGGGACCCATGCCAGTATGAGGTGAGGGTCAGCTGTGCTGCTTTGGTGTGTTGCTTTGGTGCCTGGATTCAGGTGGGCTTGACTCTGGGCCTGCAGAACCCTCAGAGACACCAGACCAGCATTTGGTCAGTCACACTGCCACCAGCTTTCCTGTGGTCCTGGTGGGCATGGAGACCAACCAGCTCCATCAAGGGCCCCAACAAACTACTTCTGGATTGGGTGCCCTGAGCATGGGTAACAGTAAGGCCCATAGGGGCTCCATCTTGGGTCAGGAACTCTGATGTCAAATCCTTTACACGACCACCTTGTGAGCTCCTTGAATTGCAGGACCCACCAGAGAATTCTCTCCTACAGGTCCACAACTGTTTGTTTTTATAAATTCGACAACCCCAACAGTGCCCCAGAGACAACAGAAGAAACAAGAGAGAATGGCTTAAACAAATGACCAAGATGCAGAAACAGAAAACATTTCTGTGAACAAAAAGGTAATGGAATTAACTGAAAAAATTTTCAAAAGAATGATATTTTGGTATCTTTAATAGAGTGACACAATGATTGAGGAAAGCAAGAAGAACACAGAAAAAAAATGTACAAGAATTCAGGAAAATGGTACAAGAACAAACAGACAAAACAAATGCAAATTTTGAAACAATATAGAACCTGCGATTAGAAATCCAGAAGATTAATACTAAGATTTCAGAAATGGACAATACATTGAAAGGACAAAGGAGAAAATTCAAAGCAATGGAAGCCCAAATTAGTGAGTTTGAAAGATCTCTCAATATTAGTATGGTAGAACAATCAGAAAAAAGAATGAAAACATCATAAGACTACCTATGTGGGACACCATGAAGAGGAAAAATTTACAGGTGATTGGCATTCAAGAACAGGAAGAGACAAAAGATACCACAGAAAAAATTATTGAAGAGTGTTGAAAGAAAACTTCCCTAACATGAAAGATGAGAAGATAAACATGCAAGAAGCTGAACAAACCCCAAACAGGATAGATCCCAAAAGAAAACCACCAAGACATGTCATAATTAAATTTTCCAAAATCAAAGACAAGGGAAGAATGCTGAGAGCAACTAGGAAACAAGGAAACATTACCCACAAAGGAGAGTCAATAAGACTAAGCTCAGATTTCTAGGCAGAACCCATGCAGGTAAGAAGGCAATGGGATGACATATACAAAACTCTGAAAGAAAAAATTTGTCAACTAAGTATCATATACCCTGCAAAGCTAATACTCAAATATGATGGTATAATTAGGTCATTTCCTGATAAACAGAAATCATAGGAATTTGTAATGACCAGACCAACGTTACAATAAATGCTAAAGGTTGTTTTTTGGACTAAGAATCAAAAACGGCAGATAACAACCTGAAATTACCATACATGACACCACCCAGAACTTAATCCAGATATGTTGTTGTTAAGTGCCATCGAGTCAATTCTGACCCATAATGACCCTGTATAGGGTTTCCAAGGAGAAGCTGGTGAGCTTGAACTACAGACCTTGCAGTTCAAATGACTTTACAGTCTGACACATTAACCCACAGCACCACACCAGGACTCCAGATATAGAAATATTTAAATTAAAACCAGAGCTATCAATGTATAATGAAGTCAACTATAAAGCAAAAAGAACCCTGGTGTGGCACTGTGGGACACAGTGCTGGTCTGCAAGGTCGGTTTGAACCTCAAGATCAGCAGTTCAAGCTTACGAGCCACTCCTTAGAAACCCATACAGAGTCACTATGAGTCGGAACTGACTCGATGGCGTTTAACAACAACAACACAAAGCAAAAAGAGGGAATAGTGTCGGTACAGAATTTCCAAATGGCAAGGAAGTCAAGTAGATTTTAAAATAAAACAGACTTTTTTTTTTTTTTATTAAATGTTTTTATTTTGGATTGAGTGAAAGTTTACAGGA
>NW_006408530.1:12833618-12839113 GCF_000296735.1 Chrysochloris asiatica
AAAAAAAGGTAACAATTCCTATTTGCATAGTGATTCTTGACCTGAGAGCAAAGGCACATGGCACGTTTAAGGGCCAGACACCGCAATGATTTGCCTAGCTTCTGAAAACTTTAACAGGGAATAAAACCTATGATGGTTGACAGAAAACAGACTTTTAAGCAGGGGAAAAATCAATTACATGGTAGCCTCAAAGAAAAAGAAAATGCCTATAGGTCAAAATTTTAAAAAGAGGGAAATCAGAAAGATTTAGTAAACAAATATTAACACAACAGAAATGAAAAAGAAAACTCACAAGCAAAATGAACTTAGCATAGAAAAATATGTGGAACAAAGAGTCCAGCAGTGCCACAAAAAAAGCACACAGAAAAATGATAACAATCAATTCATATCTATTGATAATTAACACTGAATGTAAATGGATTAAATGTACCAGTCAAGAGACATAGAGAGTATAATGAATAAGAAAACAGAATCTTTCAATATGCTGTCTCTAAAAGACATATCAAAAAGATGGAGACAACCTAAATGCCCATCAACAGAAGAATGGCTGAACAAACTTTGGTACATGCACACAAAGGAATACTACAAAACACTGAAGAATAATGATGAATGTGTGAAACATCTCATAACATGGTTGAACTGGCAATTACAAAAGGACAAACATTGTGTGAGACTAATATAAAAAGTTAAAAGGTTTTCTTGATAAAAGAAACAAATCGGTGATGATTACGGGGGTAAGGGGGAGGAAAAATTATTCACACACTAGAGGGTAGACACATATTAGCATGGGTGATGGAAAAGGCAATATACAAGAGACAGGTTAGCAGAGAAAAGATGAAGGTAGTGGGAGACACAAGGAAGAATGCAATAGTTAAAGTGAATAGAGGTAAATACTGTTAACTGTTGGTGCATGAAGGGGATTGCAACCATGTAATGAAGCAAAATATATAATTTGTTAATTGTAAAACTGATGATCTGCTCTGTAAACCTTCACTCAAATCACAATAAAAAGTTGGGGAAAAATCAAATAAATGGAAGTGTTATGGATTGAATTATATCCCTCCAAAATAGGTGAAAACTTGGCTAGGTCATGATTATGTAATTAGCCTCCATTTTGTGATATTATGCAATTATCTTTTGTAACGTAAATCCTAACCTCCATCTTAATAGTTCCTCATATGAATGTGAAAGTTGGACAATGAACAAGGAAGACCGAAGAATTAATGCATTTGAATTATGGTGTTGAGGAAGAATATTAAATACATCACTGACTACCAGAAGAACAAACAAATCTGTTTTAGAAGAAACACAACCAGAAATATTCCTTCAAAGCAAGAATGGGGAAACTTTGTATATTCTGGATATGTTATAAGGAGGGAATAATCCCCGGAGAAGGATCATGCTTGGTAAAGTACAGTGTCGGTGAAAAAGAAGAAGGCACAGTGGTAGTCGGTGAAAAAGAATGCACAGTGGTAGCAACACTGGACTTGAACATAGCAATGATTATGAGGAAGACACAGGACCAGACAATGTTTTGCTCTGTTGTGCATGGAGTTTCTGTAACTTGGGGCCAACTTGACAACACCTAATTATGCCAATTAGGACCCTCCTGATAACATGTCCAAATTAGGTGAGACAAAGTTTCTCCATTCTCGCTTCTAAAGAACATTCTGGTGATACTTCTTCTGACACAGATTTGTTTATTCTTCTGGTAGTCTATGATCTAGTCAGTATTCTTTGCCAACACCATAATGCAAAGGAATAAATTCTTCTTTGGTCTTTCATATTCATTGTTCAGTTTTCTAATGCATATGAGGAGATTGAAAATACCAAGATCTGGGTCAGGTGCACCTTAGCCCTCAAAGTGACCTTTGTTTTTAACACTTTAAAGAGGTCTTTTTCAGATTTGCCCAATGTCATACATTGTTTCATTTCTTGCTTTCATGGGCACTTACTGTGAATCCAATTGTGAAATCCTTGACAATTTCATTTTTTCCGTTTATCATGATATTGCTTATTGGTCCAGTTGTGAGGATTTGTTTTCTTTACATTGAGATGTAATCCATACTGAAGGCTGTAGTGTTGATCTTCATCAGTAAGTGCTTCAATTTTTCTTCACTTTCAGCAAGCACGGTTTTTTGTTTTGTTTTGAGATATGGTGTTGTTGTTAAGTGCCATCAGGTTGGTTCTAACTCATAGCGACCCTGTTTAGGGTTTCCAAGGAATGGCTGGTGGATTTGAACTGCTAACCTTGAGCTTCAAACTGACCTTGTGGTCCAGTACATTATCCTGCAGCATCACACCAGGACTTCATTTTTAAAATGTAAAAGAAATTAAACAAGTGAGCAGAAATAGAGAAACTTTAGTACCACCAAGAAAGAAGAGCCAGGAGAAGAGGGTATATTTGGACACAGGGTCCTTGTACTGAGAAAATCCTAGACCCCCGGGGCAGATTGATGCCAAGGCACATGAGGATGTCCAAGGGATGCAGGACCTACAGATGTTGAAAGGAGACAAGGACTTTCCCCTATAGCCAACATAGAGAGAAAGTCACTCTCTAGATCTGGCATCCTGAATTTGTACTTCCAAGCCTCCTAAACTGTGAGAGAATAAATTTTTGTTTGTTAAAGCCATCCACTTGAGCTATTTCTGTTATTGTTGTTGCTATTGTTCTTGTTAAGTGCTGTTGAGTCGGTTCTGACTCATAGCAGCACTAAATTACTTAGACAGGGGTAGAGAACACTGTAGAATTAAGAAAGACATTTATTATGATTCTATTTTAAGATGAGAAATCACAAAGTATATGTAACTTGATACAATTGGGTTTATACAACAGGAAGGAAAGATTGAAGATCTACTAGTGGAGATAACTGATTGGATATAATATGCACTAATGTAAGAGGGGGAAGCTTCAGAACAGGAGATAGATGGGTTTGACTTTGAGAGGAAGGTGGGTATTCTGTTTTTGTTGTTGTTGCTAGGCAAATGGAAGAAATCAAGGTAAAGAGAAGCAGGTGAAACTGGAAACTGGAGAGTGATAATATTTTTTGCTGAGAACTTTTAATTTCTCTGAAATGTAAAGCACAGTTTTCAGTTTAAAGTGGAAGGGGCATGAGGAAAACGGGTGAAATAGTCCTAGCTGAGACTGAAGAAAGAAGAATTGCAGCAGAATTCCAAGTATTAAGTACCCTTTCAAGGTTGGAAATCACATGTTTATTGACACTTTGATCTGTGAAGTTATGTGGTCATTTCTTGTAACACACAGGTAGTAAGTAGCAACACAGAAAAGGTAAGAATGAGATCTTCTGCGGTTGGTGATTTTGAGCAAGAGAGCTATAAGTAACTTACGGTCAGTATTTAGGAATTGTTAGAATGATGAAGCATGGAATTTATGTTAGATAAAAGAATAGTCTAGAAGAGATTATTGGGTAGAAAGAAGGGCAAAAAGAGCATTGGACTAGAGGAATGATGTGATTAGGAGGACACATTAATTCCGGACAGGTATTCAAGCAAGTGAACTGGAAGGATAGGTTCTATGGTCTGAAAACAAGAAATTGTGCCTTTAAAGAGTTGTGTCTGGTGATCATGGCATTCAGCGATTACCATTGGAGTGATTGAGAAAATGGTCATTGGAGATCAGGGAATCCCAGGATCAGGCAAAACATCCAAGAATGTCACCTAGAATGATGACAACAATTGCCTGGTGAGTAAAATTAAGAAAAACATCAATACTTCCAAATAGGGGGACGTAATAACTTGTTGTTGTTGTTAAGTGTCGTGGAGTCAGATCCGACCCATAGTGACCCTATATAGGGTTTCAGAAGATCGGCTGGTGAGCTTGAACTGCCGACCTTGCAGTTCAAACGGCTTTGCAGTCTGGCGCATTAACCCACAACACCACACCAGGACTCCAAGGGGGAGGTAACTAGGAGAGGATTAAATGATTGAAGTTGTCAAAGACTTCATTTTGCTTGAATATACTCTCAACACTAAGAAGCAGCAGTCAAGAAATCAAATGATATATGTATTAGGGAATCTGCTGCACAAGACCTCTTTAAAATGTTCAAGAACAAAGATGTCAGCTTGAGGACTAAGGTGTGCCTGATCCAAGCCATGGTATTTTCAATCACCTCATATGCATGTGAAAGTTGGACCATGAATAAGGAAGACCATAGAAGAATTGATGCATTTGAGTTATGGTGTTGGAGAAGAATATTGAAAGTAGCATGAACTGCAAGAAGAATAAACAAATCTGTGTTGGAAGAAGTTTAGCCAGAATGTTCCTTGGAGGCCAGGATGATGATACTTCATCTTCATACTTCGGACATGTTATCAGGAGGGCCAGTCCCTGGAGAAGGACATCATGCTTGGTAAAGTGGAAGGTCAGCGAAAAAGAGAAAAATGAGATGGGTTAGCTAAGTGGCATCAGAAATGAGCTCAAGTGTAGCAACAACTGTGAGGATGGCTCAGAACCAGGCAGTGTTTGTTCTGTGTGCACAGGGTTGCTATGAGTCGTAATCAACTCAACAGCACCTAACAACAAGTGTTATCTCTAACAAGATAAATGATATTCAAAGTGTTTGTATATATGTTCTCACTTGATTTTCATTCTAACTTTGTGAGAATAGACAGTTTGATAATGTTACTACCATTTTATACATAACAAAAAGAAATAGCCTCAGAGAGACTATAAATATAACAAAAGCAGTTACGTGAGAGTCATGGTAAGGATTGTCAATTTTTTGGCTTCTATTTTAAATTAAAATAAAAAATTATGAAATAAATTGAAGTTTATTTATTAAATATTTGAACGCATTCTTCATAGAAATTTAAAATAAAGTTATACTTAGGAAAGTTCCTTTCAATGGGAACTTTCCTAAGGCACATTTATTTTAAATTTCTCTGTACATAAAAAATTCATTCTTGTATTTTTTTCAAAAGCATATATTGTATGAAAAGAGAGGAACTGAGTGCTGGCGACCAGGAGGCAGGCTTGCAGAATGTGCCCTTTTGTTGTTTAAATTATTATATATTGCCGAAGTTTATGTGTACATTCTCACCCCACCCCCACCCACAAAAAAAGACGGAGGAAATGGAAGCAAATACTGTTGAATGATGATGCACGGAGGAGATTGTAATCATTGCAATGAAATGATGATGTAAAGCTGATGTTCTCCCATGCAAACTATCACTCAGTTCACAATGAAATAGAAAAAAGCAACAACAAGATCTCTGGGACCCCAAGGGTCCATGTGTCATACTTGAAGAGCTGTTGATCTAAAGACCTGTCCATTTGCCATAAACTACCTAAAATTTTCTCTCTCTCTATATATATATATCGTATTAAATAACTATGTATATATAGTTATTTAAGCTAATATTGTTGTTGTTAAGTGCCGTCGAGTCGGTTCCGACCCATAGCGACCCTGTACAGGGTTTCCGAGGGTGTAAATCCTTACGGTAGAAAGCCTCATCTTTCTCCCGCGGAGCGGCTG
>NW_006408530.1:12839294-12854691 GCF_000296735.1 Chrysochloris asiatica
CAAATATATATATATATATATATATATATGGTATTAGCTTCCTAAAAGGTGTTTCTAGTCTGAGCATACAAATAAATGTGCATGGTTGAACCTGGAGGACATTATGCTAGTGAAATTAGTCAATCACAAAAGGACAAACATTGTATGAGACCAAAGATGTAAAAATTTAAAAATAAATAAAAAGCGTTTCTTGAAAAAAGAAACCATCTATGGTGGTTCAGGGGATTGGAGGAAGAAAGGGTTGTGGGAAAACTATTCATGCGCTAGAGAATAGACATTATGTTAACATGGGCAACAGGGCAGGCAATATACAACAAGAGGATGGTCCTCAAAGGAAAGAAGAAGGTAGCAGGGGACACAGGGAGGAGTGTAATAGTTAAAGTGAATAGCGGTAAATGCTGCTAACTGTACATGGAGGGGATTGCAACCATAGAGTAAAGCAAAGTATATGGTTTGTTGAAGGTAAAACTGCTGATCTGCTCTGTACATTTTCAGTCAATTCACAATAAAAAGTTAAAAAAAAAAAAAGAGTCATATATATTATGCAAAGTAAGACAGCAAACCAGGAAAAGGAATCATCTAAACATTGTTGTCGTTCATAGTCTGAAGAGAACATTTTAAAACCTATGACAAGATTAAATGACCGTAACATTTCAGGAATTGCTATTATTATATTAAAGGACTCCTGGCATGGCACTGTAGGATAAGCATTGGACTGTAAGCCACAAGGCTGGAGACTCAAATCCACCAGCTATTCCTCAGAAACCCTGTATAGGGTTGCTGTGAGTTGGAATCAACTCTACAACACTTAACAACAACAACATTATTTTTAATCTTTTTTAAAAAAAGGAATTAGAAATAAGAAAATGCAAAGAATAGGTGTGAGTTTATTTGGTAGATGTTATTGTATGTGAGATTTTTGGTGTGGTGCTGTTGAATAAGCCATGGACTGCTAACTACAAGGTCGGTGGTTAAAACTGACCAATAGCTTCTTGGAAAATCTACATAGGATCAGTATGAGTCAGATCCGACTCAATGGCACTTTACAATATCAGCAACAATTATATGTGAATGTGAATTTTGCACTTTGATGAAAGAGAATAATATTTGTGTATAATATATAATACTTACAGAATTTTTAAAAACCTCTGGGAAAAAAGGAGATTATTTTCCTCTCTATTTTTTTAAAAAATTGTTTTCTCAGGCTTAACTGCACTGGATTTTCCCACCTGTTTAAGCATGCAAATTAAGCAAAACACTTAACTGCACTTTATTGTGCTTCATTTTAACTTAGATCAGAAGAATTTTAATCAAAGCAGTACTGAGCCTTTAGGAGAAACTGAATTGTAGTATTGTTTGTAGCAATTTTAACTGGTCAAAATATATGGTATCCTTTACTTTACGTTTGAAATCAGTTATTGCTAGTTACTCTTTCAAATAAGTGAATAATTTTATCTTTATTTTTCAGGTGAACAAATACAAAGGTTAAGTGGCTTGCCCAGGGCACACATTGAATCAGTAGCAGAAGTGGAATTATAACTCCAAACTACTGATTCAAAACTTAGTCCAATGAGCCATACCGTTTCTCAAGTAGTAAGCATATTAATAGTCCCTCTAAGCAGGAAACAGAGCTCTAAATGGAGCATGTCCCATCCAGAAGACCTATGTAACAGTAAATAGACCTACTTCCTTCACTAAGGAAAAAAAAAAAAGTACTTAAAATGCTGTCAAACTCTCTTTTTGTTGTTGTTGGTGGTTATGTGCTGTGGAGTCGATTATGACTCATAGTGACCCTGCATAGGGTTTCCGAGGCTGTAAATCTTTATGGGAGCAGAAAGCCTCATCTTTCTCCCATGGAACAGCTGGTAGTTTCGAACTGCTGACCTTGATGTTTGCAGCCGGATTCGTAACTACTACGCTACCAGAAGGAAAATACATGTTATGAATTTAAGAAGTAATATAAAATGCATGTTACAAAGGAGGGTTAACATTTGTACTTGCAAAACCAAAAGAATATTTGATTTTGTTTTGCAGTACTGACATTAAACCTAGAATACATAAGCTAGTGAATTGGGAGTATTGGACGAATACCTAGGTAATTTAGGAGTTCGTTTTCTTTTTGTTATTTGAGCTAATCATAGAAAAACAACTATCTCACAAATGTTACTTGATTTAATATTTGAGTAAAAGCTTTCCTAAATTATCTCTCTCATTTTAAGCTCACCAGGTACATAATTTTTCTAAGTGTACAAATTCAATTCTAACTGTGAAGTTCTAGCTGGTGATCTAGATATTGGAGTTACTAGACAGGAATTTAAAATTGACTATGACTGTGGTCATTAGTTCAAATCCATCAACTGCTCCGTAGGAGAAAGATGAGACAATCTGCTTCCATAAAGACTGACAGTCTTGGAAACCTTAAGGAGCAGTTCCACTCTATCCTAGGGTTGCTATGAGTCAGAATCAACTCGATGGCAGTAGGTCTGGTTTTCAAATGTGCTTAAGAAAATAGAGAATGGGAAGACTATGTTGAAAGTAAAGATTAAGATAAACTGCAAATTAAAAGTAAATAGTTCTACTTCTGGCTATTATAGAATAGTTTGTATTACATTAACTCTCCTGCTGAGAACTATTTAAAAACAATGATAACAAGTATTTGAAGCCGCTGGGAATAAAATGAGGAAGCCAGGACAAAGAGGACCAAGATCCCGGAGAGGAGAGAAGCCACACTGAAATGAGTCCCTTATTCACTTTAGTCTTCCATTTGGGGTATTTGCAGACTCATAGTACCTAAGAAGAAAATGACAGTCTGATTTAATTGCAGTTGTAGTCTTACTGGGTTAGCAGACCATTGTTGGAATTTGGGACAACCAAGGTGATTAGGACTTAGTGGACTAAGATTCCGGAATTGAGGAAACCATACAAGTGTGAGCTCAAAATTCTATGAAATTTCCCTACAGGCCCTGATTGGTTGGTTGCTTGTGTGCCGTGGAGACGGTTCTGACTTATAGTGACCCTATATAGTATTTTGGAGGCTGTAAATTGTTTGGAAGCAGAAAGCCTCATTTTTTTTTTTTCATGGAATGGCTGGTAGTTTCAAACTGCTGACCTTGAGGTTAGCAGCCTGACTCATAACTGCTATGCTACCAGAGGTCCTTATAAGACCTGGGCTGATGCCTAAATGGTAAGCCGTAAAAAGTGAGGAAACTAAATGTAAAGGAACAGCTTGGAGTTTAAAGAACTAATAAAGATTTGGACAGAGTCCTAATATGATGCTGTAGGATAATGACTGTACTGCTAACAGCAAGTTCAGTAGTTCAAACCTCACCAGCTGCTCCTTGGAAATCCTGTTCAGGGTTGCTATGAGTCAGAACTGACTTGATGGCACTTAACAATAGAGATTTTAGCAGTATTGAAGACCTGGGGAGATAAAGATAGGAATTTAGGGAGTCCTATTGTGGCTCTGTAGGATAAGCACTTGACTACTTATCCTTCTAAACCCACCAGCTGCTCCTTGGAAACCCTATGTAGGGTTGCTATGAGACAGAACTAAGTCCGTGGCACTTAACAACAACAACAAGTAAATACTTCAGGATTTCAGGTGAGAATACAAGAAAGCTATTCCTTAAAAAATAAAGGATATGCTTTGAAAGTTAGGAGTAACTACAAAGTCTGAAATGTAGCATTGATTAGAGTGAGGTGATCAGTTCATCCATTATATGACTGATGGAAGAAACGAAATCCTCTCGGGGGAAAAAAGTTAACTTCAAGTAAAGCATTCACATTTTTTCATACATGATGTCTAGCATTCAATAAAAAATTGCCATACATGCAGACAGCAAGTCCAAACGATCAGCAGATTAAGAGAAAACATATAGGTGATACACATATTTGAGTTATCAGATATGGACTTAAAATGAACTATGACTAATGTGTTCAACTGTGGTCTACTATGCTGAGAATGACAAATTGAAGAGAAACATCATTGTATTCATGGTCAAAATGAGCATTACTAGATCTTCCCTAGTATAATGCTACTAGTGATAGGATAATATCCATACACCTACAAAGAAGAGTAATAACAGGAGTGTAAGAGAGATGAAACAATTTTTAAGTCACAGTGGATCTGCTCATCATAAAATTATAAAATTCAATATACTCAGCATTAGCTTTTCCTTGGCTCCACAATCAACATTTATAGAAGCAGCAGTTAAGAAATCAAACTATGTATTAGATTAGGCAAACCTTCTGCAAAAGACCTCTTTAAAGTGTTCAAGAGCAAAAATGTCACTTTGAGGACTAAAGTGCACCTGACCTTGCTTAGTATTTTCAATTGCCTCATATTCATGCAAAAATTGCACAGTGACTAACAAAGACCATAGACGTATCAATGTACTTGAATTACGGTGTTGCAGAAGAATAATGGAATGAAGAAATCTGTTTGGAAAGTAAAATAGCAGGATTGCTCCTTGAAAGGCACAATGATCAGACTTCATCCCTCATACTTTGGATGCATTGTCAGGAAATACAAGTCCCTAGAAAAGGACATCAATCTTTGTAAAGTGGAGGGTCAGTGAAAGAGAGGGAGGCTCTCAGTGTGATGGATTGACACAGTGGCAGCAACAATGGACTCAAACATAATAGCAGTTGTGAGGATAGCATAGGACTAGAGAGTGTTTAATTCTATTTCACATATGGTAGCTATGAATAGTCTGAAATTGATCAAACATGCAATCGAGATACAGTGATGATTACTGCTTGTGATTGGATGTGAAATGATTGGAATATGAAAGTTGGAAACTAAGTACAGTATTTGGAAATATGGAAATGAAGCAGGATAATGCATGACAAAATTTTGCAAGACCAGTGATATCTTGCAAATTTGGAAGACAGGTGTCTGGCCAACTGATTTTAAGAGATCCGTATTTGTGTATGAGAGACAAATTCTGGCCATCCTGGCTTCCAAGGATCATTTTGGCTGTACTTCTGTGTATTCTTTTGGCAGTCCACAGTACTTTTAATATTCTCCTCCAACTCCTCATCAAACTTTTAATATTCAACTCCAATCATAACTCAAATGCACCAATTCTTCTACTATCTTCCTTATTCACTATCCAAATTTCATGTGTATGCGGTTGTTGAAAATACTGTGGCTTGGATCAGGCTCCTTAGTCCTCAAACTGACATCTTTGCTCTTCAACACCTTCAAGAGGTCTTGTGCAGCAGATTTGCCTAATGCAAATCTGTCATTTGATTTCTTAACTGCTGCTTCAATGAGTGTTAATGGTTGATAAAGCAAAATGAAGTCTTTGACAACTTCAATCTTTTCTCCATTTATATGGATGTTGTTTATTGGTCCATTGGTGAGTATTTTTGTTTTCTGGACTTTAAGGTGCAACCCATATTGAAGGCTGCATCTTTGGAAGTTCTCTGTCAATGTATGGTTGCAACCGTTTTTGTATCATCTTTAGCAAAATTTTACTTGCATAAATTTTGCTAAAGATAATTAAAAACAGCTGCAGCAGCACATTGACAGTGAGCTGTCAGAGGTTCAGGATGAATTCAGAAGGAGGATGTAGAATGAAGATATCATTGCTGACCTCAGATGGATCTTGGCTGAAAGCAGAGAATACCAAAAGATATTTACCTATATTTTATTAACTACACAAAGGCTTCTGATTGTGTGGATCATGGAAAATGATATATAACATTGAGGTGAATTAGTATTCCAAAACACTTAATTGTGCTCACGAGGAAATTGTACATAGACCCAGAGGCAGTTGTTCAAACAAAATAAGGGAACATTGAATGGTTTAATATGAGGAAAGGTGTGCGCTATGGTTGTATTTTTTTTTAATGATTTATTGTGAATTATATGGTAGTTTTCATGGGAGAACATTAGCTTTACATTCATCCTATCATATATGGTTTCATTGCCATGGTTACAATCCCCTCCATGCATCATCAAACAACCAAAAGGTATACCCCGCAAGCCTGCCCCCCAGTCGTTAGCACACAGCCCCTATCCCTCTCTGGGTCTAGAGTCCCCAGCTGCTCCATCTCTCCATTTAATCGTCTCTGCCTTCATCTCTGGTGTCACTGTTTCTCTGGGTAGGGTCCCGCACTCTGCTCTTCTCCCTTGATAGTCCCAGGGACCTCTGCTCCTGGACTGCAAAGTCAATCACTCCCTTCCTTTTGCTGCAAAACATCTACCTTTACATTTCCAACCCTCACAATCAGTCCTGATAACAATTATTCACTATTGTGAATATTGTACCACAAGAGACCTATCCCCATCTTCTTTCAACAGCCCTGCCCAGACAGATTGGATACTACTCAGTGGAGATTCTATCTTCCTCCGTACCCTCTGGCTCTAGGTTCCCTCTTGAAAGCTTGTAAGCCAGTCACTTCTTGCCTTTGTAGCGCTCCCCCCCCTCCCCATTTTGGGTAACCAATGTCCAAGTTGCCCATCTCTGTCTACTTTGTGTATGGAGGGGGTGGGAATGATCCTCGCTGTAAAGATTTGTTCCCTTGAAGCCAGGTCAAGTAGGTATTATCTGCAACTGTGGGTGTTCTTATGCATATGCCCTCTCTTCTTATCAGTTGGATGTTTCACTCTCCACTCTAGTCCTCTGTGGCTTTGTCACTGACTCTGGGCTCAAGAGTCCCCAGGTCTTGCCACACTGCTGGCCATGGGGTTGTATTTTTGACACCATACTTAATCAATCTGGATGCTGAGCAAATAATTCAGGAAGCTGGATTATATGAAGAAGAATGTGGCATCAGGATTGGAGGAAAACTCATTAACAACCTATGATGTGCTGATGGTACAACCTTGCTTGCTGAAAGCCAAAAGGATTTAAAATACTTACTGATGAAGCTCAAAGACCACAGCCTTCGGTACGGGTTGCAACTCAATGCAAAGAAAACGGAAATCCTCACTACTGGACCAATAAGCAATACCAAGATAAAAGGAGAAGAGATTGAAGTTTTCAAAGACTTCATTTTACTCAATCAACCATAAATTCTCATGGAAGTAGCAGCCAAGAAATCAAAGGACATATTGTATTATACAAATCTGCTGCACAAGATTTCTTTAAAGCATTCAAGAACAAAGATATCAGTTTGAGAACTAAGGTGCGTCTTACCCAAACCATGGTATTTTTAATAATCCCATACCATGTGAAAGTTCAACAATGAGTAAACAAGACCGTAGAAGAATTAATGCATTTGAATTATGATATCGAAAGTACCATGGACTGCCAAAAGAACAAATAAATTGGTGTTGGAAGAAGTACAGCCAGAATTCTCCTTAGAAGACAGGATGGCCAGACTTCATCTCTCATCTCTCATACTTTGGACATATTGTCAGGAGGGACCAGTCCCTGGAGAAGAACATAATGCTTGGTAAAGTGGAGGTTCATGAAAATGAAGAAAACACCCAATGAAATGCATTGGCACAGTGACAGCAGCAATACGATCAAGTGTAGCAATGATTGTGAGGTTAGCACAGGACTGGGCAGTGTTTCATTCTGTTGTGCATAAAGTCGCTATGAGTCAGTTCCTACTTAATGGCACCTAGCAACAACAACAATGACGTCTTCATTGCAAATACCTTTTTTTTTTTAACTGATAATTGTACTCTGGATTTAAGTAAAACATGGGGGTGTGGTATCCTAGATCACCTAACCCAGGAGTTACTCAGTTGGGTTGAGGGGTGGAGGGGGGAGAAAAGTAAAGTTATGGCAGATAGAGGAACAGCATGGGTGAAGGCATAGAGGTGAGAAACAGCCTGGTGTACAGAACCCAGGAGAGTTTGGTGTGGCTGAAGGCTGAGAGGGGGTGCACCAAGTAAGGGATGTGCTGGAGAGGCAATGGTAGGATGGTGAGCTGGTCCAGAGCCGGGCTACAGCATTACTCATGAGAGAATCCTCTCTGCACTCTGTTTGGAGGTAGCAAACCCAAAAGCGTTCCCCCTTGTCCACTAAGGAGGTTTTGGCCTTGAGGGCCATGCTGAGAGCAGGTTCAAGCCCAGAGAACTCTTGACCTCCTAGCTCTACACACTTGTGAGGGCCACCAGAAAGTGTTCTCCCACCCTGCTCACAAAGCACTTAGAACAGACCATCTCTGAGTGTTGCTGTTATACACCATCATGGATACTGTTCTCTCTAGGTAATGCCAGAGGGGACAAGCCTTGGGAAGGTAGAAGGGAATAGTGACCAACTATTTCTCTGCTTCTGACAGTATGTCATCCAGAGAAGGCCCCACACAGTGCAGAACCCAGCCTAGATTTGTGTGTGTGTGTGTGTGTGTGAAGGAACTGGGGGTAAAACAGGATCCATTACCTGGTGCTTCCTGCCTTGGAATGCCTGCCTCGCTAGGGAAAAGCAGGAGCTAGTGGATGAGCAGGTAGAGGATGCTGGCAAAGTCAGCCAGGCCTGCAAGGATGCCGAACCTCAGCATCAGGTACTCTAGAGAATGCTCCAGCTTCATTTACAGAAGGGTGACTTGGTGTTTAGTGATGCTCCAATTGTCCGAGTAGTCCAAAACACTATGGGCCATTCAGATTTTATCCTTCAGGGGCAGCTGGGCAGGAATGTGGACCTTTGTGCCCTCATGGTTCAGCTTGTTTCCATGTCTTGGTCACACTATACCACCACTGTGTGTTTCATGTACTTGAGTGGCTTCTTGGTCTCAAATGCAGGGGAATATACAAAATAACATAGAGAAAGTACTTGAAGATCTTTATCATTTCCTTGCAGATCTCAGGTTGAGTTATGGTGTTAAGCAGCTGCCCAGGTCAGGCTGGTTAAAGGTTAAGTCCCCTAGGACCTTACAGTTGATGTTACCATTTTCCAGCAAGACCTCGGTGTCAAAGGCCTCCACAGTGCGCTGGTGGACAAGGTATTGTGGCTTGACTAAGTTTGAACTGCAAGGTCTCGGAGGTTCAAGCTCACCAGCTACTCCTTGGAAACCCTGTACAGGGTCGCTATGGGTCGGAATCGACTCGATGGCACTTGACAACAACAACAACAACATGTACCATAGTTTGTTTATGCAGTGTTCCATTGAGGGACATAAAGCCTGCCTCCATCTTTTTGCTATTTTTACTAGTGCTGTGATGAAAAAGGGTGTGCCTATATCTATTTGTATCACAGCTCTTACCTCTTTAGGGAGTTCTAGTGTGGAGTCCTGGTGTGGTGCTATGGGTTAATGCACTAGACTGCAAAGTCAGTTTGAACTGCAAGGTTGGTGGTTCAAGCTCACCAGTCGCTCCTGGGAAACCCTCTAGAGGGTTACTATGGGTCAGAACTGACTTGACGGCACTTAACAACAACAACAACAACAGCAATAATTATATTGGGATTCTGGTGTGGCATTATAGGATGAGTGCTGGACTCTTAACCACAGGTTGGCTCAACCCCACCAGCTGCTCCCCAGAAATCCTATACAGGGTCACTATGAGTCAGAACTAACTCAACAGTACTTAGCAAACACTGTTCTATTAGCTCCTTTAGAATATTGCCAGTCACCAACTTATTAAACATGAGCTAGATGTCTGATATTTTAGAATGCTGTTAATTTTTTCCTAAAGGATGATGTTAATCTTGTATTCTATAGGTTATCTCAGGATCTATATAGAGAAATAATTTTGAACTTATTATTTTGAATCTCTCTCTGATAGAAGAATATCTGCCATTTGCTTTAGTTAATGGTGCTGATATAACAGAAATACCACACGTGGGTGGCTTTCATGATCAGAGATTTATCTTCTCACAGTTTAGGGGGCTAAGAGTCTGAATTCCTGGTCCTGACTCTCAGGGAATGCACTCTGTCTGCTCTGGATAAAGTTCTTACCTCATTTCAGCTTCTACTCCTAGGTCCTTTGGTGATCCTGTGGTGTGTATCTTACCCTCCATTATGCTTGTTTGCTTGCCTGGTCTTTTGTATTTCAAAAGAGACTGCTTTAAAACACACCCTACAATAGTATAGCATCATTAACATAACAAGGAACACCCATTGCCCAATAGGATTATAACAGCAGGTATATTATTGTTATTGCTATTGCTAATGCTGTTGTTGTTAGGTACCCTGCAGTCTGCTCCTACTCATAGTGACCCTATGCATAACAGAAGGAAACACTGCCTGGTCCTTTGCCATCCTCACAACTGTTATGTTTGAACACATTGTGCAGCCAGTGTATCAATCCATCTGGTTGGCGATCTTCCTCTTTTTCACTGACCCTTGACTTTACCATGCATGGTGTCCTTCAATAGGGATTGGTTCCTCCTGATGACATGTCCAGAGTAGGAGCTAACCTCCCTTCTAAGGAGCATTCTGGCTGTACTTCTTCCAAGACAGATTTCCTTGTTCTTCTGGCAGTCCATGGTACTTTCAATATTCTTCACTAACACATAATTCAAATGCATGGATTCTTCTAGGGACTTCCTTATTCATTGTCCAACTTTCACATGCATATGAGGCAATTGGAAAATACCGCGGCTTAGGTCAGATGTGCTGTACTCCTTCAACTCAAACTGATCTTTTTGCCTAATGAAGTACATTGTTTAATTTCTTGACTGCTGCTTCTGAGTGTTGATTATAATCCAAGCAAAATTAAATCTTTGACAACTTCAGTCTTTTCTCTGCTTATTGTGATGTTTATTGGTCCAATTGTGAGGATTTTCCTTTTCTTTATATTGAGCTATACCTAAGGCTGTAGTCTTTGATCTTCATGAGTATTTCAAGTCCTCTTCACTTCCAGCAAGCAAAGTTGTATCATCTTTATGTCACAGGTTGTTAATGAGTCTTTCTCCAATCCTGATGCCATGTTCTTCTTCCTGTAGTCCATCCAGCTTCTCTGATTTTTGCTCAGCATTCAAACTGACTAAGTATGGGGAAACAATACAACCCTGGAGCATACCTTTGATTATTTTAAACCACTCAGTGTCCCTTGATCTTTTGGAACAATGGCCTCTTGGTCTATGTATAGGTTCCTCATTAGCACAGTCAAGTATTCTAGAATACCCATTCTTCATAATGTTTTGCATAGTTTGTTATGATCCATACAGTTGAATGCCTTTGCATAGTAAACATGCAATGCAAAGCACAAGTAAACATCTTTCTTATATGCTGTTTTCAGTCAAGATCCATCTGATATCAGCAATGATATGGCTAGTTCCACATCCTCTTCTGAATCCAGATTGAATTTATGTTATGGCAACTCTCTGCTAATGCACGGCTTATAACCAGTTTTGAAATATCTTCAGCAAAAAATTGCTTGTGTGTGATATTAATGATATTGTTTGATGAGTTCTCTATTCTGCTGGCTCACCTTTCTTTGGAATGGGCACAAATATGGATCTCTTCCAATTGGTTAGCTAGGTAGTTGTCTTCCATATTTCTTGGTATAGAGTAGTGAGCATCTCCATTGTTGCATCAGTTTGTTGAAACATTTCAATTTGTATCTGTCAATTCCTGGAGCCTTGTTTTTTTGCTAATGATCCAGTGCAGCTTGGACCTCTTCCACAGGTGTAGAGGTTAGGATTTGTCACATATTTTGGGGAGACAAATTCAATCCACAGCGTCATCCCTCTTAAATATATTTTTTGATGAAAATTCATAGTCCTTACTCTTTACAATGTCATAGAGTTTTTATGATTAGAAAATAATTTTACGTTTAGTTTCAATTGTTGCAATTTGCTCTTTCCCTGCTTCCTACTGAAATGAATTGATCCCAAATATCTATGATTCCTTTTTAAATATTTGAGGAATATTAGAATCTATCTTAGTGGTCTTTTTTTTGTTTTTGTTTTTTGAACTTTTTGTTGTGAAGTGAGTCAAAGTTTATAGAACAGATCACCGGTTTTATATTCAACAAATTGTATATTTCTTTTCATTTCAATGATTGTCTTTTCCTTAATGCATATTACCCTCTTTAATTTAGGCTTTCCTCCTGTCTATTAGTAAACTTTCAGATACTGGTTGAACTTTTCTGAATTTCTCCTCATCAAAAAACCCTCCATCTTGTCATCTTCCCTAAATCATGGGACTTTACCTTGGAAAACATTCCTTCAATTAAGACCTGGTCAGTAGTCAATGTAAACATTTAATTGTTTTTGATGAGAATGCATTGTGACCACTAAATAATATATTTTGCTATGCTTATGCAAATTTATAGTATCCATTTCTTCTCTTGGACTCTTGGTGTGGTGCTATGGGATGAGCACTGGACTGTGTGTCACAAGGTTGAAAGTTCATATCCACCAGCTGCTCCTCAGAAACACTATACAGGGTTGCTATGAGTTGGAACCGACTCAACAGCACTTAACAACAACAATAACAACATTTCTTCTGTCGAAATTATTTAATCTGCTTTTGTCCCTATTGAAAGTCATCCACTTTGTGAAGATGAATTTGAATTCAGTTGTGTTTTCTTAGGTAATAGGCATGCCAGCTAACTCTGCATCTTGAACTATTTGAATAAATATATTCTCAACATCAATACTGAAATCATAAATGATAAAGAATTAGGTAGGAACTGCAAAACTGCTATGTGTTTGTGGATAGCTACTAGAATATCTTGATTTGCTTTCCAGGCAAATGAAGAATAGCATACAAGTGAGAAAGTGCTATTTATAAAGATAAATATGAAATTTATTTATGCCTTTGCAATTAACTTCTAAATGGTTGATGAAGCACCACTCTCAAATTCCAAACAGAAAGCATCTTTAGCCAGGTTTTTATGACCCTTATTTTAAAGCATCTGTGTAGCCAGGTTTTTATGACCCTCATTTTTTTTTCATTGTAAAAATATATTTACACAATATTTACCAATTCAACATTTTTATGTGTATAATTTAGTGATATCAATTACATTAATTGTAGTGCCCAGCCATCACCAATAATGATCGCCAAATAAGTAGAAACTCACTGCTTGCTAAATAATGACTTCTCCTTGGCCCCCTCTGGTAACCACAAATACAACTTTGTTCTCTATGCCTGTTCTAGATGTTTCATATAAAGGAGATAATGGAATATTTGTTCCTTTGTGATTATTTCACTCAACATAATGTTTTCAATGTTCAGCCATTGATAGCATGTAGCAAGACTTAGTTTTCTTTATACCTGAGTAATATTCCATTGTTTGTATATACTACATTTTGCTTATGTATTCATATGTTGATGGATACTCAGTTGTTACCACCCTTTGGCTCTTGTGGATAGTGCTGCCATGAGCATTGATGTATATGTGTGCTGTCCCTCATCTTGAACATAAATTTACATTCTTGACAAATTAGAGTCTAAAGTGGAGAAAAAATTTTCTTCCAAATAGTTTTATACAGCCCAACCCTCTTTTTTCCTATCTGGCGGTGGTGTGCCGTGGAGTTGGTTCCAACTCATAGCAACCCTGTATAGGGTTTCTGAGGCTGTAAATCTTTATGGGAGCAGAAAGCTTCATCTTTCTCATACGGACCTGCTGGTAGTTTCGAACTAGTTGACCCTGAGCTTAGCAGCCCAACTTGTAACCACAATGCTACCAGAGCTCCTTTCTAGAGCACACTTTTCTCATACTATCAATCTAATATAAAACAATTCGTTCAGTCCTGCAACTAATATTTCTATCCTCTTGGGGAATTTCAGGAATATACTATAGAGAGAGGAAGTGAGGTTTAGCTGTGCATTGTTTCATTAACTCAGGACAGGCTGAAAGCAGGGAACCATCTCAATCCTTACATTATTGCTCTCTTCTCTTTTAAGTCCAAGCCCATGATCATTGTCATTTCTTCCTGGTTCACTCTACTTCCAGTTCCAATTCCAGGGCAGATAAACCTTTCTTGGAAAATGATATCCTAGAAGATGTAGGAAGCCTTACTACCTGGATCAGCTTCCAGTTAAAACTTCAGTCCTTGTGGCTGTCTGAGGATTGAGTTTGTCAAGTGTTATTAGGATTGCTCCCTCAGAAGTTCTTTGATCAGCTTTCTTGACTTTATTTTGGATATATGACAATATGCAGAAATCTCCTGAGCATGTCCTTTAATGATCATGCTATTCATCCCTGGGTTTGTTCAGTCTCTTCTTTTCTCATGTTCTTACTATCTGGGTCTGGAGCTTCTTAAAGTCATTAGAGATTTGCTTAGTGCAATATTATCATTTGATTTCTTTACTGCTGCTTCCCTGACTATGGGTTGTGGATCCAGGCCAAATGTTAGACTCATAGGGTGCTGAATTATATTGTTTGCTAGTACAAACCATTTAATGGCAGAGAGAGAAATTACCTTGATTAGTTGTTAAAATATTAGTCTGAAAGCTAGGTGTGAAATTGTAGGCTATAAATACAAGGTAAGGCCTATGTACAAAGAAACTCCCCTTCTTTGTACATAGACCTTATCTTGAGAATAAGCCTTCGACTACACTTTGCATGAGACAGATTTATGCTAAAACAATGTATCCATCTGGATCAGACAACTTCAAAATTCTTTTGAAAAATGACAAAACTTTCCAAGATTAATTGAAAAATCAGTAAAAGTAGAGAAAATTCAGCATACAAACGAAAATGAAAAGGAATAAAAGTATGTTATGAAGAAGGCACTGAACCATTATTTATATGTTGGCTCTTGTTTGCTGTAGATTCCGACCAATGGCGGCTCCTCCTGTGCAGAGTATAACTGCCCCAAAGGCTGTGAATTTTGGGAATTAGATGATGAGGCCTACCTTCTGAGGTGCCTTTGGATGGGTTTGAACTGCCAAACTTTTGGCTAGTAGTATGGTGCTTAACAAGGAGCCCTGGAAGTACAACGGTACTAACTGTAAAGATAATCAACTTTATGACACCTAACAACAACATATAGAACTTAATTGTTTGTGCCACCTGGGGGTTTCTAGAGTTTTTTATATTTAGAAAGGGTTTTTTGAAAAAGAAGAAGAGAAAGACTTAAAGGAGGACACACTATTTGGGCACAAAATTCTTATTCTCTTAGGTAACAAAAAAGAAAAAAGTATTGTACTGATTTCTCATTCCAAAGCATGACTTTAGTGGTATAGTGTTAAGCAGAATGAGTCCTTCTGGCAGTGAAGATTGTTTTAATAGACTTCCCACTCTTAACAGCAAATGGTTTGTTTGTGACTAGGGCTGTAAAGGAGCAGCTCCTCCTGGCAAGAACAACTCTCCCCATCCCCATTAAAGCATCATACAGTCATATAAAATTAAAAAGAATACACACACACATATGCAGAGTCCTGGTGTGGCACTGTGGGCTAATGCATCAGACTGCAAAGTCGTTTGAACTGCAAGGTTGGTGGTGGTTCAAGCTCACCAGCTTCTCCTTGGAAACCCTATACAGGGTCGTTGTGGGTCAGGATCGACTCGACGGCACTTAACAATAATATATATATA
>NW_006408530.1:12854991-12891151 GCF_000296735.1 Chrysochloris asiatica
ATATATATATAAAGGTGTACAGTAAAACATTCTGCTCTTCACCTTGGCTGACATTTATACACTTTCTCTTTTTACAGAATGGCACACAATACACACTATTTTATGCTTGCCTTTTTTGTTTGCTTTTGCATTTAGCAATACATTGAATGCATAGAGATCTTCCTCTTTGTTGTTGTTGTTAAACCACTGTGTAGTACTCAACTGTTTAAATTTTTAAACCACTTTCCTATTGATGGGCATTTGGGCTGTTTCCAGTGTTTTATTATTTTAAGTAACACTGGCACAGAAAATGTTATACCTCATTTCAGTTCACATGTAGGCAAGCATATCCTGTAGCATACATTTCTAGAAGTGGAATTGTGAAGTCAATGGGTATATGCAGTTTAATTCTGATAAACCTTGCTTTAAAAAGTCCTTCCTTAAGGTTGTTCTAATTTATACTCTCCCTGACCTAAGAGAGGGCTGGTTTTCCTACAAATAATAGAATATGCTATCAAGACTTTGGGCCATTGTAATTCTGAAAAATGGTATCAGAATGTATACTTTTAATGGACGTTTTTCTAATTATGAGTGAACTTGATCATATACCTCTGTTTACAAACCTTTGTGTTTTCCTGCTATGTCTTGGATATACATAGTTTACTTTTTTTTTTTTTTTTTAACTGATTGGATTTTTATAATAGCTTTTCTGTATTAAGATTAGTCTTTGTCTCTGATTTAAGTTGATCTTCTGATTTTGCTTATAGTTTTTTTGTTACTGAATTTATATTTTTATAATTTCTGGATTTTGATTTATAGATATGAAGACCTTCATTGCAATGTTAAAAGGAAATTTTCTGTTTTTTTTTCTGTTACTAATATGTTTTCATTATTTTGTATGTAAATATCTGATGCATTTAAATATGTTTTGGTTGTACTGAAGTATGGTGCAAACCAAACTCACTGCTTGGGAGTTGGCTATGACTCGTAGTAGCCTCATGGGACAGAGTAGAACTGCCCCACAGAATTTCCAAGGCTATAAATCTTTATAGAAGCAGACTGTCAAATCATTCTCCTATAGAGCAGCTAGTGGATTCGAACTGCTGATCTTTCTGTTGGCAGCTGAACACTAACCATTATACTACTAAGGCTCCTTATTGAAGTATGGTGGCTGTTGTTGTTGTTGCTAAATGCTGTCAAGTCGATTCCGAACCATAGCGACCCTATATAGGGTTTCCATGGAGTGGCTGGTGAGCTTGAACCACCAACCTTGCAGTTCAAAAGACTTTGCAGTCTGACGCATTAGCCCACAGTGCCACACCAGGACTCCTTTGAAGTATGATACAAGGTATGGATCCAGTCTTTTCCTTTGGACAACCTATCACAGTTCACTGAAGATTTACTGTTTTTTAAATCCCCACTGATCAAAGATATATTATATATTGAATTGTACCATAATTTTGGAATTATTTCTGGAATTTATGTAATGTGTATTGGTTAATTTATCTATTCACAAACAAGTACTACACTGTTTGAGGTTTTCAGAATTTTACAGTAAGCATGTATTTTAATAAATGTTAGTGCTAGATCCCCTCAACCACCCTTTTCCCAAGAGTTTTCCTGTCTACTTTTGGTTAAAGATTATTCGATTAAAACTTCATTATCAGTTTGTCTAGTTTTAAAAACACACTTAATACTTTTCGTACTAATTAGAGTTAAAATTATAAATTAACTCAGAAAATTTTTCTGTCTTTTTTGTATTGAGTCAACCAACTAGGCATATCTTCCTTTAATTCAAATGTTCTGTGTTCTACAGGTGTTTCAGAATGTTTTGCTAAATTCATTTTATCTTTTTTTTGTCTCTAAGCATGTTACTTTCTTCTACTGTCTATTTTGTTGTTTGACTTCTATATATTAATTCTGTGCCTCACTACTTTGACAAATGCACTAGACTGCGAACCACAAGATCGGCAGTTCAAACCACCCAGCTGCTCCTCTGAAACCCTATACAGGGTCACTATGAGTCGGAACCAGCTCGATGGCACTTAACAACAACAATAACTTTGCTAAATAGTTTGTCATTGAGCCTCTTGAGTTTTCCACATTGGTATATAGTAATAACACTTGGCAAGAAGAATTCTAATGATGCTGTAAAGGAGAAGAAATTTTGCTTTTGAAAGTTTAGTGGAAGATGTTTCTAGTGACAAACCCTAATATGATTGTTTTATGGACTCTATGGTACCCTGATGTGGCTCTATGGGTTAATGCACTAGACTGCAAAGTCACTTTGAACTGCAAGGTCGGCGTTTCAAGCTCATCAGTTGCTTCTCGGAAACCCTAGAGAGGGTTGCTATGAATTGGAACCAACTCTACAACACTCAACAACAACAATAATGGCATCCTAGACCAGACTAGTAATGCTTAGCACTCAAAAGCTGTAGAATCATCTTAGAAGGGATTTCCTGGTAGGATAATTATTATAAAGCAGACATAATATATTATTATCTGAATCTAAATCATCATACTTGCCATCACATCTATTTTTTATATATATTATCATTGTTTATTGAGCTATTTATTTTTAAATAACTAATACAAAGCTTAACGTTAGTACAGTGGAACAAAGTTAAAATCTAGTTATACACACCAAGATTCCACTATCTATCAGTCTTGCCGTAGGATTTGTGTTTAAAAGAAGTTTAAATGAGTTGCTTTGTGTTTGTGATGGGCACAGCAAATCCTTATTGCTGAAGTTTCTAAACCCTCTTAATGTAAAAGTAATGTCCTTTGTTTATTTTCGGGGCATGATGTCTCATCTGTTTAGATTGGCCTTTTATTTGACTTTCATCAACTTTGTGGCCAAGCCTGTTTTCTTTGTTTGATTATGTTAACTCAGATACGTAGGTGAACTCAGTCACTTAGTGATGGGTATATAATTAAAAAAATAATAACATACTGGATTTGATGTAAGGATTTAATTTTTTCCTAGCAAATGAACAAGTAAATGTTTAACTTTTGAGTAATATTTTGCTGTCTTTTGGAGGAATTGTCCAACTGACTTTTACAAAGAGACGCAGATTTCTGGTTGAATTACTGACAGTGCTTTTTCAATATACAGTGCTTAACATTATATTAGGCTGAAACAACTTGTCTTTTTTCAGGGCTTCCTAGGATATTAGCAACTTTTAGTGCTAGTTTCTGGAGAACTACAGCTGTACCAAAGTCTTAATACTGAGCTTTCCATTATAACCTAAAATTTGGTATGGTGAAGTAGCTTACTATTTAAGGTACATTGCAAATTGTATTGTTTTTGGAAAGACAAAATGTTAGTGACTGTTGAGTTGGTCCCCAGCTCATAGAAAGAAACCCAATGAGAAATAGAGTAGATTTGTTCCATTGGGTTTTCTTGGTTCTAATCTTTACAGAGGAGTCCTGGTATGGCGCTGTGGGTTAATGCTCCATACTGCAAAGTCGATTTGAACTACAAGGTCAGCAGTTCAAGCTCACCATTCACTCCTTGGAAACCTAATACAGGGTTTCTGTGGGTTAGAACTGACTCAATGACACTTTACAACAACAACAACAACCTTTACTGAGGACTCTTGGTGTGGTGCTGTAAGATAAGCACTGGACTGCAAACCACAAGGTCGGTGGTTCAAACCCACCAGCTTCTCCTTGGAAACTCTGTACAAGGTCACTATCAGTCAGGATCAACTCTAGAACACTTAACAACTACACAACAACAATCTTTACAGAAGCAAATCACCAGTCCTTTCTTCCACAGAGTTGAAGGTGGGTTTGAATAACCAAAGATTGGCAGTCAGTTCCAAACTACTTGTGCTACTTAGGTTACTTAAAAAAAAAAAAGAACAGTGCACATATTGAACAGACATGCTGATGAAAATTGAAGATGTACAATTAAAACACTAAATATTGTGTGCTGAAATCTTGATTTTGCTCTAGTAAATTCAACTTTAGAGTCCTGGTGTGGTATTGTGGGTTGATGCACTGGACCGCAAGGTCAGCTTGAACCACAAGCTCGGTATAAGGTCGCCATAGATCAGAACCAAGTCGATGGCACTTAACAATAACAACAACAAATTCAACTTTATTGCCTTGTTTTAGATTGGATTGTTGAATCTAAGTATTTTACATCTCTTCAACTTCAAAGTGCGGAGTGCAGTGGCTCCATATGGTAAGCACAAGACTTTGAACCACAAGGTTGGCTGTTTGATTCTACTAGCCACCCGCAGGAGAAAGATGAGGCTTTTTGATTCTACAAAGCCTTATTGCCTTAGAAACCCTATACAGGGTCACTATGAATCAGAACTGACTCAATAGCACTTAACAACCACAACTCTAAAAGTTTCTAAAGAAAGCCAAAATATAATATCTTAAAGAATTTAAGAATACAAATTTTAGTTTCTTCTGAGACTTTACTTTTGAAATAACACCATTGAGACTTCAGATCAAATAACATTAAAATCTTAAGGCACTTACTCTATGAATGTTATCTGAGAGATGCTGATGGAATTCCCTCAGTAGGAGGCTTCTACTGGCTACAAACTGAACTACTTATATAAAAGTTCTTTTCAAATTTCTGTTTATGGGATACAGACCTTGGAGAATGTTATGAAGGGTGTCACCCTATTTATAGACCTTCTGCTCTGCTAACATACTGGAAGTTACAATAGTCAAAAGTCATGCACATAACCTTTTATTGATGTGGTTTTAAAAAAGTTTCAGGCACCTACTTGCAAATAATTCCCAAGAGCATTTCCTTGTGTCTGGTACGTGCTATGTCCTTTACCCTCCTTTTTCTTCCCTGGATTATTTTCAAACTTGGTGGTACGAATTGTAGCTTTCAAAAGAAAGAAAGTTCCGAGAAGAGACCTAAGCCAACCCTAGGTCTCTTCAAGCAACTAGAGGGAAGGACTAAGAAAGGCCATCTTAATGTTTTATAATTGACAAAGACAGAGAACTACTTAATAAAGATGCTCCCAGCTGTATTCCCAGAAGTCTTTGATTATCTCAGTGTTTGGGTACAAACTGAGGCAAAATCAATAAGCAGGAACTTGAAAAAAATTCTCCACCCTTTTGAATGCTGGGAGTGTGTGGCAGTGGGTAGCCCATGTAGATAAGGTTTAGGAAAGATGATGTTTCAGATCAGAGTTTCTCTCCCCACAACTCCCTGATCTGCTTGACTGTGAACTTTTGCCTTTTGCCTGTCAGTACCCAGTTTTTGTTGTTTCTCATTTAAAACTTAGGATTTGTAGTTTTCACAGACAGAATTCTGGTTAGACTTTAGTGATTCCCCTTTAAACAAATATTTGATTTAATCTTTTAAATCTGCTATTATTATTATTATTTGAGCTTAAAGTGGTGTGCCTTAGTAATATTAGAATGAAAAAGGACCGAGTCAGATAAGTCAGGGATATTGTTGCAAGGTGCTGTTGAGTAGGTGCCAACTCATAGCCACAATAGAATGAAACACTGGCCAGTTCTGTGCCATCCTTACAATTGTTACGCTTGAGTATATTGCAGCTGCTACTGTACCAGTCCATCTTGTTGGGGATCTCCCTCTTTTCCCTAACCCTCTACTATACCAAACAGGATATCCTTCTCTAGGGACTGCTCTTTTCAGATAACATGTCCGAAGTATGAGAGATGAAGTCTCAACATCCTGGCTTCTAGGGAACATTCTGGCTGTACTTCTTCCAATACAGATTTGTTTGTTCTTCCGGCAATCCATGGTACTTTTAATATTCTTCTCCAATACCATATCTCAAATACATCAATTCTTCTACAGTCTTCCTTATTCACTGTCCAACTTTACATGTATATGAAGCAATTGAAAATACCATGGTTTGAGTCAGATGAACAGTTTAAAAAGATCTTGTGCAGCAGATTTGCTTAATGTAATACATCATTTGATTTCTTAACTGCTACTTCTATTAGTGTTGATTGTGAATCCAAGCAAAATGAAGTCTTAGACAACTTCAATCTTTTATCCGTCTATTATGATGTTATTTATTGGTCCAGTTGTGAGGATTTTACCTTCCTTGTCATTGAGGTACAATCTATATTGAAGACTGTGATCTTTGATCTTCTTCAGTAATTATTTAAGTCTTTTAAGTCCTCTTTGCTTTTAGCAATCAAAGTTGTATCACCTGCATATTACAGGTTGTTAATGAGTCTTCCTTCAATCCTGATGCCACATTCTTCTTCATATAATCCTGCTTTGTGAATTATCTGCTCAGCATACAAATTGAATAAGTATGGTGAAAGATTACATCTCTGGCGCACACCTTTCCTGATCACATGTTTTTGGTTTCTATCTCATTTATTTCTGCTCTAGTTTTTATTATTTCTTTTCTTTTGGTGGCTGTAGGTTCCCTCTGTTGGTCTTTTTCTAATTGTTGTAGATGCTATGTTAATGTGTTAATTTTGTTTCTGTCTTCTTTTTGGATGTGTGCACTTATTGCAATAAATTGTCCTCTCAGCACTGCTTTAGCTGTGTCCCAAAGATTTTGGTATGCTGTGTTTTCATTCTCATTTGTTTCTAGGAAGTTTGTGCATTCACGTTTAATTTCTTCTACTAGCCAGTTGCTTTTCAGCAGGGTGTTATTCAGTTTCCTTGTACTTGATTTTATTTCCTTGGTGTTCCTATTGTTGATTTCTAATTTGATAGCATTGTGGTCTGAGAAGATGCTTTGTAGTATTTTGATATTTGTAAATTTATGGAAGCTTGTTTTGTGGCCCAAGACATAGTCTATATGGAAGCTTGTTTTGTGGCCCAAGACATAGTCTATATGCACTGGAAAAGCATGTTCCATATGCACTGGAAAAGAATGTGTATTGTGCAGTTGTTTGGCTGAATGCTCTGTACACATCTATGAGGTCAGTTGGCTGATTGTGTTGTTTAGTTCTTCTGTGTCTTTGTCAAATTTCTTTCTGGTTGTTCTATCCATTTTTGAAAGTGGTGTATTAAAATCACTTGATTATTATGGATTTGTCTATTTCTTCAAATCTATTAGAGTTTGCTTTATATATTTTGGTGCTCTTTCATTGGGAGCATAGGTATTTATTATGGGTATCTCATCTTGTTCAATTGTCCCTTTAATCATGAGATAATGTTCATTTTTATCTGTTATGCTGGTTTTTGCCTTAAAGTTTATTTTATCAGAGATTAGTATTGCCACTCCTCTTCATTTTTGATTGTCATTGGCTTGATATATTTTTTTCCATCCTTTGACTTTTAATCTGTTTTTGTCTCTGTGTGTAAGATGTGTCTCTTACAGACAGCATATTGAAGGATCTTGTTTTCTTATCCATTTTGCCACCCTCCGTCTTTTAACTGGTGCATTTAATCAGTTTACCTTCAGTGTAATTATCGATAGGTATTGATTAATTGCTGCCATTATGTTTGTTTTTTATGGTGTTGTTGCTTTCTTTGTTCTGTGTCTTCCTTTGCTGAGTTACTGCTTTTTGTGTTCTTTCTTGTGAGTTTCCTTATAGTTTTAATGTTTCCATGTTCTTCTTGGATTTTCATTTTCTTGGTATGTTGTGACGTGTTCATTTTCTTTGAGGTTACCTTATACTCCATTAACTTTTCCCTTCATTTAGTGCAGTCTATTTTATTCTGTAATGTACCTGACCTTCTTGTCATCTGGATCTCTATTCCTACATGCTTATCTTCTTTTACATTTAATTGTTTTGATCATAGACTGATCTCCCATATTCTCTTTCTTATAGTTTTGTTCTGTTCTCTACTCTTCCTTCTGTCAATTTAGTTCTGGAAGGTGCTGCCATGTATGTAAATTTCTGGTTGTTGTGTGTTCTTGTTGGTTCTCAGTCCACAGAACTCCCTTTAGGATGTTTGTAGTGCAGGGTTGACTTTGGAAAAATCCCTTAGCTTCTGTTTATCCTGGAATGTTTTGATTGCACCATTGTATATGATTGATAGCTTTGCTGGATAAAGGATTCTTGGTTGACAGTTTTTTATATATGTCTCCCCATTGCCTTTTTTCTTGCATGGTTTCTGCTGAGGGAGCTGAGTTTAATCTGACTTTCTTGCCTTTGTATGGAACACTTCTCTTTTCCCTAGCTGCTTTCAGGATTCTCTCCTTATCTTTGATTTTGGAGAGCTTGGTTATGATATGTCTCAGTGATTTTGGAGGGACATCTATCCTTCCTGGGGTTCGTTGAATGTTTATCTTTTCACTTTTCAGGATGTCAGGGAAATTTTTTTCCGCAGTTCTTCAACTATTTCCTCTGTGGACTTGTGTGATTTTTCCTGTTCTGGAATGCCATTAATTCTTAAGTTATTCCTCTTCGTGTTGTCCAACATGAATCTTAGACCTTCTTCAGAATTTTTTATCCTTTTTTTTTCTGTTTGCTCTTCTTTCTTAGTGGTATTGAGAGATTTGTTTTCTAGCTCACTACTTCTGGCTTCTAACTTTTCTATTCTACTCCTTTTTCCTTTCAGTGTATTGTCTATTTCTGATATTCTATTATTGATCGTTTGACCTCTTTCTGTAGGTTTTGAATTGTTTCCAGTGCTGTATCTATCTTATTTGATTGTCCCTGTAGCACTTTTATGACTTCTTCCTTATTTTTCTCAACTCCATTGTAAAGTGTTTTGAAATTTTATTATCAATTTTCTGAATTCCTTCTCAGGCATTTCCAAGGCCTTCCCTCCTTCCAGAATGTAGGCCAGGTGTACCTCTAGGTAATTTGTCTCAGACATTTTATCTTGTTTCTGGACATGTGCTGATATGGTCATCTGCTTTTGCTTCTTGGACATGTTTAGTGTTTCTCTTTGGCCTTAATACTTAATTAAGTGTGTGGTTTGGTATTTTTTATGCTTTCCGATTACCTCCAGGTAGATGTGATCAGGATGTGGGCTTCCCTTTTTACTCTTCTTATTGCTCAACTCAGAGTAACTTTCACAGGTGTCTGCCTTCCTGGTGTATGGCAGTTGGTATTGGTTCTTGCCTGGATTTTGGTGTTTCATAGAGTGTGATTATAGCTTGACTATATGGCAGCAGTTGCTGTCTCTTCTTGGGTAATATAGTGAGAGAAAGAGTACCTCAAAGGTAAAAGGGGGAGCATAAAACAGCAAAACAGCAATAGCAAAAAAAAAAAAAAAAAAAAAAAGCCACCAAAACAGCAACAACAAAAAACTAGATTGCATACTGTAGTCTATAACGGTAGAAAGAGGAGAGGAGGGGAAAAAAAAATCTGTAACCTAATATGAGTATGACTTTAATGACCTCTTTCAGTTTTTTGCCTTCAAGGCCATCTGATAAATTTCAAGATGCCACTGTTGGTTGTTATGATATATCTCAGGATTTAATTTAATTTTTGGCCTGTTTTGTTTTTAAACTCTTTGCCTCCCAATACCCCTTATTCTGGCCTTTTCCCAATTAAAAAACAGTTCAGGGCTGGCTCTTAGGTTGAGAGTGTCTTTGCGCATGCATGGCAGAAGAACCCACCAGTGGTGGGGGTGGGGGTGTTCACTTGCTCAGGTACCCCTTCTAGTCACCAAAATGGAGATGTGCCAACAGTGGGTGGCCAATGAACAGATACCAAAAAAGAAACAAAGAAAGAAAAGAAAATCAGAACAAAGCAAAACTGACAAAGTGTATTGCCCACCTTTGCTCCAAGGTTCCTGTGGTGTTAGTCCCATGGTGGGTCTGTTCCCCCACTTGGTCTTGCTGTCTGGTCTTGCCTAAGTTGTTGGTTCTGGGCTGCCATGCCCAGTAGATTCAAAAGTATGAGATTTCTTACTTTTGCTGCAAGTTCCACTAGCTGTAAACCTTCAAACTTTTTAAAAATATGCCTACCTATGTGGTTCAGAGTTTTGGAGCTCTGCCCTGAACCTGCTTCACCTGGTATTCTGTGGTATTGCTGTGGGTGAACTTAATTGCTCCTCTACCCTATCCGCCATCAAGCCCTACCTCTTCCTCATTCATTCTTAAAATATTAGTTGTGTTCCTATTTTATATCAGGCATGGCCCTAAGACCTGGGGATAAGGTGTTTTTGAATCCCCCGTGTGTGTGTGTACGCATGAATAAGTTCAAGAACAATCTCTGCCCTCATTGAATTTATTTTCTTATGAGGAAAATAAGTAAACAAATTAATAAATATATAATATGTTTATTTATATGGAATCCTGGTGTGCCACTGAGGGTTAATGTGCTGGACTGTAAAGTCAGGTGAACCACAGGTCAGTGGTTCAAGCTCACCAGCCACTCCTTGGAAACCCTATACATGAACCAACTCATGGACACTTATATTGCTGTTAAGTGCCCTTGAGTTGGTCCCTGTATAGGGTTTCCAAGGAGCGACTGGTGAGCTTGAACCACCCACCTTATATTAGGATCTCTGGTATCATAGTGGTTATGAATTGGGCTGCAAACTTTAAGGTCAGCCTTTGGAAACTACCAGCTGTTCTGTGGTAGAAAGATGAGGCTTTCTGCTCCTCCTGTAAAGATTTACAGCCTCAGAAACCCTGTATAGGGTCGCTATGAGTCAGAACCGACTCTACAGCACATAACCACCAACCAACCACCATATATATGTATGCATGTGTATATGTATGTATGTATATGTATATATATATATATATATCTGGTAGTGTTGTGGTTACAAATCAGGCTGCGGATCTTAAGGTCAGCAGTTTGAAACTACCAGCTGTTCCGTGGGAGAAAGATGAGGCTTTCTGCTCCCGTAAAGATTTAAAGCCTCGGAAACCCTGTACAGGGTTGCTGTGAGTCAGAACCGACTCCACTGCACATAACAACAACATATCCCTGTACAGGGTTTCCAAGGCTATAAATCTTTATGGGAGCAGAAAGCCTCATCTTTCTCCCAAGGAATAGCTGGTAGTTTTGAACTGCTGACTTTGCGGCTCACAGCCCTATTCGTAACCACTATGCTACCAGAGCTCTCTCTCTCTATATATATATATTAGAATCCTGGTGTGGTGCTGGAGGATAAGCACTGAACTGCTGACCATGAGGTTGGTGATTCAAACTCACCAGCCACTCCTTGGAAACTGTGTACAGGGTTGCTATGAGTCAAAATTGACTTGATGGCACTTAACAACAACAGTTCAGTGCTTATCCTAAGAGAAGTAATTGGAATCTTGATATATTTTAAATAAAGTGCTGATATTACTTCTTGAACGAGTTTTGTAGAGTATGAAATTAAAAGGAGTGACCAAAAAATGACTCCAAGTTTTTGGCCTAAGAAATTGGAGTTACTGGTAACTGAGAGGATTATTTAAAAATTAGCAGATTTAAGGAGAGAGGTTAGATAAGAAGTTTGGATTTAGATATCTAAGTTTGAGATGAAAATGTCTATTAGACTTAAAGATGAAAACTGTCCACTAAAAATTTAAAACCATGAGTCTGAATGTGCATAGGGAGAGAGGAGATCTAAGGACTAGGTCGGGAGATCTGTCTCTATCAGGAGGTGTTGGAGAATCAAAAGCAATTGGCAGAATGTAGTCCACAAAGACAATGTTCTACTTCCTACTTTGTTGAGTAGTAACTTGGGTTTAAAAGTTCATGAGTGGCTTTCTAAGGCACAACTATTGGTTTTTCCCAGTGCTGAGGAAAAAAGTGTGAAGAAAATTGAAAATTCATGGAAACAATAAACTAATGGATCACATGAACCACAGTCTCCCTGAAATTAAAAGAACTAGATAACTAGATGGTGCCCAGCTACCACTACCAACTACTCTGAAAGGGATCACATTAGAAGGTTCTGGGTCAAGTGGGAGAAAAGTATGGAACAAAACTCAAAATCATAAAGAAAACTAGACTTACTGGTTGGATAGAGACTCGTAGAATCTCTAGGCTTTCGTTATCCTTCAGGTCTGAGTATGAACTTGTCCCCATGGCTCAATTTTCAGCCAAACAATAGACAGACAGTCTTGTAAGGGGAACAATAATATTAAGGAGATGTACACACCTTAGAATAATCAACCATTTGAGATTAAAAAAAAAAAAAAAATGCGACATTTACCCAAGGACAAAGTTCAGAAAGATTAGGAAAGAAAGAGGAATGGGAACAGAAAACTCTGTTTTCTGGAAATAAGCGATGTTACAATATAAAGGATTGCAGTAATTGAAATTAAACAAAATGTATAAGAATTGTTGAATGGAAAGCTGATCTGTTCTGTAAGCCTTCACCTAATTCACAATAAAAAGTGAAAAACCAATAAATAAGCAAAAAACAAAACTAAACTAAACTAAAGGGAAAAAAGAGTTGTTGGAGATAAGGAGAAACTTACTTGCTTTTTATGGAGGATCAGAGAAAGAGGAAGGCTCTCAATGAGATGGATTGGCACAGTGACTGCAACAAAGGGCTCAAACTTACCCATGATTGTGAGGATGGAGCAGGACTGGGTAGTGTTTTGTTGTATTGTACGTAGGGTCATTACGTGTTAGAACCAACATAATGGCACCCAAAAATAATGACAACAACATCTGCTTTGCAGATGTGTACCTTATATAAAAGTATACTTTAGGGTATACGTTTTGAAGAAATTTATCACTTCCCAGCTCAAACGCTAAGAGAGTGGGATATTTGCTCCCTCAATATAGCTAATATTGCATAGCCATTGCTTAAGTAGCGTAGTGGTTACGAATCGGGCTGCGAACCTTAAGGTCAGCGGTTCGAAACTACCAGCTGCACCGCGGGAGAAAGATGAGGCTTTCTACTCCCATAAAGATTTACACCCTCGGAAACCCTATACAGGGTCGCTATGGGTCGGAACCGACTCGATGGCATATAACAACAACAACAAAATTGCTTAAGAGGAGTCCTGGTGTGGCACTGTAGGATAAAGTATTGGACTGCAAACAAAGTTGATTTGAAACACAAGGCCAGAGGTTCAAACTCACGAACTGTGACTCAGAGCCGACTCGACCACACTTAACAACAACAACAGTAAATTGCTTAAGAAGTACTGATAACTGTGGTGGTTGTGTACTGTCCAGTCAGTTCCAACGCATAGACACTCTGTCTAGGGTTTCCGAGGCTGCAAATCTTTTCAGGAGCAGAAAGCTTTCTCTTTCTCCTGTTGAACAGCTGCTGGATTTGAACCACTGACTTTGCAGTTAGCAGCCCAACTTGTAACCTTTAAAGAAGCATGTTGCTGTTGTTGTTGTGTGCCGTCAAGTTGGTTCTGACTCAGCCACCGTATAAAGGACTTCTGCGAAGCGACTGTTGGGTTTGAACTGCAGATCTTGCAGTTAGCAGTCCACTACTTATTCTACAGCACCACACCAGGGTTCTTAAGAAGCATTGTTGTTGTTTTAATTGCCGTCAAGTCAAATTGGTTCTGACTCATAATGATCCTGTATAGGATTTTTGAGGTTTTAAATCTTTGGGGGAGCAAAAAGCCTTTTTTCCCCCCCTTTTATTGTGTGATAGTTTACATGGAGGAACGTTAGCTTTACACTCATTCTATCATACATTGTTTCATTGCCATAGTTACCATCCTGTCCATGCATCATCACCCAACCAAAGGTTATACCCCTCAGGCCTCCCCCTCTCTCCCCACGGTCCTCAGCACACAGCTCCTTTCCCTCCCTGGATCCCAAGTCCTCAGCCACTCCATCTCTTCATGTCATCCTCTCTGTCTTCATCTCAGGCCTCGCTGCTTCTCTGGGTGGGGTCCCAATTTCTGTTCTTCTCCAGTGATGGTCCCAGGGGTCTTCGCTCCTAGACTGAAAGGTTAATCGCATCCCTCCTTGCTATAAAATATCCACCTTTACCTTTCCAGTCCTCACAATCCATCCTGAAAACAATTATTCATCCCTGCATCACCAGAGACCCATCCGCATTTCTTTTCATCAGCCCTTCCTAGGCACAAAAAGCCTTTTTAAGGATTGTTGTTGTTAAGTGCTGTCAAGTCAGTTCTGACTCATAGCGGCCCTATATAGGGTTTTTGAGGAGTGACTGGTGGGTTTGAACTGCTGACCTTGAGGTTCAAACTGACCTTGCCATCTAGTGCTATCCTACAGTACCACACCAAGACTCATATACCCAGGGAATTTGTCCAGAAAGAAAAAAACAAACATCATCTTCATACTGGAAACACTTAAAGCGCACTAATATATTCTAGGGCAAGTATCAGTAAAATTAGAAATGACTTATAAATATAATGTAAGTGGGTTATGGACCAGATTGGGAATTGATGCCCAGGGCTTTTATTAAGTAGAGAGAGCCATGGGCTGATTTAGAAATGGTTTGTAAAAGAGGTGAATCTTGATTTAAGTTTAGTAGGAAGAAAACACGAATTGATAGAAAGGTGAACAATATCATAAGTGAGAATGGCCTTTTAGTTACTGAACTAGTTGCTATTGTTGTTATTAAGTGCTGTTGAGTCAGTTCCATCTCATAGCGACCCTTTATAGAGTTTCTGAGGTGCAAACTGACTTTGCTATCTAGTGATTATCCCACAACACTACACCAAGACTCTGAACTAGTAGGACTAGTTTTTGCTGAATGAGTCATTCCTACCTTATTGCATCAATCAAGAGCCTAGCAGGGCACAGATGTCTCAGTCAAAAGGGGGTAATTGAGGAAATTTTAATGAAGGAGCTAACTTTTATGAAAGCTAATGGAGTCCTGGTGTGGATGGAGTCCTGGTGTGGCACTATAGAATAAACACTAGAAGACAAAGTCAGATTGAACTGCAAGGTCGACAGTTCAAACACACCAGTCACTCCTTGAAAACCCTATACAGGGTTGCTATGAGTCAGAACAGACTCAACGGCACTTAATAAAAACAACAATACATGTAGGGTTAGGACTCCTGGTGTGGTGCTGTAGGATCAGTACTGGACTTCACATCACAAAGTCAGCAGTTCAAACCCACCAGCTGCTCCATGGAAACCCTATACAGGATTGTTGTGAATTGGAACTGACTTGACAACACTTAACAACAACAGCAACATGCAGGATTAAGAGGCTTGGTATGGCACTGTAGGATAAGTATGGGACGGCTAACTGAAAAATCGGCAGTTCAGATTCCCTAACTGCTTTTGAAAACCAACTCAGTGGTACACAACAAAATGCAGAGTTAAAGGAAACCACTAACAGGGGGCAAGAACAAGATAGACCTTTGAGGTCCTAGTGTGGCACTGTAGGATAAACACTGGACTGCTAACTTCATGCAAGGTTGCCATGAGGTGGAACCAACTGGATGGCATTGACCAACAACAGCTAGAGCCCTTCTAGGCTTTAGGGAGCAGGAAGGCTTGTTGTGGCTGTGGCTGTAGGAGAGGACCAGTTCATAGGCACTATGACCTTCAGTGGAGGAACACAGGCATAGCAGTGTACAGTGTGGCATGGAGGCCTCAGGCAAGTAACATCTAACCTGGCCTTCTTTCATGGTCTGGCATGCTACTGTTGCCTCCCATCTGTGGGATCCAGCAAGAAGTCAGAGGGCTAGCAAGCCTTTACATACATGTCAGTCTCCTAGGCACAGAGCAGGATGGAAAGTGGATGTGTGATCCATTTGAAAAAAAAGGAAAAAATAACTTTCAGGGAAAAGTCAGAGAACCGTGTAGAGTCACAGTATTTCTTGGGGAAATATCCTAAATATTGTTAGCATCAGTAAGAGCTATGAGGAGTCCCTGGGTGGTGCTAGCAGTTAACGAACTTTGTTGCTAACCAAAAGGTTGACAGTTAAAGTCCACCTAGAGGTAGGTACCTCAGAAGAAAGGCCTGATGATTTACTTCCAAAATATTGAAAATTCTATGGAGCACAGTTCTCTGCTGACACACATGCTCATGAGTTTTGACTCAGCAGCATTTTCTTTTCTTTTTTTAAAGAGCTTTTGAACAGTCATACATTGACTAGACTCCCAAACTACTAAGGTCTATTCTTTAAAAAAAAAATTCTTACTTCCCGCTACTGTTATATAAGGATTTAATTGAAAACCTCCAAAATTTATATTGAAGCTGTGCCTGTAATATGATCCTATTTGGGAATAATGTTTTTTTCTTATGTTAATTAAGTTATACCAGAATTGGATGGGTCCTAAACCTAATTACTTCTGAGAAGTAATTTTTCTAAAAAGAGGAGAATAGACACAGAGACATATACACGGGAATACAGATGACAAGGAACATGAATGGGCTACAAACAAGAAAGATGCCCTGAGCAGACTTTTAGCCACCCAATCTCTGAGACAATAAATTCCTGTTCTGTAAAGCCACGTACCTGTGGTCATTTTTGTTACAGTGGCACTAGATAATGAAGACACCCCCTTCCTTTCTTATTTCTTGTTGTTGTTGCTGTTAAGTGACATTGAGTTGGTTTTGACTCATAGCAACCCTGTGTAGGGTTTCTGAGGAGTGACTGATGAGCTTGAACTGCTGACCTCTTGGTTCAAACAGACCTTGCTGTCCAGGGCACTATCCTTCAGCACCACCCAGGACTCCTTTCTTATTTAGCAATATTATTTTTTTTTGTTTTATTTGGGCTGCAAAGATTTTCTAAAATTTGTTGTTCAACTTTTTTAAAGGCCTTGACATGCCTCTTCCCATTAAAAAGAATCTGTTTTTAAACAGGGTGCCCAGTTTTCAAGTTATACAAACTCTCACTTGAGTGTGGCACTGTGTAAATAAAGTTTTGGCACTATTGATAGAAGCTAATTTAACTTTTTTCCTACTATACAGGGTTGCTATAAATTGGAACCAACTCCACGGCACACAACCACCACCACCAGTCGTAACTGAATTACTCATCATCAGAGAAAGAAAGTTAGTTGCCTCATTTAGCAGAATTGTTGTTTGGAATCGTTGAGTTGGTTGTGGTTCATAGTGACCTTATGAACAACAGAACGAAATACTGCAGCAACCTCACAACTGTTACATTTGAGCCCATTGCTGCTGCAACTATGCCAATCCATCTCATTTGGGGTCTTCCTCTTTATCACTGACTCTCCATTTTAGCAAGTAGAATGTCCTTTTACAGGGACTGGTCCTACCTGACACCATGTCCAAAGTATGAGAGATGAAGTCTCACCATCCTAGCTTCTAAGGAGCGTTCTGACTGTACTTCTTCCAACACAGATTTCTTTGGGGTTTTTTTTGGCAATCTAGTGACCTCCCCAAGGTTTTGTTTTTCTATTCCCTTCCATATATTATTAAAGTTTCTTGCTAAAGTCTTTATTTGTAACTATTATTTTGACTCTAACATTTTCTCACCATACATCTCTAATGAGTGTATTTAGGCCAATTGTATAAGTAGTTAGTAAGATAAGGTAGAGATTAAAGAAAAAAATCAAGAAGTTTTAATATTAAGGATACAAAATCTTGAAAATTCCCACAGAATCAAAGCCTCTTTTCAAATCTATAATCCCTGACAGGGATGGAGTACCAATAAGTAAGGTAAGCATGGTTTACTTGTGTTTACCTACTACTATAGTGAAAAGTTTCACATTTTTTTTCACCACATCAAAGATTTGTTTCAAGTGTGCCTGGCATATGTCTTTCTCCCAAACCCATATAGTACCTTCCTACAAAACCAAAGCCCTCCTTTCTAATTTACGATCCCTGACAGGAGCCCAAATAAGCAAAATTAGCTTGGGCTTAGTTGTGTTTACTTACTAATCTGTGTAATTTCTTGTTATTGTTCAAAATAACTTTTGGAACTCCTGGTGTGGTGGTGTAGGATAAGCACTGGACTGTGAACCACAAGGTTGGCAGTTCAAACCCACCAGCTGCTCCTCAGAAACCCTGTACAGGATCGCTATGAGTCAAAACTGGCTCAATGGCACTTAACAACAACAACAATTGAATCGATAACGGGCAGGGAAAGGAACTTGACTTGGTTCGGCCAAGTTGGTATAGTTGCTTACAGAATAGTAAGTAAGAACATTACTTAGTTAGTAAGTAATTCCTTATTGGGTAATCCACCCCTGGATGCGAATGCAAAAGGACCTATGGTATTGCATGGTCTTGGTTGCTGCTGGCTGGCACTTTGCAACCTGGCAAGAAGCTAGTCTAAGGTCAGAGCCAATAATCAAAGAAGGGAAGAACAGAAACAAAACTCCACTGGACTTTAACTTGCGTATGCCAATAAATTCTGTTTATTCTTTATGCAGGTTTGAGTTGTATTTTCTGTTACTTATAACTAAATGCATACTAAGTGATATCATCCCTGTGACTTTGCTGTTGTTGTTAAGTGCCGTGGAATTGGTTCCAACTCAAAGAGACCCTGTATGGGGTTTCTGAGGAGCAGCTGGTGATGGGTTTGAACTGCTGAACTTGTGGTTCACAGTCTAGTACTTATCCTACAGAGTCACATCAGGTGACTTTTGTTGTTGTTGTTGTTAAGTGCTGTCGAGTCGGTTCCGGCCCATAGCGACCCTGTACAGGGTTTCTGAGGGTGTAAATCTTTACAGGAGTAGAAAGCCTCATCTTTCTCCCACAGAGCGGCTGGTAGTTTCGAACTGCTGACCTTAAGGTTCGCAGCCTGATTCGTAACCACTACGCTACCAGAGCTTTTAGTACATATTTAATAGCTCTCTTTCTTTAAAACATTTTATTTTAATGTTTAGTAGTGTAATAATTTTACACCACTCATCTGTCGGTTTGTTGTAGTGTGGTGGCTTGTGTGTTGCCATGGTGGTGGAATCTACAATGCTGGTATTTTAAATACCAGCAGAGTAAACACATGGTGGGCAGCCTTCAGCTGAACTTCCAGATGAAGACAAACTAGAAAGAAGAGGCAGACTACTTCTAAATGTTTAGTCACTAAAAGCCTTATGACTAGCAGGGGAACACTGTCAGCACCAGAATATTAAATATTGAAACATGATGAAGAACACCAAAATATTGTTAGATACAATGCCGGAAGATAAGCCCCTCATGTTGGAAGGCCCTCAAAGCTGAGTTGAATGAGATGACATGAATAGAGTAAAGATTTCAGGGCCTTCATTCGATGATGGGGTACAACTCAAAATGAGGAGAAACAGCTGTAAATACCTGTTAATGATTAGAACATGTACCATATGAAGTATGAATCTAGGAAAATTGGGAGTTGTCAACAATGAAATGGAATGCATGAACATCGATATTCTAGGCACTGGTGAGCTGAAATGGACTAGTATTGGCCAGTTTGAATTTGACAATAATATGGTTTACTACGCCAGGAAGAAGAAATTGTAGAGTAATGGCGTCACACTCATCAACAAAAAGAACATTTCAAGATCTATCTTTTAAGTATGATGCTGTCTGTAATAGGATAATGTCCATATGCCTACAAGGTAGACCAGTAAATACCACTACTATTCAAATTTACATACCAACTACTAAAGCCAATGATGATGAAATTGAAGAATTATACAGTGGCTCTGTGGGTTAATGTGCGGGACTGCAAAGTCAGTTTGAACCACTCAAGCTCACCAGTTGCTCCTCAGAAACCCTATGCAGGGTCACAATGGGTCGGAACCAACTTGATGGCACTTAACAACAACAACAACAATTTCTTTAGGCTGATATTGATCAAGCATGTAACAAGAGTTATTGATTTTCTTCAACAAATGGTGATGGCAAAACTGGAAATCCATTTGCAGAAGAATGAAACAAGATCCATATCTCACACCATAATACAAAACCAAACTCAATGTGGCTTAAAGACATAAATGTAAAACCTAGAACTATAAAGATCATCAGTGAAAAAATATGGAAAAAGTTAGAGGCTCTAATACATGGCATAAATACACCATCAAATATTACTAAAAACACACAAACAGCAGAAGACAAAATAGATGCCTGGAACCTCCTAAAAATAAGAAATTTACATGCACCAAAAGATTTCAACAAAAGACTAAAAAGGGAACCAACAGACTGGGAAATTTTTTTTTGCAACGGCATTTCAGACAAAGGACTAATCTCTAAAATTTATAGAAAATTACAACACCACTACAAGAAAAAGGCAACCCAATTTAAAAATGGGCACAGGACAACAAAGAAGACATTTAGGCAGCCAACACACATATGAAGAAATGTTCATGATCATTAGTCTGATATTGCTGATGCCAGTTAGAGCTTAGCTGAAAGCAAGGAATACCAGAAAATGTTTACTGTGCTTTATTGACTATGCAGGGAGTCCTCGTGTGGTGCTGTGGGTTAATGTGCTGGACTGCAAAATCTGTTTGAACCACAAGGTCAGTGGTTCAAGCTCACCAGCTGCTCCTTGGAAACCCTATACAGGGCTGCTATGGGTCAGAACTGACTCAACAGCACTTAACAACAATATTGACTATGCAAAGGCTTGCACAGTGTGGTCATGACAAGCTATGGACAACATTTTGGAGAATGAGTATTTCAGAACACTTGATTGTGCTCATGAGGAACATATACATAGACCAAGAGACAGTTGTTCGAACAAAACAAGGAGACACTGAATGGTTTAATATTAAGAGAGGTGTGTGCCAGGGTTGTATTCTTTCACCATACTTATTCAATCTATGCTGAGCAAATATACCAAGAAGCTGGATTATATAAAGAAGAATATGTCATCAAGATTGGAGGAAAGCTCATTAATAACTTGTAATATGTAGATGATACAACCTTGCTTGCTATAAGCGAAGAGGACTTAAAATACGGATTAAGATCAAAGACCACAGTCTTCAGTATGGATTGCACCTTTGTAAAGAAAACAAAAATCCTCACCAATGAACTAATAAGTAATATCTTGAAAAATGGAAAAAATATTGAAGTTATCAAAAACTTTATTTTGTTTGGATCCACTATCAACACTCATGGAAGCAACAGTCAAGAAATCAGACAACATATTGCATTAAGCAAATCTTTTGCACAAGACTTCTTTAAAGTGTTCAAGAGCGAGGTTGTCAGTTTGAGGATTAAAGAGTGCCTGACACAAGCCATGGTATTTTCCATAGCTTCATATGCATGTGAAAGTTGGATAGTGAATAAGGAAAATGTTGAAGAATTGATTATTTGAGTTATGGTGTTTTAGAACAATATTAAATGTACCACAAACTGCTAGAAGAACAAATAAATCTGTGTTGGAAGAAGCACAGCTAGAATGCTCCTTAGAAGCCAGAATGGTGACCTTCATTTCTCAAACTTCTGACATATTATCAGGAGGGATCAGACCCTGGAGAATGACATCATGCTTGGTAAGGTGGGGGGTCAGGGAAAAGATGAAGACACCCAACAAGATAGATTAACACAGAGGCAGTAGCAACAGACTGAAGCTTAACAATGATTGTGAGGATGGTACAGGACTGGGCAGTGTTTTGTTCTGTTGTGCATAAGGTCACTTTGAATTGAAAGCAACATGAAGACAACTCTAGGTGTAATTATTTTATGATTAATTTTGTGTCTTCAGTCAGGCTCCAAGCAAATAGGACTTCGCTGAAAGCCTAGGGGTCAACTTCATACTAAATCCTTTTAGAATACAATTCAAAATCAAACACACACACACACACACACACACACACACACACCTGCAATTTCCCCACTGCACTCATTTCCATGTAAAATAAAAACTAACTTTTATTGTAGATGCAGTTAATGGGCAAAATGATACAAACAAATGAGAGTGTATTTGTTGGTAGTTTGAAAATGTAAGAAGATACAAATTCAAAGAAATAAGGCTTTGTAAATGGAATTCTCTTCTATAAGAATAACTCCCAAAATAATTCAAATAGTGTTGGAAGGGTCAATTTAAGTACAGAGACTAGAAACTGAATAAAGATGGGAACAGATGAATAGCGGCAACCAGGGAAAAATTAGGAAGTTTAAACTCCTTTTATTCTATCTCAGTCTTAAAAATAGATCTCTCTCTCTCTCTTTTTTTTTTTTTTTTTTTATAATTCTGTGGCCATTTCAAAAACAGGTTAAGGAGGGGCAGACATAAAGTACACTAGTGTTCTTTGTGGCCCCCTAAAAATGAAAACTCAGAATTGTCTCTATTGATTTAGATTACTTTGCATTACGGCATATGGAATTTAAGGCCTCTGCTTTATACTTGTTAAGCCAGTTACTGTCTATATATTGCTAGCAATAAATATTAGAAAATGCAATTCCAGATTTAGCCAACATTTGTTACCGTTAATCAATTCTGAAATTACTATATTGCTTTTAGTAATGAGGAGAAAGAATTTTAGAAAAGGAACTGTTAGAGAGAAAGAGAGAGAAACTTGTTTTTCCCAGGATGCAATTCATGTTAAATCTTTGGTATCTGAGGAGTATTGAGCTGAGATTTTATCAATACATGCAGTACCACACATTTCTTATTTTAGTTGCTAATTAGTATTCAGGTGTGCAGTGGATTTCATGAAATTAAATGCTAATGCTGATTCATTTGTGATTTAACATGTACACATGGTACTATTTGCAACATTACCTTGTCTATGCACATGTATAATTATTTTCTTCTTTTTTTCTTTGCAATCATAATATCTTCATGTATTCATTTGATTCATTCATCTAAGAGCATGATATGAATACATCTTCTTGGTTAAAAAAAAACATACGCCAAAAAAACAGCATTATCTTCTGTAGTTTAGAAATGCAAATAAGATATCTGAGCATCATTTTTTAAAAGCTTGAATTGAGGACTTAGTTTAATTGACCTGCTAGGATTGAAATTTCAGTTTTTTTCCCCTGTATTTTGTTTCACTTAATTTGTGATTAACATTTACATAAAATTGTGAACCCCCTAATGGAAATAGTTTTATAAATATTGCATGCCATTTTATGTTCTTCAATCTGTACTTCCCTTATCAAGTATTTTTATGCTAAAATTTTTTCAAAGTTAATGTGTGAGGAAGTAACTAGCTACTTTAGATAGTTAGATTTCTCTTCCCTGAAGAAAATTACTATAATGGTTACTTTTGCTAAAATGCAATTACTGTCACTGTAACAATCAATCATATTTTTATATAAGAAACTTTAACAACTTTTGAATGCATTAAGAGAAGTAAATGAAAAAGATTCAGTGTGAAATGAGACTAGACACCCAACCCGCCTCACCCTGAAATCTAGTGAGGAAAACACTCAGCTATTTCATATAACACATTTTAACGTCTTATGTAAGATCACTGTGAAAAATGATCTTATAGTAGTGAGAAGTTTATTAAAATATCATTGAAAAATGCTACATATACAGCTATTATTGTTTCTACTAAGTACAGTTTTATTCTAGCCCAGCAAAAATCTGCAGTCCTTTAGTTTTGTGAATGAAACCAAAGATAGGATTTGAAAAGGATGAGCATTTGATATTCTCCCACAGATGAAAACATCTCCACATGAAAAATGGAAGTTAAGATAGATGAACTATATGAATTCTCAGCTTTAATAAAGATCACTAGTTGAGGTTGGAAAAAGGATTTTTCTCAAAATATTGTGCAGTTGCATACCTTGCAGATGATTCTTTTTTCTAAAAGTATCTGTAACATATTACTAACAAAAATTGTTGTTCTTAGGTGCTATCGAGTCTGTTCCAACTCATAACAACCCAGTGTGCAACACAACAAAATACTGCCTGATTCTGTGCCATCCTCATACTCATTGCCATTTTTGAACCACTTTGTCAATCCCTCTTGGTGAGGGTCTTCCTCTTTTTCATTGACCCTCTACCAAACATGATGTCCTTCTACAGGGATTGGACCCTCCTGATAAAGTGTCCAAAGTACACGAGAAACTTCTAATGATTCTCACTTCTAAGGAGCATTCTGGTAGTACTTCTTCCAAAACAGATTTGTTCATTCTTCTGGAAGTCTATGGTATAGTCAATGTTCTTTGCTAACACCATAATTCAAAGGCATAAGTTCTTCTTTGATCTTCCTTATTCATTGTCCAGTAATTGAAAATACTGTGAATTGGGTCAGGCACCCCCTTCTCTTCAAAGTGACATTTTTGCTTTGAACACTTTAAAAAGACCTTTTGCAGCAGACTTGTCCAATGCAATCTATCATTTTTTTTTACTTGACTGCTACTTTGTTGATTGTGAATCCTAATAGAATGAAATTGTTTCTTGCTGAAAGTGAAGAAGACTTGAAGCACTTACTGATGAAGATCAAAGACTTCAGTGTGTATTATATCTCAACATAAACAAAACAAAATCCTTACAATTGACCCAAGAAACAACATCATGATAATTGGAGAAAAGATTGAAGTTGTTAAAGACTACGTTTAATCCATTACTAAGTAATTTCCATTCCAAATTTGAAAATCATCCGTAGACTTTTACTGTCTTATGATAAGTGCAGATGCCTTATCAGTCTTATGGAAACCTCTACATGTTCTCTGTGTTGTCAGTCTCTTGTCTTTGTCACTCACCTTTTCCCATTGCTTCCAAAGTTACCTTCCAAACTCCTTGACATGATATACCATTATGTAATCTTTAAAAAAAATTTCTGTACCATTCTATCTTATCTTACTGTTAGCCCCTCTTCCCCCATTAGTTTTCTGGACATTCCTTCCCACTGTCTCCTATCTTGTCAGTGACACATTCAATCCACAAAGTTCTATGAGTGGGGGTTGGGATACTTTTTGTTTCTAGAATCCCTTTTCTTGGCCTTTGATGAGAAAATCCTTGTTTCAACACCCTCGTATAAGAAGCCTTCCCTGGCAAAATTAAAATGTTTGTATTTCTGTGTTGTCGTAGTTGTTTAGTTTATAGCACTATCTGTATTCTCATGAGTTTATCCTGTGAGCTCCTCCAGGACAAAGATGTGTCTTACTCTCTTTAATTTGTTATAGGCTGATTTTTTGTTGTTGTTGTAAACTACCGCAGTCAGTTCCAACTCATAGTGACCCTGTAAAGGGTTTCCGAGGCTGTAAATCTTTATGGGAGCAGAATGCCTCATCTTTCTCCCATGGAACCACTGGTAGTTTGGAACTGCTGACCTTGAGGTTAGCAGCCCGATTCGTAACCGCTACGCTACCAGAGCTCCTTATAGGCTGATTTAGGTCCCCAAATAAGGGGAAGTCTTAACCCTGGTACTTGTAAATGTGATATAATTTGGAAAAGTAAAAGTTAACGTGAAGCCGTACTGGTTGGCCTAATCCAACATGACTGATGTCTTGATAAGATGAGAAGAAGAGACAGAGAGAGAAAGATACACAGGAAGAATGTTTTGTGAAGACAAACATAGAGATTGGAGTTATGCTGCCACAAGCCAAGAAATGCCTGAGGTAGTAGATGCTGGAGTAACAGGGAAGAATCCTTCCCAAGAGTCTTCAGAGAGATCAAGGCCCTGGGGACAGCATAGATTTATACTTCTAACCTTCAGAACTATAAGAAAATGAGTTTCCATTGTTAAAACACCCAGTTTGTGGTGCTTTGTTACAGCAACCCTAGGAAATTAATACAGTATTTCTAATACAAGGTCGGTGGTCCAAAGCAACCAGTCGTTCCTTGGAAACTCTATACAGGGTCACTATGAGTCAGAACTGACTCGACAGCACTTAACAACAGTGCTTAGTTCAGTGAATGGCATATAGTAGGTTTTCAATGCACAGTAATTTTAGTTGGAAACCATTTTATTATAATTTATGGATTCATATTTTTTCTGAAAAAAAAAACACTAGGAAAAATAACAAATCTAAATTAAATAATAAATAAATAACAATTTTGAATTATGCTATAAAATTAACTTTTACTAATTTACCTGAAAATGAAATTCCTTATAATTAATTGGAGGCTCTGAATCCTGAACAGGAACATGTATAGACCTATGTATCATAGTACCAGTTTATCCAATATGTCACCCAAGTCACTGAAACTGAGAATGGTGAGCGATGATTAGATGAAGTCCTAGTTCATCCTTGCAGGGTCTCCATTTATTCTTGGCCTTTTCCTCTTCATGTCCATTTCTTTTCCTGAATATTGGTCTTTAGGCTCAGAATCAGATCCAGAGGCAACACACTTCCACAGTTTATTATAAGGGTGAATCTTTATCATACATTTCTTATTTTTGTTTTTGGTTTTGTCTGGTTGATCAAGCTCTAACCGATACCCATGGTAGTCAACTTTTAGTTATTCATTTGTGGAACCATATGAGAATTTATCATTTATTGGGAAACAACATTGATGAGGCTGAAAGAATTTAATGTCAGGCTGACCAACTGTCATAGTCTACCTCTGCCACTTGCTGCTATCTATGTGGCTTTGACCAAGTTATATAATCTGATGCCTTAGTTTGCTCAGCTAACTAGTAAAATTAGGATGAATGTGTCTACCAATAGTGTTGTTGTTATGCTATCAGGATTCACTAGAAAAGAACATTTATTTTGCCTCTAGACTATTGTTCACCATTGCAGTCTAGTACCTAGCTCCACAATTGCTACATGACTCCTGGTGTAGTGCTATAAGATCAGCACTAAACCATGAACCACACGGTAAGCAGTTCAAACCCATCAGCTGCTCCTCGGGAACCCTACACAGAGTCACTAAGACTTGGAACGACTCTATGGAATTTAGCAACAACACAACAACCTACTCCATGTTGCTGTTATTGTTAGGTGCCGTCAATCTAGTTCCAACTCATAGAGATGCTATGAAGGAAACACTGCCCAGTCCTGGTCCATCCTCACAATTGTTGTTACTCTTGAACCCATTGCTGCTGCCACTGTGCCAATCCATCTCATTGGGATCTTCCTCTTTTTCTTTTACTCTCCACTTTACCAAGCATAATGTCTTTCTCCAATTCAGTGTCGGAAGTATGAGAGATCAAAGTGTCAGAAGTACGAGAGATGAAGTCTCGCCATCCTTGCTTCCAAGGAACATTCTAGTTGTGCTTCTTCCAATGCAGATTTGTTTGTTCTTCTGGCAGTCCATGCTGCTTTTAATATTCTTCTCCAACACCATAGCTCAAATGCATCAATTCTGCTAAGGTTTTCCTTATTCCCTGTCCAATATGCATATGAGACCATTGAAAATGCCATGACTTGGGTCAGGTGCATCTTAGTCCTCAAATTGGTATCTTTGTTCTTGATAACTTTAAAGAGCTCTTGTTCAGAAGATTTGCCTAATGCAATATGTCATTTGAGTTCTTGATTGCCGCGTCCATGAGTGCTGGTGGTGGATCCAAGAAAAATGAAGGCAATTAAAACATCTTTATGGTATTCTCTGCTTTCAGCCAAGATTCATCTGACATCAGCAGTTATATCACTGGCTCCATGTCGTCATCTGAATCCTGCTTGAACCTCTGGCAATTCCCTGTTAATATATTGCTACAGCTATTTTTGAATTGTCTTTAGCAAAAGTTTACTTGCATGTGCCTTTAATGATATTGTTCGATGATTTCTGCCTCCTTTTGGGTCACCTCTCTTTGGAATGGGCACAAATATGGAACTCTTCCAATTGGTTGACCACATAGTTGTCTTCCAAATTTCTTTATATAGAATGATTGCCTCCAGTGATGCATGAATTCCATTTTCAATTTGTATTCTGCCAATTCCTAGAGCACTGTTTTTTTGCCAATACTTTCAGTGCTGATTCCTTCAGTACCATTGGTTCTTGATCATAGGCTGCCTCTTGAAATGGGTGGACATTGTCCATTTCTTTTTGCAACAGTGACTCTGTAATCCTTTTATCTTCTTTCAATATTTTCTGATCATTCAATATTTTGCCAATAGTTTCCAATACTCCAATATTTCAAGTTGAGGCTTGAACTTTTTCTTGAGTTCTTTCAGCTTGTGAAATGCTGAGCGTGTCCTTCCCTTTTGGTTTTCTAACTCTAGGTCTTTGCACATTTCATTATAATACTTGACTTTGTCTTCTCAAGCTGCCCTTTGAAATTTTCTGTTCAGCCTTTTTACTTCCATTTTATTTAGTGTATCTACACTGGAGAGCAAGCTTCAGAATCTCTTCTGACATCCATTTTGTTTTTTTTCCTTCTTTCTTGAATTCTTAATGATATTTTGCTTTCTTCCTATATGATGTTCTTGATGTCATCCCACAACTCTTCTGGTCCTTGGGCATTAGTGTCTAATGCCTCAAATCTGTTCTTTAAATTACCTCTAAATTCAGGTGGAATGTGTTCAAGGTCAAAGTTGGACTTTTGTGGACTTGTTTTAATTTTCTTCAGCTTCAGCCTGAACTTGTATATGAACAAGTCTGTTTCACAGTCTGCCCCTGGCATTGTTTTAGCTGATGATAAACAACTTTGCCACAGTATCTCTCCACAAGCGTAGTCAATTTGATTTCTGTATATTCTATCTGATGAGGTCCGTGTGTATAGTTGTCTTTTATGCTGTTTAAAAATGGTATTTGCAATGAATAAGTCATTGGTCTACAAAATTCTATTCTGTGATAGAATTTTGTAAGACCAATAGTCATTCTATCGCCAACGTAATGTTTTCCAACTACGGATTCTTCCTCTTTGTTTCCAACCTTTACATTCCAAGCAACACTAATTATCAATGCATCTTGGTTGTATGTTTGATAAATTTCCAACTGAAGAAGTTGATAAAACTTCAATTTCATCTTCACTGGCTTTAGTGGTTGGTGTGTAAATTTGAATAATGGTGGTGTTATGGATATTTTCCTATCACAGCAGTATTGTACTTCAAGATATATCTTGAAATGTTCTTTTTGATGATGAATGCTATGCCATTCCTCTTGAATATGTCATTCTGGCACCATAAACCATATGATTATCAGATTCAAAATGGCCAATACTAATCCATTTCCACTCACTAAAGCCTAGGATATTGATGTTTATGTATTCTATTTCATTTTTGACATCTTTCATGATTCATACGTCATACATCCCATGTTCTGAATTTCAGTGGATATTTGCAGCTGTTTATTCTCATTTTGATTGTGCTCCAACAGCAAATGAAGATCCCGAAAGTTCTATTCTATCCACTTAATTAAGGTAAACCCTACTTTGAGAAGTCAGCTCACCCCCAGTTGTACTTGGAGTACCTTCCAACCTGCAGGACTCATCTTCTGGTGCAATACCTGACAATGTATATCTGATGATATTCTTCTGTTATTCATAAGGCTTTCAGTGACTAAATATTCAGAGGTAGTTGGCCTCTCCTTCTTCCTAGTCTTAGTGTGGAAGCTCAGTGGAAACCTGTGCACCATGGGTAATCCTGCTGGTATTTAAAATATGAATGGCATAGCTTCCAGCATCACAACATGCAAGTCACCACAGTACAACAAACTCACAGGTGAGTGGTGGACCTATTCCATAATATTTTCTAAATTGATTAGTAAATTCGTATCTATAAGAGGGCTTCAAAAAATTCATTGAAAAAGGAATGAAAGATGGTATCTTCTCACAGATCTTTTGAAGCCCCCTCGTATTTGTTGTGGTTGTTAAGGCCGTTGAGTTGGTTCTGACTCATAGCAACCCTGATAGGCTTTCCAAGGAGTGCTGGGTGAGTTTGATCCGTCAACATTATTGTTCAATCTGACCTTTCAGTCTAGCACTTTATCCCACAGCCCTACACCAGGACTTATATTTAATACATATTAATCTTTTCTCCTTGTCCTTTGACTGATGAGTTATGGTAGAATAAATTGTTCAGAAAAGATTTACTCCCTTTTCCTTAACACCTCCATGGAAGAAGCATTGATCTTGGTAATAGGACTTGCCCTGAGCAATGGAGTGTGAGAAAAAGTTTGAAATATGTTGTTTCAGCAGTAGGATTTACTACACTCCAAGTAATGACTGGTGTGGCACTGTGGGTTAATGCATCAGACTGCAAAGTCATTTGAACTCCAAGGTCAGTGGTTCAAGCTCACCAGCTGCTCCTTGGAAACCCTATGTAGGGTCGCTATGGGTCAGAATCGACTCAACGGCACTCAACAATAGCAAGTAATGACTACAATTTCAGCCTTAATCTGTGAATAAGGCATCCAACCAGAGGAGCCTGGGCCCAGTCTGAAACTAAGTCACCCCAGATGACCCATATCCACATGACTGAGAATCAGTACTTATTGTTTTATGATGTGAGTTGTGGGGTAACTTGTTATGAAGCAATAGTTGACTGATAAAGGCTCACTGTAAAGATAGAATCTACATCTATAGATTAAGCATGTAACAATAGCTTTAAAACACAGTTGGGTCCCTGTACCTATTATAAATTAGATAGATGTGTTTGAACAATAGTTTAACACTATCTTTGGCCATATTAATGAATGAATTCTCAGATTCTCTGAGTACCAGTTATCGTCATAGCACTGGGACTGCAGTTACAATTGCTTAAAAAGCATAAGACCTAATTGATATTGCTGTTGTTAACTGCTGTTGAGTGACCCCAGGCACAACAAAAGGAAGGAAAGGTTGCCTGGTCCTGCATCATCCCCATCATTGATTGGGGTCAGACCATTGTGATCTATAGTGTTTTTACTGGTTGACTTTTAGAAATAATTGATCACTAGGCCTTTCTTCCTCTCCCATCTTAGTCTGGTCCAAAGAGTACATGAGTATGCACTTAAGAAACCTCTGAATTTTACTTTAAAAATTAGTATATCATCTAAGAATACTACAACTGACCCAGTGTAGACACCAATGTTTTCTCATTTAGGCGTGTAAGAAGAATTCTACAATTCTTAGAGTTGGTGTGACCTTGGGAGAAGAAACAAAACTTAATTTTTTCATCTGTAAACGGAAGATAATAATAGTTACCTTCTCATGGGGCTATTAAAATGAAATGAAAACAGGTATATGAGTATAATACTCTTAGCACCTGTCTAGCAAATAGTAAGCAATTGTTAACAGATAGTCATTGTAAACATTACTTTTGTGAATAACAGGATGCTTAGGCAAGAGGCTGAGCTAATTCTACCCCCTCTAAGACCTAATGCTGGTGTGGTGTTGCTGTATAAGCACTGGACTGCTAACTAAAAGGTCGGCAGTTCAAACTCACCAGCTGCTCCTCAGAAACCTTATATTTCTCCCTTTGGTTGTCTGGTGGGTTTGAACCACTAACCTTGCAGAAAGTAGCCCAATGCTTAAGCCACTGCATCACTGGTACTCCTTCATTTCTATAATGGTGCTGTTAAGTGCCATTGAGTCAGTTCTGACTCATAGCAAACTTGTATGAGATTTCCAAGTAGTGGCTGATGAGTTTGAACTTCCAACCCTGGGGTTCAAATTGATCTTGAGGTCCAGCACATTCACCCACAGAGCCAAACCAGGATTAAACATTATAGCACATTAATTCCCTAGTGAGACAAGTTAGAATATAGTGTACCATACTGTTTTGCCACAATTTTCCTTTTTTTTATTGTATCTTTCTTTTAACATCACCAAATGTGATTGTTTTATCAAAATGATTGACTCCTAAATGGAACGATTTGTTTGATGGTTAGGCCTCATCTCTGGAATTAGAGAGTTTTGCTAAGATTTATAAGAACATTCAAGTAATGTTGACTTCACTGGATTTACATAGCAAATGTATTAAGTACAAGGTTTCTCATTTCTGAAGTTATAGCTAAGAAACAAAAAGAAAGTAAAAGGTAATTGTAAAATGTTTCAATGATCTTCTATGCACTATGTAATCATTATGAAATTTTATTGTTCCTATCTTGACAATACCTTTAAAATAGTTGTCTTTCTGACAAGGCAAAGGGAATGAGTTATTCAAAGTGGAGGTCTAATAAAGCTGACATTAATCTAATAAGAATTTCAAAATATCTTGGGTATGGTTGATTTGTAAGCTCCATGCCTAATTTTATATTGTTTTGAACTGCCAGGAGAACATGTTTATGTCTCCAGAAGTACAGATGAAATGATGAAATTGTTATTAGCAGGGGAAGTGAAAAAAAAAAAAAAAAAAGAGTAATGTAATGTATACCTGTTTCCAACATGTAGCACAGTAGCTAGGATGTGCGTGTATGTGTTTTGAGTTATATTCTAACGTCTTCAACTATATATTTTATGTCTTAGCACTGACACTCTGACTCCTTGGTGGGAGAGTGAAGGGGAGGTGCAAGGGAGGTAAGATGCAGTGATGAGAGAAGGAAGAGAGGTAGCAAAGAGTCTTGGAGATTTATTCTTTGTTCATTCAACAAGGAGGTAAGTATTCTGTAATATTCTCAAAGGAGACATGGATGGCATCCTTTTAAAACAGTGACATAACAATCAAGCCGTTGTTATAACACCAGAGACAGAGATAAGATTTACATTAATCATTGAGGTTTTTCTACACTTTAGTGAAAGAGATGCTCAAGGTCATAATTTGAACTGAAGTAAAAATCTAATCCACAGTAAAATGAAACAATTTATTGCAGGATGATGCTAAACTTTTATTTAATCTGGATGTTAAGTCATGTACCTTGGCACATTAAATTATAGTGAATGATCATTGCCTTTTCTGTCAAGATATTTGTAGTAATATACCAAATAAGATGCTAGATAATTTAAAATATATATATACAAAATAAAACCTTCTTTGCCAAAAATACCTAACAAATGCTCAGTAGGACCAAGTGCTTGGAGAATGCTAATTGCATAGCCATTGAATTTACTATAGTATTTGAAACAATATAAATATATATACATATACATTTATGCATATATATATATGCTGTGCATAGGATCGCTAAGAGTCAGTACTGACTCAATGCACCTAACAACAATATACATACATATATATCTATACACACACACATCTATCTATCTATCTATCTATATACACCAATGTTAGTTATATTTGATTTCTTCCTGAACAAAGGATTTTATTCCATTTGATCTTAGCTTATACTGTAACACACACACAAATCTGCAGGAACGTTACAGAGCTATAGAAGAAATTTTACATATGGCATTTTCTCCATCCAGCATTAGATTTAGCAGTTGTTTTAGAGGTTATTAAACGAATCAACACATTAAAAATTCAAAAACTTAATTGTGCTCAGTGTTAGAGAATACTTTAAATGTATGTATATTTAAGATAATTATCAAACATTAAAATCCATCTTGAAATAATGAAGTTTGGCATTATTTTACCCCTATTTGAAATAGTGCCAGATCTAAAGTTGATTTTCTATAGTCAAATGTAAGGATGTTTGGGACTTCTAAGGTACCCAGACTCGTTATATTCTATTAACTGTCCATGGACCTTTAACTTGCAATTGTCTTTTTAAAAAACTTTCTCTCCATTTGAATCAAAAGATACGCTGTCAATGTATCAGAATAGACTCTGGTGTCAGGCTACCTGGCTTTGCTCCCTTTAGCTAATCTAACCTTGTGCAAGTTACTTAACCTTTCATTTCTCAGTTTTCTCATCTGTGAAATGAGGGTTTCATTACCAGGCTGTTAAAAAGATTAAATGAATTGATTAACACAACCCACTTAGAATAGTGCCTGTCACATAAGAGGGACAACCAATGTTACCAGTTTTTATTGTTGATGGTGTTGTAGGATCAGCACTGGATTGTGAACCACTGAGAACGGTGTACGCTTCGAATGGCATATTGTTATTTAAAAGATAAAAAGTAATGTTAACTGGATTCTTTTAAACCAACTATTGAGTTGTTTTGTTGTTAAGTGCCATCCAGTCAGTTTCGCCACATAGCAACCCTGTATAGGATTTCCAAGTAGCAGTTTGTGAATTTGAACAGTCAATCTTGCAGTTAGCAGTCCAGTGTTTATCCTACAGCACCACACCAGGACTCCATATACTTTAAGAGTTGTTTTTTTTAAAAAAGCACAAACCAAACCGTTGCTGTGGAGTTGATTCTGCCTGATAGGGATCCTATAAGACAGAGTAGAACTGTCCAACTGGGTTTCCTAGGTTGTAAATCTGCCACATCTCGTTGGTCACATCTTTCTCCTGCTGAGTGGGTTGAGTTCAAACTGCCAACCCTTTGAATAACAGACAAGCTCTTTAACCACGGCACCACCAGGGCTACATAAGAATCTTAAGTTTTACATTATTCTATTTAAATGAAAATTTCATATTCTAATCAATACTTTCAATAACACTTGCTATTGCATCATGCAGAAAAGACACTTAATTAGTGAAAATGAGATTTTCTTCATCCATGTCACTAATATTCAATGAACTCAAAATAAAGTATTTAATATACATGTTACAGAAAGCATATAATTCTAATATAATTGCTTTCTTTTTCATTCCCATGGCACTTGGGATGTTTAATTAGTTAACATTTGAAAAGTGCTTTGTGGATTAAAAATGCTACATAAGTGCTAAATCTTCATTGTTAATAACAAAAGATCAACTTTGAAAGAACACACCAAGCATATTTTACAAAGGAATTGTATTTTACTGTAATTTTTGCTCTTCAACTTTGTGGAAAACTGCCATTAAGGTTTATTCTCCTAAGGGATAAAAGCAGAGCACTCTCCTTCTTAGCTCAAGCAATCCAGCAATACATGGGGTACTGTGATTAAGTTGTCTAAAACCAATGTCTCTCATTTTCTTTATTAGTGAAGTGAAAACAATCACATTTAACCCCTACCTGCTTCATTCAGATATAAAATGTTAACTTTGAGCTCTGTGCAGAACAATTCCATTTATAACTGTTCTAGCTATTATTGAGAGATACCTCATTCACCATGTACTTGGTCCAAATATATGAACCAGATAAATAATCTCTGACCATAATACTGGCTGCAAACTTGGGCACTTCTGTCTCCATCATCTTCTACCTGCTTGGGACAGCACAGCAGGCTGGAGAATCCTGGAGCTGCAAACACACTTCTTGTTGTTGTTGTTAAATGCTGTCAAGTCAATTGCAACCTATAGTGACCCTGTATAGGGTTTCCAAGGAGCAGCTGGTGAGCATGAACCACCGATCTTGCAGTTCAAATGATTTTGCAGTCTGACGCATTAACCCACAGCGCCACACCAGGGGTCCACTTAGAGATCACCTATTCCAGCCCTTCTGTTCCCCAGATACAAGTAAAATTTACTTTGAAAAGAAATGAGTGAGTTGTGTGGTATGTGGATGACATCGCAATAAAGTTTTGTTTTTTAGTGGACTCCGTGTGTGTGTGTGTGCATGTGTGTGTGTGAATATTTGCCTCTTTGATTGTTCTCTTCCCTAAACAGATTGACAAACCTACTTCAGTGACCCTATTGTCATTTTATGTATGTCTTGATGGATTGTAGAATGCTGCGAAGTTGGCCAGATTAGGACCCCAGCTATTCTTTTTTTTCTTAAGAGCTAATGGCAGAAAGTGGAGAAAATTTACTTAAACTTGTTTTCTTTTCAGATGGTATCCACTTCTCAGAACTTGAGATCTTGTTGCCTCATCAAACTTCCTTTCTATGTTCTTTCCTGACTCAGCTTCTTTCTTAGTATCTAGCTGTTATAGTCCTGGTGTGGCACTGTAGAATATGCACTGGACTGCTAACCATAAGGTCGATGGTTCAAACCCACCAGCCACTCCTCGGAAACCCTACACAAGGTCTCTATGAGTTGGAACTGACTCCACGGCACTTAGCAACAACAACAACAAATCTAGGTTGGTTTCTGGCATTTCATCCTGGAAATTCCTTTAGCACAATGGTTCAATAGTTCTAACTGGGGTTATTTAGGGGACATTTGGTAATGAGAGAAGACATTTTATTCTATTTATTTATTTCATGAGTGGTGGTTGTGGTTATGTGCCGTGGAATCGGTTCCAACTCATTGTGACCCTGTACAGGGTTTCCAAGGCTGTAAATCTTTACAGGAGCAGAAAGCCTCATCTTTCTCCTGTGGAATGGCTGGTAGTTTCAAACTGCTGACCTTGCTGTTCACAGCCTGATTCATAACCACTACACTTGTGGCACTGTGGGCTAATGTGTCGGACTGCAAAGTCATTTGAACTGCAAGATCGGTGGTTCAAGCTTACTAGCTGCTCCTTGGAAATCCTATAGAGGGTTGCTATTGGTTGGAATCGACTCAACGGCACTTAACAACAACAACAACATTTCATGAGTAGCTATCTTTATTAGTGACTGTTTAGAGTCCTTTCATTTTAACCTTAAGAAGTCAAATAGTGTTTCTTGTAGGACATGCCTTGTAGTGAGGGATTCTCTCAATTTTTCATTATCTATGAATGTGTTAGTATTTCCTTAACTTTTTTTTTTTTTTTTTAAGATTTTATTGTGAATTGAGAGAAAGTTTACAGGGCATATCATCAGTTCTACATTCAACAAATTATACACCTTGTTTCATTACAATGAGTA
>NW_006408530.1:12893581-12904545 GCF_000296735.1 Chrysochloris asiatica
GAATCCAGCTTGAACCTCTGGAAGTTCTCTGTCAATGTATGCTTGCAGCCATTTCTGTATTACCTTTAGTAAAACTTTACTTGCATGGGATATCAAAGATATTGTCCGATGATTTCCACATTCCATTGGGTCTCCTCTCTTTGGAATTGGCACAGATATGGATATCTTCCAATCATTGGTCCAGATAGTTTTCTTCCAAATTTCTTGGCATACATGAGTGAGTGCCTCCAGTTCTGCCTCACTTTCTTGAAAGATTTCAATTTTTATTCCATCAATTCCTGGTGCCTTGTTCTTTGCCAATTCCTTAATGCACTTCTTCCTTCAGTATCATTGGCTCTTGATCATATGTTACCTCTTGAACCATCAACCATTTCCTTTTGGTACAGTGACTCTGTGTATTCCTTCCATCTTCTTTTGATGCTTTCTGCATCATTCAATAATTTCCCCAGAGAATCCTTTAATAATGAAAGGTGAGGCTTGACTTTTTTCTTCAGTTCCCTCAGCTTGAGAAATGCTGAGTATGTTCTTCCTTTTTAGTTTTATGACTCAAGATCTTTGCACATTTTGTTGTAATATTTGACTTTGTCTCCTCAAGCCAACCTTTGAAATTTTCTGTTCAGCGCTTGTACCTCCTAATTTCTTCCTTTTGCTTTAGCATCTCTATGCTGGAGAGCAAGTTTCAGTGTCTCTTCTGACATCCATTTTGATCTTTTCCTTTTTTCTTGTCTTCTTAATAACTTTTTGTTTTCTTCATGTATGATGTTCTTGATGTTATCCCACAACTCACCTGGTCTTCAGTCTTTAGTGCTTAATGTACCAAATCTGTTCTTCATATCAGATGATCTCTAAATTCAGGTGGGATATATTCAAGGTCCTATTTTGGCTCTTGTGGACTTGTTTTCAGTTTCTTCAGCTTCAATTTTAATTTGCATATGAACAATTGATGGTCTGTTCCACAATCTGCCCCTGGCCTTGTTTTGACTGATGATAAGGAGCTTTTCCATTGTCTCTTTCTGCACATGTAGTCAATTTGATTTCTGTGTGTTCCATCTGGTAAGGTCCATGTGTATAATCATCTCTTATGCTGTCCAAAAAAGGTATTTGAAATGAACAAATCATTGATTTTGCAGAATCCTATCATGCGATCTCCAGCAACATTTCTATCACCAAGGCCATATTTTCCAACTACTGGTCCTTTCTCTTTGTTGCCAACCTTTGTATTCCAGTCACCAGTAGTGATCAATACATCCTGATTGCATGTTTGATCAATTTCATATGGAAGAAGTTGGTAGAATATTTCTATTCTCACTGGTTTTAGTGGTTGGCATACATTTGAATAATAGTAGTATTAACTGGTCTTCCCTGTAGGCGCATGGATATTATCCTATCACAGACAGCGTTGTACCTCATGCTTGATCTGGATATGTTCTTTTTGACAATGAATGCAATACCATTCCTCTTCAATTTGTTATTTCTGGCATAGTAAGCCATGTGGTTGTCAGATTCAAAATGGCCAATACCAGTCCATTTCCCCTCACTAATGCCTAAGATATTGATGTTTATGTATTCCATTGCATTAAAAAAAAAAAATTATTTCTATTTTAAAAGGAACAATCAACAAAGGTTCACCTGAACAAGCGGATCAACTCAGTTATTATGACGGAAACACTACTAGCATTAGTCCAGGAAACTGCATTTGGGACACAGTCAAACCTCTTCTGAGCTGCCACTGATAGGAAAGCTCACTGCTTCTCAGCAACACACGATGTATAATGGACAGGATCCAATCACTTCGGATTGTCCATGAATATATTAAAAGTTAAAATAACCAGTTTAGAAAACTAATGTATCTTCTCTTTAAATGTTTTGTACAGATACAATTTCATTTATTTCTTTTCATTAGTGGCTTGATTTCAGAGATTTTTCATTCACAAGTCAAACCACAACCCATCCACAGAGAACCAATAGCCTCTAGGCTTGTAGTTCTGAACTGCAATGGATATTTCTAACATACAAAATAGAGACAATTGGAGAAGGTGCATGCAAGAAGCTCAACTAATGCAGATAGTCACTAGAACAATTGATAAGTTCACTGGGACTCCAGATGGTTTCCAGACTCTGACACTCATCTTGAACTCTCATCTTAGGCTTTGTACTTTGCTTTTCCAGTTTCACTAATGACATACACCTGATTCAAATCCCTGAAGTATTCATTATAGTCAAGGGTATGTACCACAACAAACTTGTATGGAATTTTGAAGCCAGCAAATCTGGTCTACAGCCAACACTTTGAGGAGTCCTTTTCACCAGCAAGCTTGTGACCTTGACCGTCTTTGGATTATAATGCCTAACCAAGGAAAGCAGGGTCTGCATTGTTTTGCCAGTGTCAATTATATCTTCAACAATCAGGACATTCTTTCCAGTCAAAGTTGAGAGATCATCTCCACCAATTACTCTGATGTCCCCAGTTGACTGGTCATTATAGTAGCTCTTCAGTCTGATGAAATCTACATAGGAATGGATCTGTGACTATTTCTGTTCAGTGCCTTGACATAATCCAGCAGGTCAGCAAAGAATTTATAGACCCCCTTGAGCACACAGAGGGCTACAATGTAATGGCCTCCTATCTTTTTCATCACATCTCAAGCAAGCCACTTGGTATTGTCCATAATTAGTCCATGATGAATGAATACCTTCTCCAAATCCTCTGCAAAATGATTAGGTATACAAAACAAATCTAGGTCATAGCCGGGCTCATCATCACTAATCATGTCGCTGAGGCTGTGGGTTGCCATAGCAGAGCCATCCAGTGCAAGCTGAGGGTGCCCAAACACTAGGAAACCTGTGGAGGAGAGAAGAGGAGACAGAGGTGGGTCCATTTCATTTTTAACAATTTCTGATTTTCCTAGATTAGTGCTTGGTACATTCCATGTTCTGATTATTAATGAATATTTACAGCTATTTCTCTTCATTTTGAGTTGTGCCCCATCAGCAAATGAGGGTTCCATGTGCTTTACTCCATGGGCTTTACTCCATTTGCATCATCACCATCAATTCCACTTTGAGGAGGCAGCTCTTTCCCAGTCGTATTTTGAGTGCCTTCCAACCTGAGGGGCTCATTTTCCAGCACTATATCTGACAGTGTTTCTCTGCTATTCATAAGATTTTCAGTGACTAAATATTCAGAAGTGCTTCGTCACTCCTTCTTCTTAGTTTATCTTCTTCTGGAAGCTCATTTGAAACCTGTCCCCCATGGGTGACCCTGCTGGTACTTAAAATACTGGTGGCATAGCTTTCTGAATCACAGCAACTCACAAGCCACCACAATACAACAAACTGACAGATGAGTGGTGGTGATAGACTCTATCAGTACTACTGGCATTTTTAGTAGGACAGTTCTTTTTTCTGGCATTTTTAGTAGTCAGGGAGAAAAAAGAACCGACCTACTAAAAATGTCAGTAGTACTGATAGAGTCCAACATAAGACTTTTGAGTCCTTTAATATGTAAATATCTGGAGTTGAGAGTGCCACTTAGAGTTTACTACAAGTTCAAGATCATTCCCTCAGGATTAGTTTTGATATATAGACAGGTATGAGAGGATGGAAAGAGCATGTGTGTAAGGATTCCCTGGACTTGATGCTTTCATGGGGCAAAAGGAATGGTAAAGGAAGACGAGAAGATTCTGTGGTAGGCACTGTTGGCTGGCTGACCCAACAGCAATTTCCAACTCTAGTCCCTGTTGCCACTTTGACTAACAAGGCTAGAAATCCTATATATTTACTACCTTAGCTTTTCTTGTAGATGGGAGGCCATCTGACAAAACATCAATGTTTATTGAGAGTCTACATCCTGAAAGGCAACGTGAGACATGAAAGATATAGTTACTACTTCAAATTTTAAATTAACAAAGAAGTGAGACAAATAATTTTATTAAGTTATTCTGACCCAATCTATAATAAACAAACAAGAAACAAAAACCTCAAACAACCAAAAGCAAAGCCAACCAACCAAACAAACAAAAACATTGCCATTGAATTGATTCCTAATCACAGAAACCCTATAGGGTTTCCAAGGCTGTTATTTTTATGGAAGCAGGCTGCCATATTTTTCTCCAGCTGAGTGACTGGTGGGCTTAAACTGACTACATTTCAGTTAGCGGCCTGGCACTTCAACGACTGTGCCACCAGGGATCCTTCCTGTTTGTAATAACAACAACAAAAAAACAAAACAAACCCACGGCTGTTGAGTTGATTCTGACTCATCGTGATCCAATAGGACAGAGTAGAACTGCACCATAGGGTTTCTTACACTGTAAGCCTTTATGGGGGCACACAGCTTCATTTTTCTCCCTCAGGGTGTCTGGTGGGTTTGAACCACTAACCTTGCAGCAAGTAGACCAATGCTTAACCCACTGCATCACTGGGTTTCCTTTCTGTCTATAATGTTGCTGTTAAGTGCCATCGAGTCAGTTCCAACTCATAGCAACCCTGTATGGGGTTTCCGAGGAGTGGCTGGTGAGTTTGAACCACTGACCTTGCGATCCAGTGCTTTGTCCCACAGTGCCACACAATAAAACTCTTTAAACCATCAGTTTGGAAAGTATAGACCATGATTTGGAAGTAGGGGAGATTGGAGACAGGAAGGCCAGGTAGGAAGATACGCAGTCATGAAACCTAAGTGTCCACAGCACAGTGTGAATGTGCATATGATATAAGGTAGAATTTCTGTGTTATCAAGAACAACTGGTCTTTCAATGATTTTCTCACATATTCATGATATTTAGTTGCTGAAATAATCAATTTTCATATCAAATTGATTAAGCAGATTAATAAGTAGAAATCAAGCACCTGCGGTATACTTAGTAGATGCTCTAGTGGTATAGTGGTGAAAGCACTTGACTTCTAACTAAAAGGTCACTGGTTCGAACCCACCTGCTACTCTGAGAGAGAAAAATGTGGCAGTCAGCTTCCATGAATTTTACAGTGTTAGAAACCCTATCTCCTTTGTCCTGTAGGATTGCTATGCCTTGGAATCCACTTGCTGGCAATGGGTTTGGGTTGATGTACTTAGTGGGAAGAAGTATTGCTTAGTGGTCAGGAGTGCACGTTGGGTTCACATCCTGGTTCTACCTCTTACAAAATGTGGCTTTGTACTTTGTGAAATTATTGAACATCTCTTTTGCTTAATCTCATCATTTGAGAAATGGGGATAAAATGTAATTCTATGTCATAAAGTTGTTGAAATGATTAAATGCAATAATGTCAGGTATATAGTAAGTCTTTAATAAACATTACCTATTATGTGCACAGGAGTCCTGGTGTGGTGCTGTAGGATAAGCAATAGACTTCAAGACCGGCCTGAATCATAAGGGTGGCAGTTCAAACTCACCAGGATGTAAAGAACAAAGAATTTGAGAACCACAATCATGCCACTTCAGGATTTCTCTGTATTTGGGAAGTCAGTTTTTTGACATGGCAACTTTGAATGCTTTCTCTCTCTCTCTCCCCAAAAGTATCTTTTCAGCCAAAATGAAGCTAACAGTGCAGCTGCTGTGTGGGCTGAGTAATTACCACCAAGGCAGCTGGGTGCTAAGTTTTGGACACAGATTCTCTGGGTAAGGTAGAGTAGTTTCCATCTATCTCTTGGAACTGGGACGAGAGATATGACTGGATGTTTTCCACGTCGTTAAAGTGGATTTATAGGTTCCTGGTGTGGCATTGTAGGATCAACACTGGACTGTGAACAACAATGTCTGTGGTTCAAACCCACCAGTTGCTCCTTGGAAACCGTAGGAGAGTTTTTATGTAGGGTTGTTATGCGTCTGAACTGACTTGAAGGCAAATCACAACAACAACATACGCAACAAAGGAATCCCCAGGTTATATAAATAGTTAAACTCTCAGCTATTACCTGAAAGGTTTGTGGTTCAGAAACACTCAGAAGCATCTTAGGAGAAAAGTCTGGAGACCAATCAAACTCTATGGAATGGAGTTGTACTCTGCAATACAGGGGGTTACCATGATTCAGAATTGATTCAAAGGAAACTAGTTTAAATCCAACAACAACAACAAAAAGGTTTAAAAATAGAGGGAATTTTAGAGTACAATTAAAGAAATAAGTGTAGGAAAATACGATTACTCCTGGATTAGATGTGCTTGGAGAGGATTTGCTGGACCCTCTTGAACGGGAAGGAGAAATCTAAGATAATTCAATTTTAAGCTAATTTTGTTGTTGTTGTTAAATGCCATTGAGTTGATTTAAGCTAATAGAATCTATCAAAATATTTTATACGAGTGTCTTTTCTTTCTTTTTATGAAGATGGCAATATTTTGCCTTTGTTAACAAACAACATTTGTAGTTTTCTATAAAAGTATCATTAATCTCAGTGGTGAGTTATGCATATATTCCAACACCAATTTATTAAATTATGGGTTTTTGAGATTGGATTACATCATTATGCCTACATAAACATGTAAACTTCATGCTGCATTTATTTAACACACCAAAACCCAGTTACTAAAACATCCTTTGTTCCCTGTGCTTTCTACCACATGATATTGTTTAGAGAAGTGTGTTGGTTCTAAACACATAAGACATTTAAAAAATAAATGAGGAATAATAATAATTAAAAAAAGGCCAACTAGATTTTCCTTTGGTGTATGTTGGTTGTCTGTTTGAAGCATGAGAAGAACCTCTCTTTAGGGCTTAATGATTTCATTTGAGCAGAGATATGTAGTGTTGTACACTAAGGATGTTTAAAGACAGTATAGCATCATGAGGCATTCAAACAGTCAATGTTAGAGAAGTTCCTTCTGTGTATTCTCTTCTTTCTCCTGCCCACACATACATGCATAAGGCCACAAACAGATCCCTTGGGCTCAGCCATGAATAGAGGCAGGTGGACATGTAATTTACCTGCCACCTCCCTGTCCCACCACCTTCATTTGTTGACACACATTCCAGGGCAGAGGAGAGAACACAAGGAAGGTAAAGCTGACTAATTACCCATTTAGAGATAAAGCCCCAGGGCTTCTGCTAAAAGGTACAAAGGTGATTTTCTTTGCTGTTTTACATCTTTCCTTAGTATATCTGAGCCTCAAGAGATTAGATACAGATAAAAGTTCTGATGAAGAATTATGCAAAAGTACTGTCACTAGTGTGTTAGAGAAGTTGTGCTGCAATGAATTTGAAGCAGTTCATTGAAAATGACTAAGTTTTTTTTTTTTTTTTTTTTTTTAAATCTAGGTTTGTTATTTATACTGAGTCACAAAGATGATATCTTATAGCAAAAAGACTATTACACAAACATTAACTCTACAAGGTTTTGCTTTTTTTAATTTTAAGATTCATAAACATGCTACAATTCACTTAGTGGTACAGTTGTTGAAATAGAAAACAAAGAAATAATAAAACTAAAAGAGTAGTTTTCTTCATTTTTTTGTGATAATTCTGACCCATAGTAGGGTTTTTAAGGAGCCCTGATGAGCTTGAACCACCTACCTTGCAGTTCAAACCGACCTTGCAATTCTTCCCATTAACCCGCAGTGCTATACTAGGACTCCATAAGTAGATAAGCATATACTATAAATAAGTAAATAAAGAAGCTACTTCTACTTCTTTCATCTTGATATTAAAATGGTTTATCTCTTATATTCTGAAGGCCTTTAAAAATGAAATAAAAATTTATGAAGCTTGGTTTACAAGAAATCCATGTGTGTGTATACAAACACTCAAATGTTCCTACTTTTGTCTTTTTGTTCTTTCTTTGAATCCACCTCAACCATAATGAAAATTGGTGATTAAGATGCTTGATCTCACTCTTCTATTCAAATACATTTGTACCTGGATTTGCAGTTAAAAGGAAGAAATGAATGATTAATTTCCCCTATTTTCAGGAATAAGGAATCATTGAAATTAGAAAGGCATTTATATCCTCACACTCAAATCCAAAGCCAATTTTATGATTATTCCCCCTGGTTTCTCCAGGTACTTTGATCCATCTTACTATGAATTATTTGAGTGACTGGGTTTCCCATAATTGGCATAATAAAATATTTTATGACAGAGTGGGGAAAGACTTTTCAGATAAGCAAGCTGCTGGGCCTTGAATAGTATGGAGACATTCAAGCTGAATCTAGCTTAGCTGTAAGTTTCCTCTTCTGTTCTTGAGCCTCATGATCAATGATGGACAGATTTCTGATATCAGTACTGAAAAAACATTTGTATGTTAACGATGCATATGATACTGTGCAAATGTGTGCCAAGAGAATCAACAAGACATAGTTCCCAAGTTCCTGGAGCTCATATCTAAAAATACAACTTAGTCAAATGCAGTAGTCCAGTCTCTCTTCTGAAAGAGAGCACATTTCCAGGTCTCTCAAGAATACTGAGTGGACTACTGTATTTGTGGCCCTGCCAGCCAGCAGACGTGCAGAAATGTCTTGAAATTTATTTATTGTTTTTAACTAGGCCAATATACAGTTAAACAGAAAACTGTCATCCAAAGCATTGCTTGTTACTAGCTTGATCTTATTAAAAGCTTGTAAGTCAGAAAGCAGCTTTTCTTTCTTTCTTTTTTTAACCAAGAATGCTACTTTATATTAGGTAGTAGTCAGCTGCTATATCATTGTATTTTATAATCAGGAATTAATAATAAAGAAAGCTACAATAGGGATAAGGAGCCCTGATGGTACAGTGGTTAGCTGCTTGGCTGCTAACCAGAAGGCTGATAGTTCGCACTCACCAGCTGCTCAGCAGAAGAATGATTTGGCAATCTACTTCCATAAAGATGGTAGCTTTGGAAACCTTTGGAGCCATTCTATTCATCCTATAGGGTCTCTGAGTTAGAATCAATTCAACGGCATACAACAACCATAAGGGGACAAGATTTCAATATTAAAAGTATTATATGTATTACTCTGGTAGCATAGAGGTTATGAATCAGGCTGCTAACCTCAAGGTTGGCAGTTCAAAACTACCAGCCATTCTGTGGGAGAAAGCTGAGACGTTCCACTCCCATAAAGATTTACAGCCTCAGAAACCCTGTGCAGGGTCACTATGAGTCAGAACCGACTCCATGGTACTTAAACAACATTACTAACTGATGTTTTACTACTTAATATTAAGGAAAATTCCATCCCCCTCTTATATTGATAGTATTTTATTGGATTCCATTGGGCTACAGCATTTTGTCATTGTACATATAGTTCTGTCCTTTGAAGGACATCTGAAGTTCTTCACACCTTGCCCTCTTATTTCCCCTTTTACCTCAGTACCTATAATTTAAACAAACTATTCTGCTTGTCATGAAACTGCAACTTTAGAGGAATCATGTTCAGTATCTGCAAATGAACCTGTAAATTTGTTTAATCAGATTAAGTTAGGACAATTGGGTGTGGAAGAAAAGACAGACACGTTTTGTTGCAAAAGAGTTGAGAAAAATTTAATGTCTATATGGCTGTAGGTAGACCTATGAGATCTCAGATGCCCTCAGAATGTATGGGTCATGTCTATCAATGCTTACTATTTATTAATTATATGACCTACCTACCACTTCTCTGTCAGTTTGTCATACTGTGGTGGCTTGTGAGTTGCTGTGATTCTGAAAACTATGCCATTGGTATTTTAAATAACAGCAGGGTCACCCATGGTAGACAGGTTTCAGATAAGCTTTCAGACAAAGACAGACTAGGAAGAAAGAGTGACCAACTACTTCCAAATATTTAGTCACCGAAAATCTTATGAATAGCAGAGAAACACTGTCAGATACAGTGCCAGAAAATGAGCCCCACAGGTTGGAAGACACTCAAAATGCGACTGGGGAAGAGCTGCCTCCTCAAAGTACATTTGACCAGGATGCCAATGGAGTAAAGCCCGTGGGAGAAAAGCCTGGGGGACCTTCATTTGTTGATGAGGCACAACTCAAAATGAAGAGAAACAGCTGTAAACATCCATTGAAAATCAGTACATGGACTGTACGAAGTATGAATCTGGGAAAACTGGAAGTTGTCAAAAATGAAATGGATCACATAAACATCGATATCTTAGGCATTAGTGAGCTGAAATGGACTGGTATTGGCCATTTTGAGTCTGAATACCACATGGTTTACTATGCCAGAAATGACAAATTGAAGAGGAATGGTGTTGCATTCATTGTCAAAAAGAACATATCCAGATCAGTTATGAGATACAGTGCTAGGATAATGTGATAGGATAATATCCATGCACATGGATACAGGGAAGCCCAGTTAATACCACAATTATTCAAATTTTTACACCAACTACAAAAGCCAGTGAGGATGAAATGGAAGAATTCTACCAACTTTTTACATCTGAAATTGATCAAACATGCAATCAAGATCATTACTGGTGATTGAAATACAAAGGTTGGGAGCAAAGAGAAAGGATCAGTAGTTGGAAACTATGACCTTGGTGATAGAAATGATGGTGGAGATTGCATGATAGAATTCTGCAAAATCAATGATTTGTTCATTTCAAATACCTTCTTTAGACAGCATAAGAGAAGACTATACACATGGACCTTACCAGATGGAATACATAGAAATCAAATTGTCTACATCTGCGGAAAGAGATGATGGAAAAGCTCCATATCATTAATGAAAACAAGGCCAGGGGGAGACTGTGGAACAGACCATCAATTACTTCTATGCAAATTCAAACTGAAGCTGAAGAAAATGAAAACAAGTCCACAAGATCCAAAATATGACCTTGAATATATCCCACCTGAATTTAGAGATCATCTGAAGAACAGATTTGATACATTAAACACTAAAAACTGAAGACCAGAAGAGTTGTGGGATGACATCAAGAACATCACACATGAAGAAAGCAAAAAGCCCTTAAGAAGACAAGAAAAAAGGAAAAGATCAAAATGGATGTCAGAAGAGACACTGAAACTTGCTCTCCAGCATAGAGATGCTAAAGCAAATGGAAGAAATGAGGA
>NW_006408530.1:12904645-12906516 GCF_000296735.1 Chrysochloris asiatica
TTTTTTTTTTTTTTTAAACACTCAGGCAGATATAATAATTTACACCACCAAAGGGCACATTCTGCAAGTCTGCCTCCTGGCTGCCAGCTCTCAGTTCCTCTCTTCCCATGAATCTAGGGTCCTCAGCTGCTCCCTTTCTCCATGTCCCCATCTCTGCCTCCATCTCTGGTGTCACTGCTTCTCTGGATAAGGTCCCACGTTTCACTTGTGCTCTTCTCCCTTGATGGTCCTAGAGTCCTCTGCTTCTGGACTGTGAGTTTAACTACTTCCCCATTTTTGTTACAAAACATCTACTTTCACAATTGTGACAGTTGCAATTAGTCATGACAACAATTATTCATTATTGAATCGTAAGAATCTTATCCCCATCTCTTTTTACCAGACCCATCTAGACAAGATAACAACTATTCAATGGGGACTCTATCTCCTGCCCACCACTCTTAAACTAAACTCCCTCTTTAAACCTTGTAAGCCAGTCACTTTGAGCCTTTATTACTCCCTCATTTTAGGTTTTAGGTAACCAATGTCTAAGTTGTCCGTCCCTATCTACCCTGTATACAGAGGGGATAGCATTGATACTTGATGTGAAGACTCCTTCCCTCTCTGTTGGTATTTTGAACTATTACCTCCATGAGTATAGGTCAAGATTATCACATTGTAGCAATTTATCATCATTTCCTTTATCAAAAAGTGTTTTTTTTTTTTTTTTAATTTTCCTCTAGTCGAGTTCTGATTATCAAGACATCAAGGATAGGTCAAATGGGTACTATCTGCAAGTTTGGGTGTTCTTGTGCATCTCCCCTCACTTCATATCAGCTGGGTGCTTCACTCTCAGCTCTAGCACTCTGTGGCTATGCCATTGTCCGTGGGCTCAGATGCCCCCATTTCTCACCACTCCAAGCAGTTCTTCCTCCTCTCTCTTGAATCTCCAGGTCAATGGGAGTCTATGGACTGTGGTTGAACTCAGCCAATTTCTTTATTGCTGCCTTTCCCCCTCTTCCACTCACCAGTAGACCAATGTGGTTACCAGCAAGCTTACATGACAGCTTATGTGTTCCCTTTGAGTTTCAGTTTTAGAAGAGGGAGAGGAGATATTTTAGATGACTACAATCAATGAAGCCAGTAACCAAAGGTGATGATAAGTGTTTCTTTGGATGGTTACTGCTGTTGTTAGGTGCCATCGAGTCGGTACTGACTCATAGCGACCCTAAGCACAACAGAATGAAACACTGCCCGGTCCTGGGACAACCACAGAATTGTTGCCATGCCTGAGCCCATTGATTCTGCCACTTTGCCAATCCATCTCACCGGGGCTGTTCTTTTTCTCTGACCTTATCAAACATGATACCCTTCTTCAGTGACTGGGCCCTTCTAACAATATGTCAGAAGTATGAGAGACGAAGTTTGGCCACCCTGGCCTCCAAGGAGCGGTCTGGCTGCACTTCTTCAAATACAGATCTGTTGGTTCTTTTGGAAGCCCATTGCACTTTCAATATTCTCCTCCAACACCATTACTCAAAAGCATCAATTCTTCTATGGTCTTTCTTATTCACTGTTCAGCTTTCACATACATATGAGGTTATTGAAAATATCATGGCTTGGGTCAGATGCACCTTAGTCCTCAGGCTGACATTTTTACTCTTTAACACCCCAAAAAAGGTCTTGTGCAGCACATTTGCCTAATGCAATACATCGATTGATTTCTTGACTGTTGCTTCCATGAGTGTTGATAGTTGATCCAAGAAGAATGAAGTCCTTGACAACTTCAATCTTTTCTACGTTGATAAGAATGTTGTTTATTGGTCCAGTGGTGAGGATTTTTGTTTTCTTTACATTGAGATGTAATCCATACCAAAGGCTGTGATCTTTGA
>NW_006408530.1:12912239-12935938 GCF_000296735.1 Chrysochloris asiatica
TGAAACTTGCTCTCCAGCATAGAGATGCTAAAGCAAATGGAAGAAATGAGGAGGTACAAGAGCTGAACAGAAAATTTCAAAGATCAGCTCGAGAAGACAAAGTCAAATATTACAATGAAATGTGCAAAGATGTGGAGTCAGAAAACTGTCTTGGCTTCCAAGGGGCACTCTGGCTGCACTTCTTCCAAAACGGATCTATTGGTTCTTTTGGCAGCCCATGGCACTTTCAATATTCTCCTCCAACATCATAACTCAAAAGCATCAATTCTTCTATGGTCTTTCTTATTTACTGTCCAGCTTTTGTATGCATATAAGATTATTGAAAATACCATGGCTTGCTATGTATGGAGTCCTGGTGTGGCGCTGTGGGTTAATGCGTCAGACTGCAGAGCCATTTGAACTGCAAGGTCGGTGGTTCAAGCTCACCAGCTGCTCCTTGGAAACCCTATACAGGGTCGCTGTGGGTAGGATTTGACTCGACAGCACTTAACAACAACAACATAGCTATGTATCTACCTGTTCACTCATATGAGCAGAAGTAAAAAAATATTGCTACTAGGTTTCCATTTCAGAAATGCCCGGTTTGTTCCAAACAAAACTTGTTCAAATATATCTCTGTGATCAGTGGATAGCTGCAGACTAGTTCTCTTGGTGATTAATTTTCCAATGTCACTTGCATCACTCTGCCATTGAGTTGATCTCAACTCACAGCAACCTTATAGAAAAGAATAGAACTGCTCCTTAGGATTTCTGAGACTATAAACTTTTATGGGAACACACTGCCTAATCTTTCTCCCTTGGAGCAGTTGGTGCGGTTGAATTGCTGATGTTGTAACCAACCTTGTTTGCATTAGGTGAAGTCATGTGCTAGAATTCTAGCTAATGTTATGGGGGTCAATGTGATATACAGACATAGCCTTGAAAATCTCCAGGCATTGCCCATGAAGTCTTCTGCAAAATTCTTCACATTCCTTTTTTCTCCATCTGGTGCCCAGATAACACCTGTGATTAGGATGCTGCCTTAGTTACCTAGTGTTGTTATGACAAAAGTGTCCCACATAGGTGACTTTAGAAAAATAAATTTGTTCTTTCACAGTTCAGGAGGCTAGCAGTCTGAATCTAGGATGTGACTCTTGGGGGAGGCCCTTCCTTTGTCTATTTTTGTTTGTTGTAGCTGTGGCAATCCTTGACATTCCTGCCTTTGAAGATACACCTGCTATGGGTGTCTTCCTATGGCCACTTTCCCCAGTACGTGTCTCTGCATCTATTCTGCTCTTTTTATAACTCAGAAGTGACTAGTTAGAGATTACGCTAGTATGACCTCACTAATATAACAAAAGGAAAACTTTACTTCTAAATAGGGTCATATTCCAAAACTACAGGGTCTAGAATTTCAACAAATAATTTTAGAGGACACAGATCAATCCATAGCAGAAAGCCATGTGTTAAAGTTAGAGGGCACCTACCCCCTCATGCTAACATACATTGACTGTGACAAGAGTTAGAATTAACTCTTTAATATTTAACTTATTGAGATCTCAAGATTTCTCAAAGAAAGGATCCTTATGAGCAATGATGGTGCTGTAGGATAAGCACTGGATTGCTAACCACAAAATTGGCAGTTCAAGCCCACCAGATGCTCTTTAGAAAGTAAGCTGAGGCTTTCTGCTTCTATAATGATTCACAACCTCAGAAATCCTACACAAGATTGCTATGAGTCAGAACCATCTTGACAGCACCTAACAACAACATAGACTAGAACCCTGGTGGCATAGTGGTTCAGCGCTTGGCTACTAGCCAGAAGGTGAGTGGTTGGAACATACCAGCCGCCCAGCAGGAGAACGGTGCACCAGTCTGTTTTTGTAAAGATTTGTAGCTGTTGTGTTGTTAAGTCAGTTCCAACTCATAGCGACTCTGTATAGAGTTTCCAAGAACAACTGACAGGTCTGAACTGCTGACTTTGTGGTCAGCAGTCTAGTGCTTATCCTATAGTGCCACACTTTAGACACCCTATGGGGGTTGGTCTACTTGTTCTATAAGGTCAGTATGAGTTGGAATTGACTTGATGACAATGAATGATAGTAGTAGTAGGGTACAGCTGTTAGAAAAGCAGGACTGGTGTCACAGTGGTTGTTAAAGGCTTGGTTGCTAAAAGAAAAGTTGGAATATACAAACTGCTCCACAGGAGAAAGATGTGGCAGTCAGCTTTTGCAAAGATTTTGTACCCTTAGGAATCCTATGGGGGCAGTTCTAGTCTGTCTTACATGGTTGCTGTGAGCCAGATTTGACTAAATGGCAATAGGTTTGGTTGTATAGCTTGGCTAATACAGAAAATTGGCACCAGGACTAGGGTGCTATTATTGTAAGTGTCATCAAGTCAGTTCCCAATCTTAATGACAGTATGTACAACAGAACCAAACACTGCTCAGTCCTGTACCATTCTCATCAGTGCTGCTGCATTTGAACCCATTGTAGTTAGCGGGTCAATCCATCTCATTGAGAGTCTTCCTCATTTTCACTGACCCTTTACCAAATATGATGCCCTTCTGCAGGGACTGGTTCCTCCTGATAACTTGTCCGAAGTAGTTGAGATGAAGTCTCGCCATCCTTGCTTGTAAGGAGCATTCTGGCCATACTTCTTTCAACATAGATTTGTTTATTCTTCCGGCAGTCTATATATATTTAATATTTTTCACTGACACCATAAGGAGCTACCATCTGGTAGCATAGTGGTTATGAATTGGACTGTGAACCTCAAGGTCAACAGTTCAAAACTACCAGCTATTCTGCTGGAGAAAGATGAGGCGTTCTGCTCCCATAAAGATTTACAGCCTCAAAAGTCCTATACAGGGTCACTATGAGTTGACACCAACCCCACGGCACATAACCATCACCACCACTGACACCATAATTCAAAGACATCAGTTATTTGATGGTCTTCCTTATTCATTTTTCAGCTTTCACATGTATATGAGGAGATTGAAAATACTATGGTTTGGGTCACGTGCACTTTAGTTTTCAATGTGACATCTTTGCTTTTTAAAGCTTGAAAGGGATCTTTTGTAGCAGATTTGTTCAGTGCAGTACATCAGTTGATTTCTTGACTGCTGCTTTTAGGTACGTCAATTGTAGATCGAAGTTAAATAACTTCCTTGACAATGTTAATCTTTTCTCCACTTATGATTTGCTTATTGGATGAGTCGTGAGGATTTTTGTTTACTTTATGTTGAGGTATAATGCATATTGAAGGCTTTTATCTTCATCAGTAAGAGCTTCAAGTCCTCCTGACTTTCAGTAAGTAAGGTTGTGTTATCTGCCTATTGAAGGATCTTAATGAAACTTCTTCAAACTCTGATGCCAAGTTCTTCTCCATATAGTCCAGTTTCACAGATTATTTGCTTAGCATAAAGGCTGAGTAACTATGGTGAAAGAATACAACTGTTGGCACACACATTTTCTGATTGTAGACTAGCAAGTATCCCCTGGCTCTATTCTAATGATTGCCTTTTCTTCTATGTACAGGTTCTGCATGAGTACAATGAAGTGTTCTGAAATTACCATTCCTCAAAATGTTATACATAATTTTTTATGATCCACATAATTGCATGCCTTTGCATAGTTAATAAAGCACAGGCAAACATCTTGCCGGTGTTCTCTACTTTCAGCCAAGATTTATCTGCTGTCAGCAATGATATTGCTTGTCTCAAGTCTTCTTTTGAACTCGGGTTGAATTCCTGACAGCCTCTTGTTGATGTACTGCTGTAATAGTTTTAAAATTATCTTCAGCAAGATTTTACTTGTGTGTAGTATTAATATTATTCAGTAATGTCTGCATTCTGTTAGATCATGTTTCTTTGGAACGGGAACGAATATAGAATTCTTCCAGTTGCTTGGCCAGATAGCTTTCTTCCAAATTTCTTGACACAGATGTGTGAGCATCTCAATTGCTGCATCCATATATTGAAACATTTTAATTGGTATGCCATCAGTTCTGAAGCCTTGTTTTTCACCAAGGATCCCTGGTGGTGCAGTATCTTAAACACTGAGCTACTAGCCAGAAGGTTGACAGTTCAAATCCACCAGCTGCATCACAGGGGAAAGATGAGGTTGTCTACTCCCATAAAGATAAAATCTCAAAAACAAATGAGCAATTCTACTCTGTTCTGCAGTCATTTTGAGTCAGAATCAACTCGATGACAGTGAGTGCTGGTGGGTGGGTGAAAAAAACATTTTTCATCAATGCCTTAAGTGCAGCTTGGACCTCTTCCTTCAGTGACATTTTTGTTTGTTTGTTTGTTTGTTTGTTTTTTAATCATATGCTTATTCCTGAAATGGTTGAACATTGACCATTTCTTTATGGGTACATTGGCTCTGTGTGTTTCTTCCATCTTAATTTGATACTTCCTTCAGTTCAATCCTCCCCCCCCCCCCCCCCCCCCCGCATAGACTCCTGGTGTGGTGCTGTAGGTTAAGTAAGCACTGGACTAAGGACCACAGGTCAGTGGTTCAAACCCACCAGCTGCTTCTTGGAAACTCTATACCAGGTCGCTATGAGTCAGAACTGATTCAATAGCGCTTAACAACAAAAACAACAGAATCCACAAACATTGCAATTTGAGGCTTCAATTGCTTCTTCAGTTCTTTCAGTTTGAGAAATGTTGATTGTGTTCTTCCCTTATGGTGTCCTAACTCCAGAAATACTTGCATATTTCATTTTCATACTTCACTTTCTCTTCTTGAGCTGCCCTTGGAAATCTTCATCATGTTTACTTCTTCATTTCTTCTAGTTGCTTTAGCTTCGCTGCCCTCAAGAGCAAGTTTCAGAGTCTCATCTGACATCCATTTTGATCTTTCTTTTCTTTCCAGTCTTTTTAATGACCTTTTGCTTTCTTCATGTATGCTATTCTTTTATTTTTTCATTTGAACTTCTTATTGTGAATTGAGTGAAGGTTTACAGAGAAGATCGTCAGTTTTACATTCAACACATCATACCTCTTGTTTCGTCTTAATGATTCTATTCTCATCTATGTAACAACCATTTTTCGCTTTCTCCCCATGACTTTTATTTCCATCCCACCCTCTTTTCCATCCCTTCTCAACTTCATCCTTAGGTAAATGTTGCCCTTTTGATCTTGAATGGTTGACCATTCCATGGTGAGCATACCTTACCAGTGTTGTTGCTTCCCCTATATGCCTATCTACTTCTTGGCTGAAAATTGGGTCATGAGGGTGAGTTCTATTCTAGACTTGTCATGTACTATGTCATCTCAGAACTCCACTGGTCATTAGTATCATTTGAAAAATAATAAATGATCAGATATAGCAAAAGAACAGATCAAATATGTTCTTCACAAATACATCTGTGTTGGACAAAGTGCAGCCAGAATGCTCTTTAGAAGACGGAATGGTACGATTTTATCTTTCATAGTTCTGACATACTATCAGGAGGTACCAGTCCCTGGAGAAGGACATCATGCTTCATAAAGTGGAGGGCTAGTGAAAAAGAGGAAGATCCTCCAACAAGATGGATTGGCACAGTAGCTGCATCAAAGGGCACAAACAAGTATAACAATTGTGAGGATGGCTCAGGACTGGGCAGTGCTTCATTCTATTGTTTATAGGTTAACTACAAGTGAGAACTGACATGATGGCACCTAACAACAACAAGTTCTCAGTTATAAAAAGAGCAGAATAGACTCAGAGGAACACATCCTATTAAGGCATACACAAACAGATGTATCTACAAGTCCAGAAGCTTAAAGGATTGTCAACTAATAGAAACTGAAAAAGATTTTAAAAAAAAGGACCTAGAGCCACTCTGGTATTCAGACATATAGCCTCCTGAACTGTGAGAAAATAAATGTCTGTTTTTCAAACCCTTCCCTGAAAAAAAATCTGTCTGGAGATGATCTCCAAAATCAGGTGGAATATACTCAAGGTCATATTTTGGCTCTCATGGATTCGTTTTAGTTTTCTTCAGCTTTGGCCTGAACTTATATGTGAATAATAGATGATCTGTCCTACAGTTGGCCCCTGGTTATTTTAACTGATAATATTGAACTTCTACATTGTCTCTTTCCATCTAGCCAGGTTCACGTGTAGTTGGCGTTTATATTGTTGAAAAATGATGTTTTCAAAATGACTAAGCCTTTGGTCTAGCAAAGTTCTATCATGTGACTCCCCAATGTCGTGTCTATCACCATGGCTGTGGAGACTTTCCAGGTGTGGATACTTTTTTGTTCTCAACTTTCACATTCTAATCAGTAATTATCAATGCATCTGGATTGCAGGTTGGATCAAGTTCAGACTGTAGAAGTTGATGAAAAATTCAGAGTTCTTATCTTTGGCATTAGTTGTTGGTTTGTAAATTTAAATAATAATTATAGCAACTGGTCTCCTTCTAGGTGTATGGATATTATCCTGTTACTGACAACACTGTACTTTAGGCTAGATCTAGAAACATCCTTTTGACAAGGAAGGAGTGTGATGTTCTTTCCCTTCAATTTGACATTTCTGACATAGTAGATCACATAATTGTCTGATTCAAAATGGTCAATATCCATCCATTTCAGCTCATTATGTCTAGAATATTAATCTTTATACATTTCATTTTTGATGACATTTAATTTTGCTAGACTCTTACTTCATACATTTCACATTCCAATTATTAATGGATATTTGCAACTGTTTCTCTTCATTTTGAGTTGTGCCACATCAGCAAATGAAGGTCCCCCAAAAGCTGTGCTGCATCCATATCATTAAGGTTGACTATTTTGGTGAGGTAACTCTTCCCCAGTGCTTTCCAGCTGGAGGGGCTCATTTCCTAGGCCTGTATCAGATAGTGGTCTGCTGACATTCTTAGGATTTTCAGTGGTCAAACTTTTCAGAAATGAGCCAGGTCATCCTTCCTAGTCTATGTTAGTTAAAAAGTTCTGCTGAAAGCTGTCCACTGTGGGTGACCCTGTGGATGTTTGAAATATCAGTGGCATAGCTTCCAGCATCACAGCAACATACAAATCACCTCAGTACGACAAACTGACAGATGAGTGGTGGTGACTAGCATGCTACATAACAAAAACCTAAAGGATATGGTATTGGCTTAGCAGTTGTGGGAGTGCAAATGACAAAGAAACTGATATTAGAGATCGAAAAATGGCAATCCATATAGTATATGTTGTTGTTGTTAAGTGCTGTGCACTTAACAACATAGCGACCCTGTATAGGGTTTCCAAGGAGTGGTTGGTGAGCTTGAACCACCGACCTTGCAGTTCAAACGGCTTTGCAGTCTGGCGCATTAGCCCACAGTGCCACACATATGGTATATAGTAGCAGATTATTTGACAAAAATGTCACCTTTTATTTCTTGGGATGCAGATGACAGGCTTACTGAGAAAATTGCTGTAGGAAAAAATGGTTACAAAGAATAAAAATGTCAGTGGGTATTGACTACTGTTGACTGTATTTTGAAAAGCATTTTAAAAAACGATAAGGCCAGGAGACTTTCTGGCCACACGGCAGGCAGAAACGAACTGAGTTAGAGTCTAGAAATTCGGATCCTTGAAGGGCTGACAAAAGTGACTATTTCTAAACTCAAATCAATAGGATATAAGATTTTGTTTAAAATCACAAATACCATTAGTATTCCTTCCACTTGCCTGTCAGTATGTTGTACTGTGGTGGCTTGTGTGTTGCTGTGATGTTGAAAGCTATGCCACTGGTGTTTTGAATTCCAGCAGGTTCGCCCATGGTGGACAGGTTTCAGCGGAGATTCCAAACTGAGACAAATTGAGCAAGTTGAGGTGGACCAGTTCGGAATGGTTAGCCACTGAAAATCTAATAGATAGCAGTGAAACATTGCCAGATATAGTGCTAGAAGATGAGCCCCTCAGATTGGAAGTCATTCAAAATATGACTGGGAAAGAGTTGTCTCCTTAAAGAAGAGTTGATCAAAATGATGTAAAAGGATCAAAGTTTTTGGAACCCTCATTTGCTGGTGGGGCACAACTCAAAATAAGAAGAAATCGCTGCAACCATCCATTAATAATGGGAATGTAGAATGTATGAAGTATGAATCTAGGAAAATTAGAATTTGTCAAAAATGAAATGGAATGCATAAACATTGATATCCTAGATAACAGTGACCTGAAATGAACTGGTATTGACCATTTTGAATCAGGCAGTCATATGATTTACCATGCTGAGAATGATGAATTGAATAGGAATGGTGTTGCATTCATTGTCAAAAAGAGCATTTCAAGACCTATCTTGAAGTACAATGTTGCCTGTCATAGGACAACATCCATATGTCCACAGAAGAGCAATTAATACCAGTATTATTCAAATTTACACACCAACCAACCACTAAAGTAAAGTGATGATGAAATTGAAGAATTCTACCAACCTCTTCAGTCTGAAATTGATCAAACATACAATGAAGTTGCATCAATAATTACTGGTGATTTAAATGCAAAAGTTGGAAACAAAGGGGAAGGATCTTAGTTGGAAAATATGGCCTTGGTGATAAAAACGATATAGGAGAATGTATGTTAGAATTTTGCAAGACCAATGACTTCTTCATTGCAAATACCTCTTTTAAACAACATAACTAACTGTGTATATGGACCTCACCAGATTAAATACACAGGGATCAAATTGACTAAATCTGTGGGAAGAGATGATGGTGAGGCTCAATATCATCAGCCAAAAGAAGGACAAAGCAGACCATCAATTGCTCATATGCAAGTTAAGGCTGAAGCTGAAGAAAACTAAAACAAGTCCACAAGACCCCAGATATGATCTTGAGTATGTTATTGTTGTTGTCAAATGCCGGAGAGTCAGTTCCAACTCATAGGAACTGTATAGGATTTCCGAGGAGCAACTAGTGGGTTTGAACTACTGACCTTGCAGCTCAAACTGATTTTGCAGTCCAGCACATTATCTTGCAGCACCACACCAGGACTCTGACCTTGAATATATTCTTCCTGAATTTAGAGATTATCTCAATAATCGATTTAACACACTAAACGCTAATGACCTAAGACTAAAAGAGTTGTGGGATGACATCAAGAATATCGTACATGAAGACAGCAAAAGGTCACTAAAGAAACAGGGAAGAAAGAAAAGACCAAAATGAATATCAGAAGGGCCTCTGAAACTTGTTCTTGAATATAGAGAAGCTAAAGTGGATGGAAGAAATAACAAAGTAAAGAGCTGAATATTTCAAAGGGCAGTCAAATAAGACAAAGTAAAGTACTCTAATGGAATTGCAAAGACCTGGAGTTAGAAAGTCAAAAAGGAAGAACATGCTCAGCATTTTTCAAGCTGAAAGAATTGAAGAAACAAATTCAAGCCTTGAGTTTTGAATTTTGAACCACTGGACTGGCAACCACAGTTCAAACCCACCAGCTGCTCTTGGAAACAGGGTTGCTATGAGTTGGAACCAACTAGATGACACACAGTGACAAAATATTGAGCAATGCAGCAAATATCAGAAGAAGATACAAGGAACACACAGAATCACTGTATTAAAAAGAATTGGTCAATGTGCAACCATTTCAAAAGGTAGCATATGATCAAGAACCAATGGTACTGAAGGAAGAAGTCCAAGCTGCACTGAAGGCATTGGTGAAAAACAAGGCTCTAGGAATTGATGGAACACAAACCAAACGATTTCAAGAAACTGATACAGTGCTAGAGATGCTCACTGGTCTATGCCAAAAAATTATAAAAACCTTGCAAACCACATGGGAGAGATCCATATTTGTGTCCACTATGACCAATATCATTGAACAATATCATTATTATCACATGCAAGTAGTTTTGCTGATGGCAATTTAGAAATGGTTACTGTAGTATATCAACAGGGAGCTACCAGAAATTCAGGCGAGAATGTGGAACAAGGTATATCATTGCTGACAGCAGGTGGATCTTGGCTGAAAGCAGAGAATATCACAATAATGTTTACTTTTGCTTCATTGAGTATGAAAAGGCATTGGACTGTATGGATTATAACAACCTATGGATAACATTTTGAAGAATGAAAATTCCAGCACATTCAGTTGTGCTCCTGACCAAGAAGTAGTAATTTGAACAAAACAAAGGGGTATTGAATGGTTTAAAATCTGGAAATGTGTGCACCAGGATTATATCTTTTTACCATGTTTGTTCAATCTGTATATTGAGCAAATAATCTGAGAAACTAGATTATATAAAGATGAATATGGCATCAGGATTGAAGGGAAGACTCATTGGCAACTTGTGATATGCAGGATACACAACCTTGCTTGTTGAAAGTGAAGAGTACTTAAAATACTTACTAATGAAGATCAGAGACACTGTACCCTTCAGTATAGATTGGACCTCAGTGTAAAAAGACAAAAATTCTTACAACTGGACCAATAAATAACATCAAAATAAATGGAGAAAAGATTGAAGTTGTCAACGACTTCATTTTGCTTGGATTCACAATCAATGCTTATTGAAGCAGCATTTTAGAAATCAAATGATGGATTGTGATGTACTGCATTGGTAAACCTGTTTCAAAAGACCACTTTAAAGTCCTAAAGAATCAAGGTGCATCTAACCCAAGTCATGGTATTTTTAATAGCCTCATATGCATGTGAAAGTTGAACAATAAATAAGGAAGATCTTAAAAGAATCGATACATTAGAATCATGGTGTTGGTGAATAATATTACAATTATGATGGACTGTCAGAAGAACAAACAGTGCTGTCTAGGAAGAAGTACAGCCAGACTGCTCATTAGAAGCCAGGATGGTGAGATTTCGTCTACTGTACTTTAGACATGTTGTCAGGAGGGACCAGTCAGTTCCTGGAGAAGGACATCATGCTAGGTAAAGTTGAGGGCTAGCGAAAAAGAGGAAGAATCCCAATAAGATGGATTTACACAGTGGCAGTAACAATGGCTCAAACATAATACTTGTAAGAAAGATGCAGGACCAGGCAGTGTTTTCTTCTGTTGTATATATTGTCACTATGAGTTCGAACAAACTGGATGACACACAACAACAACTTTAATATCCAAACATTTAGTAAAGATCAGATTAAGAGTGTAGCTTTCCAAACCAGCTTGAGTTAATTGCCATAGAATTGAGACTGCAAAGGACAAGGGGAGGGCAAAATATAGATATATAATATAGCATATTTGATGACTTGGACTGAAAAAGACCTTTGGGATGATTATATAGTAAATAGAACAGATGTCAGTAAAATCGATCAGAAACACACTCTTTTTGAGAGAACTGTATTGCCAAGAAAACTGCAAGTTTGGACTAAAAAAAATCTTAATTGTTCAAGCAGTAAGACATTTTTTGGTCTCCCAAATTGGTCTAATTGGAAGCATCCTGTAAAAGAAAGACTACTCTCCTATACCCATTTCAGACATCACCAAGGAGGAGGAGAGAAGGAAGAAACTCCTAGAAAGTTGGAGACAGCGACCATAGGTTTAATAGTAAAAGGAGTCCTCTCTAAGAGTAGAACGAGGGCCTATTTATGCAAATCTTCCCATACTCCTACTCCAGAGTGGGACCCCCTCACAATATTGCCCTGTGGGATTTTAGTATTTCTTTAATTTGCCTCTATTTTCTCTTTCCAAATGCAAATGCTTTGGGTAGTAATTCAGTGCCTATTCCACCACTGAATATTAGGAATGGGTGTGTCACAAGACAGATAACTTACATATTTTGGTTCATAACTTACAAGAACTTGAGGAATTCCATCAAGATTTGATAGAGGATCTGATTATTAAACAGAAATCCTTGTTTTTGGATTGAATACAGTGACTGATAAGAATTTGGATTGTCGGTCATGATCAGGTGATGATTTTGATCTGTATATTGGAGGAAATGTGAAATAGATATATGGTGATGTGCTGGATATAACTTAAAATGAAGAGAAACAGCTGTAAACATCCATTGAAAATCAGAACATGGAATGTAAGAAGTATGAATTTAGGAAAATTGGAAATTGTCAAAAATGAAATGAAATGCATAAACATCGATATCTTAGGCATTAATGAGCTGAAATGGACTGGTATTGGCCATTTTGAATCTGACAACCACATGGTTTACTATGCAGGGAATGACAAATTGAAGAGGAATGGTGTTGCATTCGTTGTCAAAAAGAACATATCCAGATCAGTCATGAGGTACAATGCTGTAAGTGATAGGATAATGTCCATGCGCCTACAGGGAAGACCAGTTAATACCACTATTGTTCAAATTTACTCACCAACCACTAAAGCCAGTAAGGATGAATTCTACCAACTTTTTCCATCTGAAATTGATCAAACACGTAATCAAGATGTATTGCTCATTACTGGTGAGCAAAGAGGAAAGATCAGTTGTTGGAAAAGATGGCCTTGGTGATAGAAATGATGCTGGAGAATGCATGATAGAATTCTGCAAAATCAATTATTTGTTTATTTCAAATACCTTCTTTAGACAGAATAAGGGATGTCTTATGGACCTTGCCAGATGGAATACATAGAAATCAAATTGACTACATCTGCAGAAAGAGACAATAGAAAAGTTCCATATTATCAGTCAAAACAAGGCCAGGGTCAGATTGTGGGACAGACCATCAATTGCTCATAAGCAAATTCAAACTGAAGCTGAAGAAAATGAAAAAAAAAAGTCTATGAGAGCCAAAATAATGTTGAATATATCCCACCTGAATTTAGAGATCATCTGAAGAACAGATTTGATACATTAAAAAGACTGAAGACCAGGAGAGTTGTGGGATGACATCAAGAACATCATACATGATGAAGGCAAAAAGGAAGGAAAAGTTCAAAACGGATGTCAGAAGAGACACTGAAACTTGCTCTCCAGCATAGAGATGCTAAAACAAAAGGAAGAAATGTGGAGGTACAAGCGCTGAACAGAAAATTTCAAAGATCAGCTCGAGAAGACAAAGTCAAATATTACAATGAAATGTGCAAAAGATTTGGAGTCAAAAACCAAACAGGAAGAACATGCTCAGCATTTCTCAAGCAGAGGGAACTGAAGAAAAAATTCAAGCCTCACTTTTCATTATTGAAGGATTCTCTGGGAAAATTATTGAATGATGCAGAAAGCATCAAAAGAAGGTGGAAGGAATACACAGAGTCACTGTACCAAAAGGAAATGGTTGATGTTCAGCCATTTCAAGAGGCAATATATGATCAAGAGCTAATGATACTGAAGGAAGAAGTCCAAGGTGCATTGAAGGAATTGGCAAAGAACATGGCACCAGGAATTGATGGAATGAAAATTGAAATATTCAAGAAAGCGTGGCAGCACTGAAGGTACTTATTCATTTACACCAAGAAATTTGGAAGAAAACTACCTGGCCAACTGATTGGAAGAGATTCGTATTTGTGTCCATTACAAAGTGAGGTGACCCAATGGAATGCGGATATCATCGAGCAATCTCTTTGATATCCCATGAGAGTAAAGTTTTACTAAAGGTAATACAGAAATGACTGCAAGCATACATTGACAGAGAAGCATACATTCCAGAGGTTCAAGCTGGATTCAGAAGAGGCCGTGGAACAAGGGATATCATTGCTGATGTCCGATGGATCTTGGCTGAAAAGAGAGAATATCAGAAAGATGTTTACCTGTGCTTTATTAACTATGCAAACGTTCTCAATTGTGTGGATCATGACAAGCTATGGACAACATTGTGAATTATGAGGTATTCCAGAACACTTAATTGTGATCATGAGGAATCTGTACCTGGACCAAGAGGCAGTTGTTTGAACAGAACATGGGAACACTGAATGGTTTAAAATTAAGAAAGGTGTGTGACAAGGTTGTATTCTTTCACCATACTTATTCAACCTGTATGCTGAGCAAATAATCTGAGAAGCTGTGTTATATGAAGAAAAACATGGCATCAGGATTGGAGGAAGACTCATTATCAACCTGCGATATGTAGATGATACAACCTTGCTTGCTGAAAATGAAGAGGACTTAAAATATTTACTGATGAAGATCAAAGAACATAGCCTTGGGGATGGATTGCACCTCACTGTAAAGCAAACAAAAATCCTCACCATTGGACCAATAAACAACATTCTTATCAATGGAGTTTGAATGGAGTTTCAATGGAGATTGAAGCTGTCAAGGACTTCATTCTTTTTGGATCAACTATCAACACTCATGGAAGCAGCAGTCAAGAAATCAAATGACATGTTGCATTAGGCAAATGTGCTGCACAAGACCTTTTGAAAGTGTTGAAGAGCAAAGATGTCACCTTGAGGACGAAGGTGCGCCTGACCCAAGCCATGGTGTTTTCAATAACCTCATATTCATGTGAAAGCTGGACAGTGAACAAGGAAGACCACAGAAGAATTGATGCTTTTGAGTTATGGTGTTGGAGGAGAATATTAAAAGTGTCATGGGCTTCCAAAAGAATTAACAGATCTGTGTTTGAAGAAGTGCAGCCAGAGTGCTCCTTGGAGGCCAGGATGGCCAAATTTTGTCTCTCATAGTTTGGACATATTGTCAGGAGGGACAGTCACTGGAGAAAGCTATCATGTTTGGTAAGGTGAAAGGTCAGAGAAAAAGAGGAAGACCCGCAGAGAGATGGATTGGCAAAGTGGCAGTGGAAGTAGATCTCTAGGTCTTTCTTCTCAGCTGTCTTCATCTAAAAGCTTTACTAAAACCTGTCTACCATAGGTGAACCTGCTATTATTTGAAATACTGGTAGCACAGCTTCCAGAATTATAGATAACAACATGCAAGCTATCACAGTACAACTAAATGACAGATGAATGGTGACAGGTTTCTAATAGATGTTCTCAATTATTAGTCAACACTCTACCTCAGAATTACTGTTATTGTTGTGCAAAATAAGAAAAACAAAATGTCAGAGCTTAAAAAATAATTCAGATACCTGGATGTTTCAGAAAGTACTTAATCAAAACCTGGAGGGGTAGTTTAGAAACCAATAATATGACAGAATAAAGTAAGGCATAACCTATGCACTTCAGAAAACACTGCCATGAAATAGGAAATAAAATCAGGAAAGATCTCTGAGTTCGCATTTTTGACAAAATATTAAATATACTCAGACATAGAATTTGAAAATGAAAAGTCCCCTTACTCATTTAGGATCCTCATCATTGGGACAAATGTGAAAAAAGGGAAAGTCCATTAAAGTAGGTAAATTTGAAAATATATATTAAAGTTGAACTGCACTATGGTAAATGTCATGTCTAGCAGTGTAGAGAGCATATGTTCTCAGGAAATCTACCCTATCAACAGACAAGAGACAAAATCACACTGGCAAATTATTAAAGCTGGAAGGCATGAGGAGAGGAGATGACAAAGGCATTTGTGTTCAACTGGCTACGTAAACCAACTGGCTATCCAGTCAAGTGGGGGAGTGAGAGAGAAAGGAGCCATTAAGGACTCTACTCTGTCTCTTACTCGACCTTAGGTTTTTACCCTGAGTGAAGAAAGAAAAACAACAGTTGAATAGCTCATAAAAAATAAGTGAATGAACTGATGGAAGAAAAGGGCTATGACTTACTAACGTGATGAGTCAGCCTCTCTAGTCTGACCTAGACATATAAATAGAAGAATTATAACCATTATACTTTTGTTCTGGGCTTCAGCAATTACTTAGCCATTGGGCGCCATGCAGCAAGTAATTTAAAGTAAGATGCAGCTACCGTGGGAATGCCATAAGCAACTATGTGGATCCAAATGATTTTCTGTGATATTTTTTCCCTCTAACTGACGACAATTGTTTCAAGGAATTCCACATCTTGAAAAGGGTTAATGACATAGTGTTTTGAAACCTGATATGATCTGTTTTTCAAGCTGTGCTGTATTTAGAGATATATTTAGTTCTGCAGATGTCTTGAGTCTATCATTGAAATTGGTCTTTCCCATCTAAACCAGGCACTGCTTCTTAAGGAGCCAGAATAGGACACTCAGTGCTCTTTGGTGGAATCATTTTCTTTTTGTTTCCACTGTGAAGTAGCCCGAAGAGTTGATGCAGGTTTTCTCTTTTGTGTGACCCTGACAATTCATATTGCTCATATTGGAGCAATGCAGGTAATAGAGTTTTTGTTTGGTGATTGTCTTGACCAAGAAAAGTCTTTAGGAGTTGTGTCATTAAATATCAAAATCATAGAAAATTGTAGAAATTAGAATGAAAACAAACATGAACAAGAAACTCATTTATATTCTTTGCAGATAAAAGCTATTAAAAATAAAAATGAAAAAGTGATATAAAAGAGAAAAGTGTTTAAGATTTTAGTGGTTAAGATTCTATGATTGATACTAATGGGTCACTTGAACCTTAACCTCCATGAATGACCCAGAGACCAGTAGAACTAGATGGTGCCCAGCTACCACTGCTGACTGGTCTGAAAGGGATCATACTGCAAGGTCCTGGAGACAGTGGTAAAAAATATAGAAGAAAAATCAAAATCATAAAATAGGACAGGCTTACTGGTCCCAGACTGTGACCTTTAGTTACCCTTCAAACCTGAAACTGAACTTATTCCCTTGGCTTAATTTTCATACAACAATAGCATGTCTATAAGATGTGGCTCCATATGATAAGCACTGGACTGGGAGCCACAAGGTCAGCAGTTTAAGCCCACCAGCTGCTCTCCAGGAGAAAGATGAGGCTTTCTGCTCTCTCAAAGATTTAAAAGCACTCAGGGTGGCTCTGAGTCAGATGAATAATAACACTAGGATGATAGTCACTCCTTAAAACAATCAACCATTTGCGATCAAAAGGGCAGTCAGTATTGCCCAAGGGCAAAGTTCAGCCGGCAGTTTGGCTTAGGAAAGAAGGATGAATGGAAACAGTAAGCTCAGGGGAGAAGTGGAATAAGTGATGTTACTTTATGGGATTGGAGTCAATGACATGAAACAAAATGTGGATGAAGTATTGAATGGAGGACAGATTTGCTCTGTAAACCTTCATCCAATTGACAATAAAAAGTACAATTACACACAAAAAATTATTTACTGAATCTCCAACCAGTCAACAATGAGAAATTTAAACTAAAGAAGGCTGGAATAAACCAAAACAAGAATCACTTTTTTGTTCTTAAATTGGTAAGTAATTTTTTTAATGCTGTAGAAATCACTGAATGTGGTAAAAAGTCAAATACATATGTTATCTACTTTAGTAGATGAAAAAAATCATTCACGGAAATAATTTTTTCCTTTCCTAATGTATTATTTTGTCCAATTTTTTTTTCTCCCAATGGTGTGATTTACATAACAACGCTAGCAAAAAAAAAAAAAAAAAAAAAAAAAAAAAAATCTAGGCCTAATTATCACATTCAAAATAGGACCTGGAAATCAGTCATTGCTAACTGAAGATTACAGATTGTTTTTTAAAAAGCAAAACTTGAGTTCAGCTCAAATGTTATCCTTAAAAATGGATTGTATTATTTTGCCATATCAAATCAAATGCCATTTTGGAATCAAAGGAAGCAGCTCCCAAGTGAATTCATAGCTAAGTGTTACCAATTTAGACCATACTAAACCTTTAGATTTTTGAAAAGCTGGAGAAATACAAAAAGAGGCACAGGGAAGACAGTTGTACATATATTATTTATAATGACAGTTTTCCATGTTGTATTCTGCATGGTTTTGTTTTTCTTTACTTTGTAAAGATCATGACATCATTTGGAAACTAAAAATGTACTATTTTTTTCAGTATATCCTCTGTTGCAAAGACAGTAGAGGAGGTGGTTACCAGCACAAAATCGAGCTCCACTGCTTGAAGTTATAGTGCAGCTCCTTCAGTCCCCAGCTGTGAGTCCTTGGGCAAGTTTTTAAACTTTTCCCTGTTGCACGTCTTTAAATCTGTAAAAAGGAACAATAATAGTACTTCTCTCATGGGGTTTGTTGAATGGATTAAATGACTCAATCCATGCAAGGCACTTAGCTCAATGCCTTACAAATAGAAAGCATTCAGTAAGTATTTATTATATTGTAACATATTCTCTACATTGAATATTTACTCAGGAAGATGCAGACTCCTATGTATAAAAGAATCCTTATCACTCTTGATCATACATACACCAGTTTGGTTGAAAATTATTTTTGTTCTAATGTAAGAATCCTAGAAATGTATACGCAAAGAATTTTTTTCAGTGTGAATGTGATTAAGCAATTTTCTTACAAAGGTAGACGATACTAACAAATATAGGTGTTTGTGTACAATTTTTCTTTAATAAAGGAGCCCTATGGTGTTATGGGCTAGGCTAACTGCAAGGTCAGTTGTTCAAACCCACTTGTTACTCCTGGGGAGAAAGATTAGACTGTCTGCTCCTGTAAAGATTTACAGTCTTGCTCTATGTAGGATTACTATGAGTTGGAATGGGCTCGAAGGCAGTGAGTCTGGTGGGTTCAAGGATCCATGCCTTAAAGGTGGTGGTTGTGTGCTTGACAGCGCACAACTCATAGCGATCCCTTACAGGGTTTCTGAGGCTGCAAATCTCTTCATGGGAGCAGAAAGCTTCATCTTTTCCCCATGGAGCGACCAGTGGGTAGAGACTGCTGACTTGTGGTTAGCAATCAAACATGTAACAATTACGTTATAGGTTTTTGTTGTTAAGTGTCGTCAAGTTGATTCCGACTCAAAGAGACCCTGTTCCAGGGAGCAATTGGTGGTTTTGAACATCCAACTTTGTGGTTCACAATCCAGTGCTGATATTATAGTTCCACACCAGGAGTTCACGCTAAAGGTTGTTGTTGTTGTTGTATGTGCCGTGGAGTCGGTTCCGACTCATAGCGACCCTGTACAAGATTTCCAAGGTTTATGGGAGCAGAAAGCCTCATCTTTCTCCCGCAGAACAGCTCTCCCCCAGAACAGCTGGTAGTTTCAAACTGCTGACTGCAGTTCGCAGCCCGATTTGTAACCTCTACGCTACCAGAGCTCCTTTCAAAATAGAGGTAGAACTGATAAAAGTCCTTTGTTCATATATTGACATGTAGTTGAGTATCTGCGGTGCAAGTGCCCACTATATGTGAGACTGGGAATAAAATAAGGATAAGACAGTGTTGTTCTGAAGCAGCCCATGGACAAACAGCAACCAAAGTGAAAATAATACGGCTAATATTGATTGAGTAATTACCATATATCTTGCTTTCATTATTTAATCTTCATAAAAATCTACTAGGTAAATATTCTTATGCTCATTTTTCAGATCGGAAAAACGAAGCCTAAAGAAGTGAAATGGAGACTACATTCAATGATAAGGAAAAAAAAGTGTATTAATTGTTAGAAACTTGATCTGCTCTGTAAACCTTCACACATTTCACTATAGAAAGTTTTGTTTGTTTTTTAAAAGTAGTTATGGAACTTGGAAGAATTGAAAGTATTTGGAATATGGTGTGATTCTTACTATAAAAGAAAAAATATGTACAGAACATATTATGAGAAAACTAATGTACTGCTTCCAATGCCTATGATAGTCTATGCATCAGGCTGTATTCATTAAATGTATTATCTCATTTAATCCAAGTGCTGTAATCACAAACATATGTCCCAGTGTGGCATTGTAGGATAAGCACTGGACTGCTTACCACAAGGTCAGCAGTTTAAACCCACCAACAGCTTCTCAGAAACACTATACAGGGTTGCTATTAGTTGGACCAGACTCAACAGCACTTAACAGCAACAACAAACATGTGTATAATGATCCCTAGTTTATAGGTAACAAATATGAGGGAATTAACAAATAATAACTACTCCTAGATCAGTCTGCTTTCAGTAATGGACTAAGGATTTAACTCCGTGTTTTTTGACTTTTAGATCCAACTACTGTTCACCACATCAAGTGATCTGCACAGGTGGGAGGGAGGGAGGGAGAAAGAGGAGAACTGTCAGAGACAAGAACCAAATCATGATGGACTTTGTGGGTGGCGATCAACTACTGAAATCATTGGGCAGAGGAATTAGATTCATATTTCAGAAAAAAAACAATCTGGTAGCACTTAAGAAGAGTGATTGTTATCTTAAAAAGTTTTATAACTTGCAATTACTACACTACTTTCTTTATTTTGACTTCAAAGCAAATCAAAGTGAAAGTTAGGAGCAAGACGCTTCATCCTCCCGCTCTCATTTTGGGACTTGGATTTTGTACTTTTGCCTTTTCTCCAGAGTTTAGAAAACTCATGGTCTTATACCCATCTTGAATATAAAAGTGCCCAAGGAGTCCTGGTGTAGCGCTGTAGGATAAGCACTGGACCACAGGTTGGTTGAACCACAAGGTTGGTAGCTTAAACTCACCAGCTGTTCCTCGGAAACCCTATACAGGATTACTAGGAGATAGATCCGACTGGATGGCACTTAAACAGCAACATACTGTGCCCACTTATTCTATATTTATATTTTCCTTCTGTACTTCATAATAGTGTCATCTAGACTTGACTGTGGATGATATTTTCAAACCAGTGTGGTGATAGAGGTGTATCTTTGTGTACCATTATCTGCGGTGCAAGTGATAATGGTACTTGCTCTTATTAAGTGTTGTCGAGTCATTTCCAATTCATAGCGACCCTGTATAGGTTATCTGAGGCTGTAAATCTTTGCAAGGGCAGAAAGCCTCTTCTTTCTCTCAGAGCTGATGGGCTCAAAATGTCAATATTGTGGTTCACAGTCAAGTGTTTATCCTACAGAGCCACTGCACTACTCTTGTGTGCCATGTTGTTGTTAAAGTGCATACTTCACATATGTACTATTGCACTTAATAAGAATATAGTGGATCTAAAAGGTAGGTTTTACTTCCTAAGGTTAACCTCTTTGTGTATCAGTTTCATTCTCTTTATTTGGATAATAATAGTAAGTCTTTCATAGGGTTATTATTAAGATTAAATGAGTTAATCCATTCCTATGCACCTAGCATGTAGTAAATTCTCTATTCAATGTTAACTAATGCCTGATGAGTCAAGGAGTAATTTGAAATAAAAGCTCATGGTCTCTGAAAAAACAATGCTAAGGTATGAAAGGACCATATTCATATAGAAAAAAAAGAGAAACACAGCAGAGAGAAAACAGAATCATTTTTTTCCAGCTGGTTTATTAGATTAAAGTAGAGCAAGCTGACTAGCTGCAAAGACTGTGCTGTGTATCTATGACCACAAGTACAGAAATAGCACCGGTTTTTAGATTTAAACATCCTTGATAATTTATTGAAAAATCTTATAAAATGAATACTTGAAGCAATTATATGTTCACTGATTAAACCATAGAAACTAAACTTTAATGAAAGAAAATCAGCTTAACTCTTAAGTGTACCAATCTAATGGAATCCGAGTCAGAAAATGCGAGATTTAAATTCCATGAAACTGAAAAATAAGCAGATGAAATTGCTTGTAAATATCAATTGGATGTCATTTTGATTTCTTAACCAATTTTATATATGTAAATAACATTCATTTGCATAAAGAGAATATTAGATGAAAATGTAACCTTATTTTTTAAAACTTACAGAAAAATAATCATGGAAAGAAAGAGGGACTGTATTCATCAAATCAGATGGAACTGAATACATGAGAGCCTTAAGCTCTCAAATGTGATAGTCCTCTAATTAAATATGAGAAGAATAATCAATTGTTTTGCTATTAACCATTAAAATTACCTTTGACAAATCTGAGTGGCCACAATGATAAATTTTCCCATGTGGTGGGATGGTCCAGTGTGAGCTGTGTAAAAATTGACCTCTTTCTCTACAATTATTTATTGTGTTGAAAATACCAAATCATCTAACATTAACTCTACTTCTAAGTATTTATGACTATTCAGTTCCTCACACACTAGTATCTTTCATTTCCTTATTCAGCTGACCCAACATGCAGGGCTGCATGTCAACTAACATTTTCTAACTTCTGAGAAAATAATCCGTTTGGGGAAGGATGAGCCCACATACTTTAAAAACAAAATAATTTGTAATAGGTTAAAAACAGAATGTGGGGGTAACAAAAAGATGTTTTTTTTTTCAGCTAGCACCAAGAAAATAAAAAGAAAAAAGGACCCAGGAGATCACTTAATGAAGAGGTAACCTTGAGGAGCCATAACATCAACAACAAAAGCTACAGACAGAAGTGTATATTATTTCAGTCGCTCTGTTTTTCTAGCATTAACGGACATCTGTGAGTCCTGGTGTGGTGCTGTAGGATAAGTACTGGACTGCTAACTACAAGGTCAGTGGTTCAAACCCACCAGCCACTTCTTGGAAACACAATACAGGGTTGCTACGAGTCAGAACTGACTTCACTGCAGTTAACAACAATATGAGGAGGCTGTGGTTGAGGAAATGTTGTAGGAGTGTATGTGTGTGTAGAGGTTGGAGAGAAAGATTCACAAGGATCTTCTCTTGTGAAGGCTGACTTTTTGAGAATTGTCTGTGAGGGATATTTTACAATTAAGGGAGAAGGTTCTGGAATTCATGTACTTGTTTTTGCCTCTCCCAATATTCGCCTCAGAAATTTCACTGATCTTTTATAAAGCACATTTTCCTAAGTCTGTGCAGTCTGGTTAGTTACTCTTGTGGAAAGGAAAAGACTAATGTGGCAAAAGGGAAGGAGTCCCATTGCATCACATCCTTTCCCAGGTTCTAGTAATGCTGAGTTCTAGGTAGAAATTGAACCCTGAAGGATATCTCCCAAAGAAGCTGTTGAGGGAAAAGCAGTGTTGAGGGGGAAACGGCCCTGACTGCAGCCAGAAGAGAGACTGCTATTTTTCTGAAGGAGGAAGTAAGGGCCCAGAGAACTCCTGGGTTCCATATCAATGCTGGACCTGCTGCTGGTTGCTAGGCAACACAGTTCCTCCATCATTTCCACATATGCTTCTCAAGAAACACATACCCCTGTGACATCTCTTTTTAATCTTTCTAGATTGCCCTCAACATTCATCTAAAGATAACAACAATCTTCATGGTAAACAAGTAAAAAAAAAAAAAAATTATTTGGAGATGTTAATTATTAAACATCACTTCCTCAATGTGACCTCTCAACACCTTCTTAATAATTGCAATTTCTCCTTCCCCTAATATTCTTTATCCCCATTTTCTGATTGATTTTCTCCATAGCCCTTATCACTATTTTCACATATAAGATGTTTTACTTATTGATCTGTTTCTCCAAATAGAAAGAACATGCTATGAAGGCAGAGATTTTATCTGCTTTGCTTTATATCCCCAGTGGTGCTGTAGGATAATGCACTGGACTGCAAGGTCGGCAGTTCAAACTCACCAGCTGGTCCTTGGAAACCTGATACAGAATCACTATGAGTCAAAACTGACTGGATGGCACTTAGTGTCTTGTACTTGTTGTTAAGTGTTGTTGAGCCAGTTCTGATTCATAGCAATCCTGTGGAGGTTTTCCAAGGAGTGGCTAGTGGGTTTGAACTGCCAACTATGTGGTTAGCAGTACAGTGCTTATCCTACAGCGCCACACCAGGACTCCGATCTTATGCTTTGTTGTTGTTGTTAAGTGTCATTTAGTTGGTTCTGATGCTTAGGAACCTTTATAGGACTTCCGAGGAGTGGTTAGTGAGTTTGAACTGCCAACCTTGCAGTCCAGTGCATTATCCTGCAGCGCCACAACAGACCTTGTGCTTGTTGTTGTTGTTGTTACGTGCCGTCGAGTCGGTTCCGACCCATAGCGACCCTGTACAGGGTTTCCGAGGGTGTAAATCCTTACGGGAGTAGA
>NW_006408530.1:12941943-12943914 GCF_000296735.1 Chrysochloris asiatica
AAAAAAAAAAAGGTGGGCTAGGGATTACACATATCTGCCTTCTTACTTGGAAGTCTTGATGGGTCCAGAGCCGTGATGTCAACAGTTCCCTGCTTTCTATACAGAAATAATCTTGTGTGCATTTATAAGGGATATCATTACTGATGTTATATGGATCTTGGCTGAAAGCAGATAACACCAGAAACATGTTTACCTGTGTGAATCATGGGAAGTTATGGACAACATTGTGGAGAATGAGTAATTCCAGAACACTTAATTGTGCTTATGAGGGACCTATACATAGACCAAGAGGCAGTTATTCAAACAGAACAAGGGGGCACTGAATGGTTTTAAATTAGCAAAGGTGTGCACCAAGGCTATATTCTTTCACCATACTTATTCAATCTGTATGATGAAAAAATAATCTAAGAAGCTAGATGATATGAAGAAAAATGTGGCATCAAATTGGAGAAACACTCATTAACAACCTATAATATGTAGATGATACAACCTTGCTGAAAGCAAAGAAAACTTAAAATACTTATTGATGAAACCCAAAGACCACAGCCTTTCATATGGGTTGCACCTTAGTCTAAAGAAACTGTACATCTTTACCACTGGACCAATAAATAACATCATAATAAATGGAGAAAAGATGGAAGTTCTCATAGACTTCATTTTGCTTGGATCCACTATCAACACTCATGGAAGCAACAGACAATAAATCAAATGTCATATTGCATTAGGTAAATCTGTTGCATAAGACCGCTTTAAAGTATTCAAGAGCAAGGGGGTCAGTTTGAGAACTAAGGTGCACCTAACCCAAGCCATGATATTTGCATGTGAAAGTTGGGCAGTCAATAAGGAAGATTGTAGAAGAATTGAAGTAGTTGAGTCATGGTGTTGGAGGAGAATATTAAAAGTACCATGGATTAAAAAAAAAAAAAAAAAGTACCATAGATTGCCAGAAGAACAAACAAATCTGTGTTGGAAGAAGTACAACCAGGGTGGCCAGATTTCCTCTCTCCTACTTCAGACATATTATCAGGAAGGACCAGTTCCTGGAGAAGGACATCATGCTAGGTAAAGCAAAGGGTCAGAGAAAGAGAGGCAGACCCCAGTGAGATGTCTTGGTACAGTGGCAGCAGCAATGGGCTCAAGTTTAACAAAGCTTGTGTGGATGGTGCAAGATCAGGCACTGCTTTGTCCTGTTGTGCATAGTGTCGCTATGATCAGTACTGACTCTATTGCACCTAATAGCAACTTGTGCATTTATTAATTTGCACTTTAAATGCTGAATGTAGCAAGTCAATCACAAAAGGACAAATATTTTGTGATTTCTCCATCTGAAATATATAAAATAAACAAATGCATAGAGACTAAATCTTATTACTGGTTAGCAAGGATGGGTGGGAGAGAGTGCCAACTCATTGCTTAATGGACTATGAATTTCTGGTAAGAATGATGGGGCATTTATATATTTATCTATTCCACAAATGTATGAGTTTGAAAGAAGATATTGGTACATGGGTATTTACCTTTCTTGAAAATAATACCCCATATGAATGGGGTAGAGCATACAGTGGTCAAAATGATGAAAACTTCTTAGTATCAAATATCTTAAGGCAATGAGTTGGTAGGCCTGGGAGCTCAGGACCATAGTCTCGTGGGACACGATGAACAATTGGCATAAAATAGTCCACAAAGATAATATTCTACATCCTAATTTGGCAAGTAGTGTCTGGGATCTTAAAAGGTCATGAGCAGCTGTCAAATGTGTCTCCATATGCAGAAAAAAGAAGAGTGATGAAAATGAAGAGGATTGGAATCATTTAGTCCAATGGAATAATGGAACATGTAAACATCAGTCTCCACGACTCTGAGACCAGAAGAAGTAGATGGTGCCCAGCTACCACCACCAACTGCTCTGAAAGGGATCACATTAGAAGGTTCCCGATAGAGCACCAGAACATGTGGAACAGAATTTAAAAT
>NW_006408530.1:12946053-12947943 GCF_000296735.1 Chrysochloris asiatica
TACGGGAGTAGAAAGCCTCATCTTTCTCCCGCGGAGCAGCTGGTAGTTTCGAACCGCTGACCTTTAGGTTCGCAGCCCGATTCGTAACCACTACGCTACCAAAGCTCCTTAGTGACCATTAAATAATGTTAATTGAATAAATTAATATTATGAGGATTATTGATGCAGATAACAAAGGACTGCTCGGTTCCCTTCTGTATCCAGGTGATACAAACAAAAACTAAACCCAAACGAAGCAACTGCAAATCAATAACTACCTCTAGAAGGGAATGCACTGCTATCTTATAAGCTTTCATTCCCTTTATGAGATGCTTGCTGTTCTTGTTAAGTGCCATCAAGTTCCAACTCATAGAGACCATGCATAGGGTTTCCATGGAGTGGCTGGTGGGTTTGAACCCCCAATCTTTTAGTTAGCAGTGCCGCGCTTATCCTAAAGCACCATACCAGGCCTCAAGGGTATCCTCCATGATGCTAAGAAAGCAAGAAGTCCAAGATGGCAAGACTCCTTAATATTTTCTAGACTGTTAGTGTGTTTGTGTATAAAACTCCACCAAAGGTTGCCTGCCTTAAGATGTTGTTATTCCTGTCTCCTTTTGCATTCTATTGCAAACATTTTGCTTTGAATTATTTCTCATTCTCTGCTTGCCCCTTTGGGCTCATGCTTTGGGTTGTCTGGTCCAGACTAGGACTTTGAATTCTCTTTGGTCACAGCCTCAAGTTAGCTCTGCTTATACCTGAAAAGTCTGTTTGAACTGCAAGGTTGGTGGTTCAAACTCACCAGTTGCTACTTAGAAACCCTCTACAGAGTTGCTATGGGTCGGAACCGACTTGACAGCATTTAACAACAACAACAACAACAACAACATTATATTCCTAGATGCTGCTACTATTGAAACTGGGGAGGTTAAACCCAAAGTCTTCCTATTACAGCCTTTTCATTCCCTACTGGAGTTTCCTGGTTTCATTCAGGGTAGAGTGAGAGAGGGCAATGAGAAGACCTTAACCCAAGTGCACTAAAGCCACCATGGCAGAAACATGGTTGACCCCATACATATTTGTTAGACAAACATTCCACACTAACCACCACTCTGGACATTCACCACAACCACCTCTGCATTGCGCTACACTAATTGTCAGCAACAGAAGTTCTTCCCTTAGGTCAAATCAGACTTAGACCATTTTTCCAGGATCCCCTACACATGTCTAAGAAATTTCGCCTTTTCATGTTCAGGGCAGCATTGGACTGCTGGGTTATGTTCACAGAATAGGGGTCGAGGAAGCACAGAGAGGTTTCTCCTGGCTCCTCTATGCTCTTTGAATAGATCACTGCTCACAATTAAGCTTTTCCTACATGGGCTGTCACATACTTATATTTAGAGAACATGTGGCACATACTTATATTTAGAGAAGTCTTGGGATTAAGAAGGAATGTTCCATAATTTAATCAAACACCAGTTTCAGACCATGTTCTAGGAAGTCAAAGGTGGGCTAGGCCATTAGAGAGATGCAAATCAAAACAACAATGAGATATCATCTCACACCAACAATAACAGCAAACATGAAGAATGTAGAGGACAATAAATGCTGTTGGGGATGTGGAGAGACTGGGACACTCCTACATTGCTGGTGGGACTGCAAAATGGTCCAACCTCTCTGGAAACCAATATGGCGTTTCCTCAGAAGGTTGAAAATAGAAATACCTTATGATCCAGCAATTCCTCTACTAGATATTTACCCACAAGAAGCAAGAGCCACAATCTGAGAAGATGTATGCACAACAGTGTTCATAGCAGCACTATTTACGATAGCAAAAAGATGGAGGCAGCCAAAGTGCCCATCAACTGAAGAATGGATAAACAAACTGTGGTACATACACACAATGGAATACTA
>NW_006408530.1:12953962-12970022 GCF_000296735.1 Chrysochloris asiatica
AAAAGATCAGGTTTACTGCTCAGAAAGAGAGTGGAGGAACCTGAGACTATAGCCTTCAACCACCCTCCAGGTCTAGAAAGGAATGCACCCTGGTGATCCAATTTTCAGCCAAGCAATATATAGGTATATAGAGTGGGTAACAACACTAGTAAGGTAGGCTCACCATGGATGATGGAACGGTCAGTCATTCAAAATCAAGGGGCAACCTGTACTTAAGGACAAAGGTGAGACGGGACGGCAAGGTGGGTGGAGTGGAAATAGCCATAGGGGAAGCAGTGGAATAGCTGTTGTCGCATGGAGGGGATCGCAGACATTGACATAAAACAAAACAAAGCATATGATTTGTTGAATGTAAAACTGACGATCTGCTCTGCAAATCTTCACTCTATTCACAGTAATTTTCCCCCCAGTTTGGAAATGGGAAGGATGATGGTTGAACAACATGCTGAACATAATTCATGCAACTAAACTGTACATGTAAAGATCATTGAAATGTCAAAAAATATTTTTTTCATATATTTGCCAACATTAAAAAAGTGATTAAAAAAGATACTTACAAATATATTTTTGTAAAGTATATTTTTGTTAAAAAAAATACTTGCACCTGAGGGCCCATTATATCCATAGTGCTCATGGGAAAAGGGAGTTCTGTAGCTCACAGATGAGAAGACTTATTTTCTAATTTCCAGAGAGTTTACTGCCTTGTGGGGGAGACAGATAAGTGCAGAAATAATACAAGAGGGTAAAAAGGGGCATGACAAGCGATAAATGTGGGGGCTGAAAATGGAAGTAGCCAGAATCAAATTTCTAATTTGGGGCATTGGTGTTACAATGCATGCAACTTTTATTTCTTTTGCAAGGAAGAATAAAAATTCTGTGATTTTTAAAATAAGATTATTAAGCTAAACTACTTTCAACAACTTAGACAAATTTGATTATTCATGAGAATAACACCTTTTCTAAAAGAAATAAAGTTAATTTTCTACTCTTCTTCAAAGGAGGTCATTAATTATACATTTTAGATTTCATCAATTTCAGTTAGATGAGACTAACATTTTAACTAGATGTCAAGAAAGACATAAGATATTAAGTTAAATATACTGGAAGACAATAAATGGTTATTAAAAAAAAAAGCATTCTGCGACTCTCATGATTTTCTCACTTGGGTGTCTAATTGAAGGCTTGAGTTCCACAGTTAGGCAGTCAAGTCAATGCATGGCAATCCTTTGAGTTTTAAACAAAGACTTCTAAACCATTGAGTTAGGTTTAGATTAAGAACAGATGGATGACTTTTTTTTTAGCACTTGAAAAAAAAACAACAGCAAACAACCCAACAAAAATACTGGCATCCACAGAAGTAACCATCTATCTGCAAAAGAATCAACACACCTCTTATTTTGCTCTCCCTAAGAATTTACTATTTTTGAGATAAAAGCTTGTCTTGAAAAAGGTGGAATGTGTGTGATCCAATGTTTTGGTGATGCATTGCCAACAAATATAGGAAAAGAAGGAAGGAAAGCTAAACACATTAGCTGTTTGGCATGATTGGTAAGTTTCCCCAGGTTGCTGTTCTGTGCTCATCTTTTCTATTTTTCAAAACTTGTCCTCTATTTGGACAGCCCCCTATGAGGAGAAGCAGGTGAAGCAGTACCATGCTCTCCTTGGTGCTGCATGGGGTAATCAGCGCCATCTCTCATTTTTCATATCATCTGCTTGTTCGGCTCAGATTCACAAATGAAACAATTTCCTAAAAATTATTTTTTTTCTTAAAGAATTCAAGCAAATTATTAATCAATTTGAGTTGTTTTTATTAAACCAGAGGGAGAGTAATGAAGATTTAAGCTAATAGTTTTCCAGGATGTAATTCTGGAATTAAAAACAGAAAAATTATTTAAGCCATCTAAATGCATATAACTGGAATAGAATTTGGATTGTTTGGGTAGCTACATGATGCAAGATTGATATATGAATACCGTATCTGTTTGACCCTGCTATCTTGTCCCATGGTCATACATTCAAAAGACCCAGAAGAGAAGTGGGGAGAACTGTGCACCCAAATTAAGGTTACAAATCATATTCATCATTGATTTGGGTCCTGAATTAAATGCTCAGGCTGTTCATACAAATTTCCTCTATATTTTTGTATGTCATTATTTTTGTATTTGTTCTACCTTGGTGAGATTTGTTCTATCTCTGTTAGATTTTGTTTTCACTCAGAGGCATGGTTACAGTCTTCTGTTTCTTATTCCCCCTACAGATTCAATTCCAGTGCTCCACCCATACCTGTTGCCCTCTAGTTGGTTCTACTTCATTGACTGATTTTTAAAAGTAGATCACCAGGCCTTTCTTCCAACTGTCTCTGAGACCTGAACCCATCTTTTGGTTATCACCAGAGTATATTAACCATTTCCACCACCAAGGACACGCCACACATTGCTACTATTTAATAGTTAAATGTTAAACTGACGTTTTTTTCTTCACAATTATTTATTGAAATTGGGTTCTTGGGTTTGTTTTTTTTTGTTTTTTATGTTGCTCTATGCAAAACCAGTGACCTTAATCTGAAGGGAAGATCCCCCAAGGAGACGGATTGACCCAGAGGCATCAGCAATGGGCTCACATATAGTAACAGTTGTGAGGATGGTGCAGGACCAGATAGTGTTGTTCTGTTGTGCATAGTGCTAGCTTTGAGATGGAACTGACTCCAGAACACACAACAATAGCAACAATCTAAAGTGGGGTACTAAAGAAGAGAGGTTATTAGAATTGACACAAATCTGAAATAGCAAATGGAAGTCACCAGTGTGGAGACTTTATGCATGATAGAAGCCTCTCCTTTGTAAGTGGTCACTGCCTATTAGTAACTGTCACTTATTTTTTGTTTATAACTATCACGGATTTGATTTTCTGCAGAGTGGTTTCCAAAGACCTCAAGCAGCAAAGATATATTGTAGCATGCTTATTTATGTTTTACCCTCTTGTTTTTAACATGACATACAGGTATTAAACTCCAAGAGTCCTGCTAAATGTGGTTCAAATTGAGGATCTAAATTTCTAGTGTATGAAGTCAAAAAGGACCCTTTAGTATTCTCTAAGTGGAAGGAGCAATTACAATTTTGCCGATTTTGGAGAGCTTCCCTTCTTTTCCACTTTCATTCTGTCATCATTTTTGTTTTATTAGAAAACAAGTACCCATCTGTTTTTTATATGGAAAGAAGATGTTTTTAATTGTATTTATATGTAAGCCAATAATTGCAAGCAACACGATTAATCTGAAGTAATAAATAAATGACTTCAAGACAGTACTTACAAAGGCCACTATCTGTCAACTTTTCAGTTTTTCACACCATCTCAAGTTTCCTGGGAAAAATCCTTCTTGATTTCCCAATTGCCATGACTTTTTATTCCAATTATTACTGAAAAAGGAATGTCAGTAGGAGAAAATTGAATCACTACACAAAAGGGAAAATAAGTAGCAACTACCTGAACTGTGGATTCATTTTCAGAAGGATAACTGGATAAATCCAGAGCCAAAGAATGTTTCAGGTCAGCCCTTTGTTAGATGGTAGATGGTCCCTGTTGACTAACTTCACTTGAATAAGCTATTTCTACTGCGTAAGCCAGAGTGCTTCTTAGAAATGAGGATGGCCAGACTTTGAATCATGTGTTTTGGACATGTGGTCAGGAGGGATGAGTCCCTGGAGAAGGACATCGTGCATGGTAAAGTGGATGGTCAATGAAGAAGAAGAAAACCCGCAATGAGCTGGATTGACACAGAGGCTGGTAAGAACCAGGCAGTTGCATTCTATTGTACATAGGGTCTCTGTGAGTCAGAACTGATTCCATGGCACCTAACACCAACAACAATAGTGCATGAATTGGAATCAACTCCACAGCAACTAACAACAATAACAAGCACATATGATTATTTATATAAGCAAAGCCATATGATTTTCATGGAAATAGTAAAGCATTTTGGGGATAAATACAAAATTTCTTCTCATTATCCTCTTTGTTCTAAAGTAATTTAGTCAAATAAAATTCATAAGGAAAAAATTTACTCATGCAAAGTACTTTTCTATTTAGATCATGAAACCAAATCAAACCTAACCTGTTGAGTCATTGCCAACTCATAGTGGTCCTATAGGACAGGACAGCACTGTCCCATAGGGTTTACAAGGCTGTAGTCTTTAAGGGAGCAGACAGCTATATCTTTCCTGAACTGAATGGGATGGATTTGAACCACTGACCTTTCAATAAGCAGCCGAGCACTTAACTACTGGGCCAAGAGCACTCCTTATTTGGATCATTTGTTGTGAAGTGCCTTTGAGGCTATTCTGACTCATAGTGACTCTGTATAATGTTTGGTGAGTTTGAACTGCTGACCTACAGCACCACAACAGACCACCTCAGAACACTGGAACTTTAAAATTAAGATACCTTTTCACTTACATTAAAGAAACTGGTTAGTAATCTAACACCAAAATAACATGCAATAAATATTGCTTGTTTCTACAGTATGTACTGGGGTCTGTGCTAAGTTCTGTTGATAATATGTTCTTTACACACAGGTGTTTCCTTCTATAGTTAGAGGTTCTGAAGCTAGAGAAATAAGACAATGACTGAGGTGGGTGTGAGAATTCTGGGCTTCATTAAGTCGCTGTTACTAGATGTTCATCTTATAACTAACTGGTGCCTTGAACAAGAGTAAGGGTGACCTTGGTCTTGACAAATAGAGAAGTCCTACATGTCTTTCATGGAGTCCTGGTGTGGTACTGTAGGATAAACACTATATTACAAACTACAAGGTCTGTGGTTCAGACCTTCTAGTTGCACTCAGAAATGCTGTACAGGGTTACTATGAATTGTGACCGACTCTATGTCACTTAACAACAACAGCAATGTATGTATGTGGAGGGAAGAAAAATGAAATTTTAAAAAGGAGAAAATGAACTATGTATTCAGCCTTATGTGAATGTATTGTACACCTATTGTTGTTATTGTTAAGTTGGTTCCAACCAAAAGTGAACCTGCATAGGGTTTCCTAGGAGTGGCTGATGGGATTGAACCATTTAACCTTAAAGTTCAAACAGACCTTGCGGTCCAGTGCATTACCCTCCAAAGCCACACCAGGAATCTAGTGATCTTGAAAAGAGCATTTTTAACTTCACTTGATATTCAGATATGGAAAACCAAACCAAAACAAAGGTCATAAATCCCATTTCATTTGATTCTGAAACTTTAGTCTTCATTTGGTTTATTAATGTGACCTTGAGAACCCTGTAAAACATGCAGTTACTGTGGTGAATGGTATGGCTGAGACCAACCAATATGTTGTTTAGTAATAATATATGTGTTTATTGTCCTATGTGTGGCCAATAGCTATGCATGAAGGATATATGACAGCATACCTGTATCAATATCTGTTTTAGACTCTGGCCAACATTCACAAGGAGGAAAAAAACACCTCCCAAAACAAATACGCAAATTCACACATTTTCTCCATAACGTGTGGTTAATTAAACAACTGAGGGATCAAAGTCCTGTGCTATGAAAGTATGTTTGCTTTTCACACCAGGGAGCCAAGTTTAACAGCACTTGAGGAATTCAAACAGCAAATTTGTTCACTAGCCAGAGACATAGTAAAGGCCACAATTAAATAAGTGCCTAGGGAATTGAAGGAGAAGCATACACAAAATTCATCCACTTGAAGTTCTTTTTTCCTGAGTGCCTATTAAGTAGATTTCTATTTTCAGTCTATGAATTGGTTTTCACTTGCAAGCCACTGAATTCATTCTGCATGGTTTAAAGAGAAAAATGTATTAAATATGAGTATCTCAGGTAGCTCACACATCTCTTTAAGGGCCCGTGGACCAGGTGTGAACACAACATATTTTGGAACAATATAGCCAGACATACAGAGTATGTCCCACCATACTGCAGATTTGTTAGAGCAAAGATACCGTGCCCACTGATAGTACTCAGTACCACATACTAGAACTCTGCTACAACACCCTCTTAAGGAATCAGATACCTCTACTACACATTTGCTAGATCTGTTTTTACACATTCTGTTTTATATTGCTATCTTTCACATGTTTCATCTTTTGAGTTTTATATGGGTATACTGGACTCATTGTACGACACTGTAGGGTCAGCATTGGACTGTGGACGACAAGATTGGCAGTTCAAATCCACCTGCTGCTCCTCAGAAACCCTATACAGGGTTGTTATGTGTTGGAATTGACTCAACAGCACTTAGCAACAACAACATGGGTGTATTTGCTAGGCACAAACTAGGTTGATGCTTGTACCAGTTGCAAAAAGTTCTGCTTCCTGTTTCTTTGTTTTTGCTTTGTTTTGTAAAATTCCACTTTGGAAAGGCCATATCCATGATGTGGAAATCCATCAAAATATTGAGAGAGTGTTTAATAGCTACCAGGCAGCTACAGATAATAAAGTTCCAAAGACTTTATCATTACTAAAGAAGCCCAATGAAGACACATTTATTTCAGGATGAGCTAGAGATTAAAATTAACAGTGCCAATTGAAAGTTGGGGCTAAGATCTTTTTAGTAACTGGTATGTAGAACCAGGAAAAATGATCATGTCTAAGTTGTAAACTTCTAAAATAGCTAGGGATAAACTTATCATGAAGTATGCATGACCAGTGAAGAAATCATCAAATGTACTGAGAGGAATAAAAGAAGTCAAGGAATGGGATGATGGTATTTCTGGACTAGCAGCATTCAGCACTATAAAGATGGCAGTGATCTTAATGTTAACCTGTACATGAATGCCAAACTTAATCCAAATCCCAAATAGACTCTTTCTGGGGAGGGAACTTGATTAAATGGTTCTCAAGATAATCTTCGATAATAAATGTTGTCCACAATGTTCTTAAAACTATAATAGCCAATGAGTGTAAAAGCCAACAAAATTCTGAAAAAGAAGAGTGATGAGAGGTATGTTTCTCTAGCAGGCATTAGGGTATTGGTAAATTAAGGCAGTGTGGTTCTCCTAGCATAGGCATGAACAGAAAGACGAGGTCTGACAGTAAGTCCACAAGGAAATTCAGGTAGATATAGGAATAAAATATATGTTAAAGGTGGCAATACCAAAAAGATGGAGCATTTAATGAATAGTGTTAAAATAACTGGTTAGTCATTCAGGGGAAAAATATGAAAAAATACGTAAAAACAGCAATACTGACTTCAGTTACTTTGTTAATGAACATAAATTCCAAAGGAATAAAAAACTTATTGTAAAAAAAAATGAAACCATAAAATTACAAGAAATAAACCAGGGTAGCTAGTTTTACGGGCGTGTGGTAGCTTCATAAGATAAGCACTGGACTAAGATATACAAGGTCCGCGGTTCGAGCCTGCCAGCCACTCCGTGGAAGAAAGATGAGGCTTTCTGCTCCTGTGAAAGAAGCCTCAGAAGCCCTATGCAGGGTTGCTAGAAGTCGGAACCGACTCAATGACACTTAACAACAAGAAGAAGCTAGTCTTACATTCTTGCAGTGGAAATGACTTCCCACATGCATAATTTTAAAAGGAAATGCTGGAATATTTAACTATAAAAATAAACAAAATTCAGGACAGCAAAAGGAACTACAAAAATAAAGTAGAAAGACCCTTAACACAAATTGGGAACAATATTCAAAACAAATATTTCAGAATGTGTGTGAAAATAAACTCAGACGACAATATCCATAGTGCTATAACTGGAGTTTAATGCACTGGGCTGCCAGGTCAGTGTGAACCGAAAGGTCAGTGGTTCAAGTTCCTGGGAAACCCTATACAGGGTTGCCATAAGTCAAAACCAACTCTCAGCACTAACAACAACAACATTCTTAATAGGAATAGTTCTCAGTCTTCTTACATACATGTAACACATAACCTTGGAAGCAATTCAATGACACTTAACAACAACAACAGCAACACATAGAGTTGAAAGTCTGTGTCACGTCAATAATTTTGTCACTTTATAAAATTTTCATTGGTTGTGTGTTTTATAGTATCTACTAAAGACCTCTTTCAAGCATAACAGCATTGTGAAGTTAATGCAGGGTCAGGCAATATTTTGTTTTCTTGTCCATAGAGTTGCTATGAACTGGGATGGACTCAGCAGCACCTGACAACAAGAAGAAGACCTTTTTAAGTGTTAAAGATTAAAAATATCTGAAGACTAAGGTGTGACTGAAGGAGCTCTGGTAGCGTAGTGGTTACGAATCGGGCTGCGAACCTTAAGGTCAGCGGTTCGAAACTACCAGCTGCTCCGCGGGAGAAAGATGAGGCTTTCTACTCCCGTAAAGATTTACACCCTCGGAAACCCTGTACAGGGTCGCTATGGGTCGGAACCGACTCGACGGCACTTAACAACAACAACAACAAGGTGTGACTGATACAAACCAAGGTATTTTCAATCATCTCATATGCATGTGAAAGTTGGACAATGAATAAGGAAGACCATAGAAGAATAGATCTATTTGAATTATGATGTCAGAGGAGATTATTAAAAGTGCCATGGACTGCCAGAAGAACAAACAAATCTGATTTGGAAGAAGTACAACCAGAATGCTCCTTAGAAGCCAGCATGGTCAGATTTCACTTCTTATACTTTGGACAAGTTATCCTTGGACATGGACATAATGCTTGATAAAATGGAGGTTCAATGAAAAAGAGGAAGACCCACAAAGAGAAGGATTGGCGTGGTGGCTTTGGCAAAGGGTTCAACAATTGTTAACAATGGCCCAGGCCGTGCAGTGTTTCATCCTGTTGTGAACAGAATGAGTTGGAACCGACTCGACGGCAACCCAAAACAAACTCGACAGCAAACAGCAAAAAGCTATGTTGAAAAAGACTAAAAAATTTGATTAACTTATCTGGCAAACTTTTAACTATGTAAAAAATAAGAGAATTTGTTGTCCATTTATTAAAGTGGGTTTTGTATATTGAATATATTCTCTTTTGAAAAATAATCTTTAGGAGATTTTCATTTCTGCAAAAAGTAATGAAAAGTCTGCTGCAAATATAGACTCTTCCAGCTTCTTTTGCTCCCGTGATCCAAAGAAGAGGAAGGAGTCAGTTTTTAAATGGGGGGATTGTGTTCCCTTCAGATTGTTATTTTAAATCTGACTTGATAGCAGAATCCAAAGTGCATCATCTCCCAGATAAGCGAGCTGCTTGCCAGACTGCTCTGTTACAATTGAACTGTAAATGGCTCACATCAGCACATTCTGTCAACTTTATATAAACCCCACTTTATGTAACATGATTATAGATCCCCTGAACACTGCTCTGTACCTGCAGCTTGCAGATTGATTCTCTTAATGTTCTGTGCTAGACCTGCCTGTGGAAAGCACCATGGACTGGTACTGAGGATGCCGGTAGAGGTAACAGGAGGCTAGTGCCTGGTTGGTCATTTTTTCTGGATGTCTGTTACCCCATGTGCAAAAGAGTAAATAGCTGTATTGTTTCTTCCTTTTCTATCAAATTTTTGATCCCTGTCTTTATCATTCCCAAAGATGTTTTGAGGCTTGCTAACTTTGACCACCCACCACCCATCTGTCAGTTTGTTGTATTGTGGTGGTTTCATGTTGCTATGATGCTTGGAGTCTTTGTGTGGTTCTGTAGGATAAGCACTGGACCGCAAGGTGGGTTTTGAATCAAAAGTCCAGGGTTCAAACTCACCAGCTGCTCCTTGGAAATCCTATACAGGATCACTATGAGTTAGAACGGACTTGACACTACTTAACAACAACAAATGATGCTGGGAGGGGTCCTGGTGTTGCACTGTAGGATAAGCTCTGGACACCTAATTACCAGGTTGGCAGTTCAAACCCACCAGCCACCACTAAGGAGAATGATGAGGCTTTCTGCTCCTGTAAAGATTTACAGCTTTGGAAACCCTAGACTATGAGTTGAAATAGATTAGACTGATGGCAGTAGGTTTTTTTGCTTTTCCTGTACGATGCTGAGAGCTATGTCCCTAATGTGCCAAACACCAGCAGGATTACCTATGTTGTACAGATTTCTGCAGAAGTTCCAGACTAAGCAAACTAGGAAGAAAGGCCTGGTGCTCTTATGGATATCAGCCAATGAAAACCCTATGGATCCCAATAGAATATTGTTCTATGGTACAGTACTGTCCTATAGTACAGTTGCAAGGCACTGAAAGTACACAGTGACTGCACAAGCATCCAAATAAAGATGGTGCAGAACCAGACAATGTGATTTCTGTTGTACACAGGTCTCCACGAGTCAGAGCTGACTCCATGGCAACTAACCACAAGTTCTCTAAGTACATCTGAAACAACTTCATTGAAGTATAACATATCATATATAATAAAGTACATCTATTAAAAATACCCTGGGGATTACTGCAGAACATCGTCCATATACTGCTGAAAGCACTCAAAACACACAGTGGTCATAACAACAGATTCCAACATTCTCAACAATCGTGGAAATGGCACAGGACCAGTGTTCTGTCTTATTGTACTTGGGATCACCATGAGTTGGAGCTGACTCAACGTCAACTAAACAACAACTTTGAGTACAGCCTCGAGCTCTCCACAGGAAGAGCATGTGATTCATGAGGCCAGCTCCCCTTTTTAAACAACATGATTTATCCAGGAAAGTTTCACTCTCTTCCATCTGTCTCTTGATTTTTAAAATTGTGATTTGGGTGAAAGTTTACAGAGCAAATTGTTTTTTCACCAGGCAGTTTGTGCACGTTTTGCTTTGTGACCCTGATTGCAATCCCCACAATGCAGTAGCAGTCTCTCCACTTTCTCCTTGTATTGACCATTTCCCTCTGTTCTTGTTTCCCATCATGTTCTGCCTTAGGGGGTCAGGGGTGGGTTGGGGTGGGGATGCTGCCTTTTGGATCGCTTATGATTGATTGTTCTAATGAGTTCACGGTCCCCTGGTATAATTGTTCACCTTGAAGAATGACTAAGGGGCCATAAGCTTGTGGGGTCCACCAATCTCCATCAGACGAGTGAGCCTTGCATTTTTCATAATTTAGACTTTCATTCCCTTTCCACCCCTCTTTCTAGGACCTCCTATAGTGATTTCTTTCATAATAGTCAGCAATGGTAGCTGGTCACCATTGAGTTCTTCTGGTTTGGGGTTTATTGAATCTGGGGTCCACATGGTCTATTAGTCCTTTGGACTAATTGTTTAGTGCATGTTTGATTTTCTTCACTCATCTGATTTTCTTCAGATGGAGAGAGACCAATAGGTGCACTTTAGTTGGCCTGTCACAAGCTTTTAAGACCCCAGTTGTTACTCATCAAAGTATGAAGTAGAGATTGTCTTTGTGGGTTATGCTATGCCAGTTGACTTTAGTCTTACCGGAGACTATCTACGATCCTGAGCCCTCAGGCTCAGCTACTCATTCCCTCAAGGTGTTTGGATATGACTAAGAAGTTTTTTAAAAACTTTGTTCCTTGTGTGCTCTACTATGTCCATGGATATATTTTTTCAGCATATATAAATGCATACGTGAAAATGTCCTCTGTCAAGTCTCTCTATATTCATGGGTGTGGTCTCATTTGCCTTCCCATCCTACTTAGCTTGTATATTTTTCTACATATGCATTCATAGATCATTGTTGTTATTGAAGGATTGTGTATGTAATGGTATTTACCTTTGTTGTCATATACTCTTATATTCCTCCCAGTGTTTTCTTTTGCCTTGATCATTTTGCGCTGACCTCTCCCTTATTTCTCTTTGAAGCCATCATTGCCTCTGGTGTCTGATCAGGCTGACCTGATGGTATGAAGAGTCCTTGGGAGGTTCAGTATAGCTCACGAGTATTTATTGAGCCTTAAGTCTGCACAAGTACTGAGGGAGGCACCGGGGATAGCAAGACAAATGGCAGGATTCCTGCTTTTATGAAGATGACAGCTTGGTGGGAAAGATGACAAAAAACCAGAGTTTCCATATAACACAACAATGTTAACATAAGATTCCTGGCTACTGAGGGAATATTCTGAAAGGCTACTTAGTTTAACGTAGGGCCTAGCAAATGTTTCATTTGAGAAGTGACTTCTGAACTGAATTTCCTTGAAGGTTGAGAAAGACTTGTTTAGGTGCAAAGAAAATTTCAGGCAAAACGAACAGTCATCCCAGGGATGTGAAACAGTGTGGGGATGTGGAAAGGGAAACTCTCAGAATTCAGAAGCACTGGAGAAAAACATGACAGACTTTGAATGCTGGGAGATGAGACAGGAGAAGGAAGCAGGTGTCAGATAGGAAAGGACTAGGATACCATGCTACCAGCTTGGGCCTTATTCCATAGACAATGTCAAGCCCTGCATTCCTTAGTGTCTCTCATGTCCTACTATTGGCTAGCTATTCCAAATCTACCCACCATCACTAACCTAGCCCAAGCTACCATTACCTCCACCTGGATCACAACAATTCTATAATTATAATGGGAACCAGTCTCCCTGTTTTGCTTGTACCTTTCTCTCTTAACTTTACTCAGTAGAAGTGAGAATGATTTTTCTAAAACAGGAATCAGGTAATGACAATCCCTAGACCTGAAGCCTCCAGTGGCCTCTTCATGCATAGAATAAAATTCATATTCTTACTAAAGCTTAAAAAAAATCAGTCTTACCTTACTTAGCCCTGTCTATCCTCTAACTTCATCTTCTACTTCCTTACACATGCACTTCAACCAATTCAACATCTTTGATGTTCTTGGAACATGCACATCAAAGTTTTCTAGGCTATAATCTTTATGGGAACAGATCAAAAGATGTTTCCCTCATGGACCTACTAGATGGGATTGAATCATCAACTTTTTGGTTAGTAGACAAGTGCTTAACGTTGTGCCACCAGGGCTCCTGATGGATCCACAGCGACCCTATATAGAGTTTCTGAGGAGCAGTTGGTGGATTCAAATGGTTGATCTCATAGCTCACAGTCCAGTGCCAATCCTACAGTTCCAAACAAGGAGTCCATATATATGTTTATGTATATATATTTGTTGTTAAGTGCTGTTGGATCAGTTCTGCGGTTCAAGTCCACCAGATGCTCCTGAGGAGAAAGGTGAGGCTTTCTGATCCTGCAAAGGTTTGCAGCCCCAGAAACCCTATGCAGGGTTGCTATGAGCTAGAACCAACTTGACAACATATACATATATATGGTGGTAATTATGTGCCATGGAGTCAGTTCTGATTCATAGTGACCCTGTTCAGGATTTCTGAGGCTGTAAATCTTTATGGGAGTAATGAGCCTCATCTTTCTCCCATGGAAGAGCTGGTAGTCCCAAACTGCTAACCTTTAGGTTGTTGTTGTTGTTGTTAAGTGCCATCGAGTCGGGTCCGACCCATAGCGACCCTGTACAGGGTTTCCGAGGGTGTAAATCTTTACGGGAGTAGAAAGCCTCATCTTTCTCCCGCGGAGCGGCTGGTAGTTTCGAACCGCTGACCTTAAGGTTTGCAGCCCAATTCGTAACCACTACGCTACCAGAGCTCACTTTTAGTAGCCTTTTTATATATTTGTTGTTATTGTTAAGTGCTGTCGAATTGGTCCTGATCCATAGCAACCCTGTATAGGGTTTCTGAGGAGCAACCGGTGAGCTTGAACCACTGACCTTGCAGTTCAAAGTGACTTCGCAGTCCAGTGCATTAGCCCACAGCACCACATTGGGACTCGTTATCTCTCTCTTTCTCTTTCTATATATATGTATATGTGTGTGTAAAATATTGTATATTTGTCAGATTACTGCTTATCCACAGGCATGTAAGTTTCAAGAAGGCAAAGATATGTCTGTCTTATTTATTATTGCTAAGAGTACTCTAGCACAGAGGATTTGTTGAATGAATAAATGAATGAAGAATAATCGAAGAGCTTTAAACTTGGGAGTGACAAGATTAGATGTCTGTTTGTTTCGCTTTTTGGAAGATTACTCTGGCTTCAGTGTGGAGGAGTATGTAAAGAGTGGGGTGGGGGAGGTAGATAGACAAGAATTTGAGAGACCAGTTAGGAATTGAGTTATCCATGTCAATGGTTATGAAATACTGATCTAAAGCAATGGTATATGGTATGAAGAAAAAGGAGATACACACAACACAAGATTGAGTTACATCTGATCCTCCCATCAGTCTTGACTACACAAGAGGATGATAAAGGGTACCGGAACTGGAAATGGTCCAGAATTGGAGGGGCAGGATGATGTTGCCTGGATACCTTCTGGGACCAGTGCTTTTCCATTTCAGCCTTTCCCTGGGTGGAAATTGTCAAGGTGTTCATGTGACCCTTTTGAAGTGCAGTAGCATTGTCTCCCTGTAGATACAAATGACTATGATGAGATGGATATATTTTTGGAACCAGATAGATGTCCAATAATAGTTTTAATGATAGTTTCTATAGCAATTGGGTTTATCCTGGAGGCTGCCCATCTTGCTAATGACTAGGGCCAAACCTGCTTAGTTTATAAGATCTGGCAAAATTACAGTATGAACTGGTAATGCTGTGGGCTGTTGTATAAATTATACCAGGTCTGTCTCTTGTATAACCCTGAGGACCTTATCCTAGCCCACTGCCTTTAAAGACTTCAAGAATACTGACATCAAAATGAATAGAGAGAAATACTGTTAACTGATAGTACATGGAGGGGATTATAATCACTGTAATGAAACAAAGTATATGATTTGTTGAATGTAAAATTTATGATTTGCCCTGTAAACTGTCACTCAAATCACAATAAAAACCTTAAAAAAAAAAAAGAATACTGACTTTAAAGGAAGTCTTGCACTAATACGAATACCACAAACCACATTGTACCTAGCAATACAAGAAAGAGACCCACAGCATCTAACTTGTAGTTTAAAAACAAAAGTGAAGAAGTATTTTATCAACTTGAAATTTTTGGAAAAACACTTGATCTGTTGGAGTTGACAATAGAATGCCACAATTTGGTTTTCACCCTGGTTTGGGAAAGTAGCTTGGGAAAAATGTATTATCTCAGCCAAGTAAAGAATTGTGTGGGCCTTGAGTCTATAAACTCTCAATCCAAGAGAGATTATGAAATTATTTTGGATGATTAGGACAGAGGTCTTTCCAAAGGAAAGGTTTATCACATGGGTGATTTAAAACACGAGGAAAATTGCCTCTCTAAGCAATGACCTAGAAATTTGACAAGGCGATGATGAATTCTCAAACAAGTAAACAAACAAACACCCAAATCACATTGGAACATCTTACAACTGGCAAGAGAAACACTGGCAACAATGATTTCTGGAAAAGTAAGCTGGATCTTACAGTATTAAAATGAGTTTGGGGACTATAACAAAAAGTCAACAGTCTTGTGAGAATTTTAAAATGCTCAGTTTCCCATAATCTCATCATTTCTTTCCCTGACAATGGTAATTATTTTTCATCAACTTGACAGACAAATTTGCTTCCTGTAGTGATAATATACCTGCTATCATCCTGACCATATTGGAGAAATAGCTTTTCTTTGATTAGTTTGTTCATATTTTTAAGCTAATTTTCTATATTGCTCTAAACACTTTCTTACATTATTCATTAACTAATCACCATTGGTGCTTCTGAAAGTGGTTTGTAAGTTTGGAAAGAATGAGAAGATATACAATTATCTTCTTGATCATAAAGAAAAGATGACTTAGTTTTTGTTTTGAATTAAAACCAATTAATTATTTGAGAAAGGTATGGCGTACTTTTGGGAAGTATTGAGCATTGTTATATATTTCAAAATTATCTAGGGTCATTAAGTAATTATGGATTTAACATATGAGACATTATAAAGAGATCTAAATCTATATGCCTTGAAAAAAATATGCATGTCATATTAAGACTTGTTGTTGTTGTTAAGTGCCATCGAATCGGTTCTGACTCATAGTTAACCTGTACAGGGTTTCCAAGTAGTGGCTAGTGAGCTTGAACTGCTGACCTTGCCATTCAAATTGACTTTGCAGTCCAGGGCATTAACCTGCAGTGCCACACCAGGACTTCTATGTTTTAAAGAAGAACAATAATACGGAAACTAGAAGAATTATAAAATAAAAATATCTG